>NC_079457.1:16089295-16455129 GCF_903798145.1 Danio aesculapii | reverse complement strand
ACATATAATTATGGTTTGTAATATAATTTCTAAAACAAATGGAAAACTACTTGGTTTGCCCAAGTCGCGTATTACACTGAATAGCTCGAGTTTGAGTAGAGTTTTCACAAACCATCAGTGGAATGGATATCATTCAGCATCAGGCCAAGAGGCAATTGCATTTTGTTAATTTTCTTCTAATTAAGAATTTATTTTTAGACTAAAATTATTTGTCATAAAATTATTAAGCAAATGAACTATGTGCATAACTATAAAAAAAATTAAGTCAAGTCAACTTAACGGTTCCAGATTACAACAGGTTTACTCACAAGTCAACTTGTTAATTTTAAGGCAATGGGTTTACACTTTTTTTTTTAAAAAAGTAACTTTAATAAAATAACAAATTGATTTTTACAGTGTATGTTCCCTTTCCTTGTTTTAAGTGATTTGTGTGCCCAATATCAGGGTTCGACAATAAGGACGGCCCGATGGCGCCGGCTGGCTGGCTCGGAACAGTAGACAGGATCGTTAGTGCTGCCTTGTCACTAAAGTTTAATTTGGCTGTTTGTTAATTGCATGCAAATGGTCTGCTTTTCACACCTAGACGTTTGTTTTGGAACCTGTCTCGTTTGCACAGTTAGGGTGGTTCGTTTGGCAGATGTGAATCCTGCAATTGTGCTTGGATCCGTGCAAAACAATTGGTCCCCGAGACTAATGCCTAAATGAAGTGGTCTCGGCTCGATTGAAACGAACTCTGGAACGAAACGATTGTAGTGAGAAAGCATAATGATCCAAAGAACTAACGAACCAGGCTATATCACAGTGTATTATGGTTGTGTAATAGCTATAATATGGCTATATGAAGACAGAATTATGAGTATATAGGGCAGGATGTCATTCCTACCGGTAAATGTGTGCATCATATCAAATACGAAAGTAAAACCATGCTGAAATATTACAGAGTGCTGTTTATCCATTAGGGAAAAAAAAAAAAAAAAAAAAAAAAAAAAGTTTTAAATTTTTTAAAATACATTTTAAGGTCAAAATTATTAGCCCCTTAGAGCAATTTTTTTCTATATATATACACACATATATACATATATATATACATAAATATATACTATTATTATTTTTTGTATATTTATTTGGTTGCTTAGACAATTTATGCAGGTTCTAATGTTGTGGTGTGTACTCTTTTTTATTATAAAAAATATATATTATTATCCCCTGAGGGTGGGATGGGGAACTGAGGGTTTTTGAATGTTCTTGTTTACCCTTAGTTATTGTTAAAAAAAAAAAAAAAAAAAAAAGAAAAAGAAAAAGAAAAAGAAAAAATGAAATGTGCAAATTATTGATATTGTGGTATTTTTCTGTAAACTCAACAAAAAGAACAGAATTGTGAAATAAAGTCAGCATTGTAAGACACTTACAACTGCAAGACATAAACTCCAGTTCAAAAGTCCAACCTGTCCGCAGAAATAAGCTTCAAGAATGCCTTTTGTGTAAAAGCAATACACACATACACACTGTAAAACCCAAAAAGTTAAGGAAACAATTTGAGGAAACCAATCGCAACAAACTATTTAAGTTCAAAAACTAATCCTAATGAGTACTGTGAACTTAATTCATTTGAGTAAACGAAGCAATTTGAGCACAGTAAAACCTAACAAATGAAGAGAACTCAACTGAGTACTGTAAAACCCAATAAGTTAAAGCAACTCAAACCGTTTGAGGAAACCGATTGCAATAAACCATTTGAGTTCAAAAACTAATCTACATGAGTACTGAGAACTTCATTTTAGTTGAAGTAATGAGGAGTTTATTCAAAAAAAGTTCAAAACTCTTTTCAAATGAGTACTTTCAGTAAATTAAGTTAACTACACTCATTTAATTTGATAAAGCTGACTGCTGGGTTTTAGAGTGCATAGAAATGCTTTTGTTAGAGTCTAACGATAAACCCTTTCCAAAAGGGCAAAATAAATGTAAAAAAACAAAAAAAAAAAAACCAATAAATAATAGGTATTTGTTTATTGGCCCAAGAACACACAGAATGATGTTTTCCACAGTGATCAATATTTATTTGTTATTTTTTTGATGATGTAGCGTTCCCCGGATCAGACATCTTCAGCTTCGACACACCCAAGTTAAAACACCTTAATAATCAAGTCAAAACTGATGAGTCCGTCAGGTCCTTAAAGTGATTACTGTTAGATTACAGACACCCAGATGAGTTTCTCCCGCATACACTGCATATCCAATTGTCCCCTGGTTCTCAATCCTCCTGTTTTACCCCTGATGCATTAATAGACAGGAAAACACAGTAGCAGCAAACTGAAGGGCAGGTTTCATTCACAATGCCCTGTTCCATTTCTGCTAATTACCCTTAAAACCTCTTATTTGGACCAAGAATAAATGGCTATTATGCGCTGCTGTATTATAGCCAAAAATGATGCAGTGACAAAAAAAACAAATAAAATATCAAATAATTAAATTAAAATGAGTTCCACTTCTCATGCAAATCAACAAAACTAAGCAACCTGAAGTAAATTAAAGGTAAACATTGTGTGTTTATGTGATGGTAGGAGGGTTTGAATGTGATTGAGAATTTTGGGATTAATTACTATAGGTTAGTTGTTATTGCAAAGATGAGGAGGAAGACAAAGAGCGTTCTCTCCCTCATCAAAAAATTATTTCGGTCTTGTTTTCCAATACAAACATCTAAACATGCTTAAATCCAGATATATTTATTGAGGAATATTTTCTTGAAAATGTACCCAAATAAAATGACTTTAAGGTTAAAACAAGAAAAAAAAATTGAAGTGGGATCAATCAGAAAAAAAACATCACTTGTGAATTTTTCTGATTCTAGTGGCAGACGTTTTTTTTTTTCTTGTTTTCAACAAACCAAATTGTGACAGATCTTTCATATCTTTTCAGATCTTTAATAATTTGCTTCTCAAACAACTGCATATTGATTTAAGAATGCTTTTGTTTTTATTTGTACTGAAAACAAGACAAAAATGACTATAAGAAAATAAACATCAACATTCACTCCTCCTCCCCCCAAGGCCTGTGAAATGTAACGTGAGCTGAGGCTAGATTCACTGTTAGCTTGCCTGCTGGGCATCTGTGTGTATTCACTTCATGTTTGTGTACGTTCTGAGGGAGAAATTGCACTTCAGTCCGATGATTTCTGTCAGTACATTCTGGAGGATCCAGTTCCAACAGGTTCTTACTCTTTGATCTACAACAATATAAACATTGGCATTACAAGCGTCACGTTCTTATGATGAACAATCAAGTATGCTTTTAGTAATTTGTTGTTTTAGTTTTACCTCTGTGACAACTCCCGCAGCGATGGTAGAGCCCACGTATCTCAGCATGAACCGCCCCAGTTCTTTATAGTCCTTATAAAGCTCCATAGCCACAGGTCTCTGTGTCTGAATCTCCACCACTGCATTTTGTCCTTTACTTAAACACCTGCACAACAGTTAAAGGGTTCATTCATTTACTTTTCGGCCTAATCCCTTTATTAATCAGGGGTCGCCACAGCAGAATGAACCGCCAACTTATCCAGCATATGTTTTACACAGCGGATGCCCTTCACTGGGAAGCACAACCCATCACTGGGAAACACCAGTATAAATTTTTATTATCCCATCATTTTTTGGTGCATTAGTGCCACCAGCTGGACAATACTGTATTTGGTCTGTCTCTCTTCACTGTGCTTCCACATTTATTTTAAATGTGCATTCATTTCACATTCAAGAGACAGAAAAGTGAAGTCCTGATGTTGCTAATGCACCAAAAAATGCACCTCAAAAGACAAACGTGCACTGAAATGCTGTCAACTGATATCAGGAAGGTTCATAGAAAGTAAACAAGAAACATGCTTTTTATATGAAAAAATCTAAATCATGGTAGGGCTGTAACGGATCCCCACCCACCGTTCGGAACACATGTGAACTGCGGATTATTAGCTTTTTTTGAACTTGTAGGTTGATCCAACATTTATAACAATTGCAGAGAAATTGCCTCCCGCGTCATTCAAATCAGGTGTATGAAAGCATTTTAGCTTCCCTGTAAAATATAATGATGATGGAAAAAGTTATAGTGGGACCTTCCTAAATGCTTTCGTAGGTTATTAATTAAAGGTGTTTTCTGTCACTGTTTGTTTAGCCTGCATTAATGCATTCAGTGTAAAGCTGCACGATTAAACATTTAAAAAATCCTGAGTATCCTTCGAAGCGATGCAATCAAATCTGCGTTTGATCACAACAGATTCAGTTTTTACACTTTTTCACTTCGTTACAAACAATTAAATAACACAGAAGTACTGGGAGAACAGTTCATATTTCAGATATAAACACTGATGTTTATAGTAAAGATTAAAATCACTTTATCTAGATTTTTATTTCTATTAAAATTACAGGTTCTAAGTTCTGTTTGTTAAAACTAATGGTTTGAGCAGTCATATTTTTGTATAAATGGAAAGCAATTGACATTTGTCGTCTCCTTTTTGCAGATGTGAAAAATGGTCCGATCTGTGACTCAAAAACTGTGTGAGCCGAACAGTGGAATCTGTGATACCACTAAATCATGGGATACATTTTAAAAAGATAAGCCCTAAATAATATTTGTAAATATGCACCCTTTTTCACAAGACCGTTATGACGCATTTAACCAGGGCTGGACTAGACAGACCGGGCAGTTTCCCGCTGGGCCGATGTACTTTTTGGGCTGGGCTGATCATCTTCTTATGACCTGATCGGACCATAAAACACTTAGCAGCCTGTAATTTTTTTCTGGCTATTTAATTGACGATGCTGTAACGCTCTGAAAGAAAGATGTATTTTTTTTGTTTTTTTGGACAGAACGGCCCATGTGACAATTTGCAGCCCATTGGTTCTTTTCTTTATTGACATTGGGCTGACCCAATCACAAACTCCCATTTTGGGCTCTGTGAGAGTGTGCAACGTCAGTGTATTTGTCAAAATAGTTGAGAGTCACGCCTGTTTCACATCGCGCACGCGCGTATGGAGAGTAGAAGCAGCGTGCAGGCGTTTGCCTTTTGTGTCTGCAGCGTGCAGCGGATCAGCAGCTGTTGCACAGATCAATCTATCCCTGACTATTCTATCCAGTTACCTATCTGTACAAATACACTTTTTATTTTTACTTTTCATCTGCACCAAGGCAGTTTCCTACCATGCTGTTTCCTGCAACTCTTTATTTTACAAATTACATAGATCCTAAAGAACTGTATGCTTCTCACGCTCTATGAGGTGTCATTCGTGTCTTTTAAGGTGCACCCGGTCAGAAGACAATCGCCTGGGATATCATGACATTTTGTTTTTGATTTTCAGCATGATGTAGGCCTATATAGTTACAACAATATTAATACAATATTGTAATATTGATATTTATACATGATCAAACTAGTGTGCAACTTAAGTAAAAGTAACACAATTTTTTTTACATTTAGTTTTGTAGTTCGGGCTCAAACAAATATTTGTTGCATTTTTTTAATCGCTTAAGTTCATTTGATAGACTATGTTTGATGTTTCATTGTTGAGTTAACCCTTTTTTAAGGGTCACTGACACATTGCTTTTATTATTTAACTTTATTTTGTTAACATTAACTGTGTGCATCAGCAGGCAGTTTTTGTTATGTTCATTAATTAATATAGGCTCCCTCAAAACACACAGGCTCGCACAAGATGGACTTTCAGTGTGGATTATAATTTTATTTTAATAATAAATTTAATTGGTCAACTCTCATTATTTCCTATACATGGATTTTGTGCTTTTTTAGAATAGGAGTTGGTAAACATATTCAAGGGTGTGCACATATGGGTAGCATCTTGATTGTACATAGTGGGTCACTCTGGCCCAAAATGCCAGGGCCGATTTTTTGTCCCAGCCAGCTCTTCATTTATTTGTCATTAGCATCTAAAATCCTCTAAAGTTTTAATATTTAGTTATTTAAAAAGTACGGACATTTATATGTATTATATCATCTTTGCATTCAATTTAAAAAAACGAATTACTACTTGTGCAAGGCATTTGTAATGCAGAGTGAATGGGGCAGGAGAGTAAATTTGACGTTATCAGTCTCACTGATTATTTTTCCTTTCTCTGAAAGTCTTGACCCCATCGTTGAGTTTCTCCTTTTATCATTTCAGCAAATATGATTGTAAAAAAACTATTTGTTGTACTTTCCCATTCACTGCGCTTTAAGTTTACCCAACCATGACAAATTCCGCTACTGAGTAACCCTAAAATGGGAAAAGGGTCCATTGTTAAACTTCCTTACTCTACCCATACTGAATAATTGTTATGTGAATATGATGTATGAGCAGCTTGCACATCTGCTCTGAAGTTGCTGCACTACCTGATTTGTCCAAAATGTGTCAGATGTGTTTTTTTGTTTTGAAGTGTTTTACATTTTCATTGTTATGTAATTGTTATTTTTACTATTTTTATTTAGATTAAATTTATATTTCAGATTTTAAACTTAAAACAAAACTGACAATCAGTTGTCAAGCCAGTATTTCATGTTACATTCTTTCAGCTTTATTTTGAAATATTTTTTAGTTAACAAAATTGAAAGTGAAATGGAAGTGTAAATGCTATTTAAGAGGTACCGCGGAAGAAAGGAATTTCTACAAACAACAGCTTGAATTTACGTGTTGATCACACAAAAGCTGCAATATATAATGACAAAGACAAAAGGCCTTCCTTTTGTCACAATGGCACCCCCTTTGATAGAAAGCTTGTAGATAGTGAAGACTGAAGGTGGTGGGAGTAAATAAGCAGCGATCTCACCACCCTCAATACCATGGTTGAGGTGACTCCCTTGAGCAATGCACAGACTCCTCAACTACTCCCCAGGCGCCACAGATGCTCTAGGTGTATGATCATGGTGTGTGTGTGTGTACTTTGATTGGTTAAAAGCAGAGCACAAATTCTGAAAACAGGTCACCGTACTTGGCCACATGTCAAGACTTTCTTCATATGGTCATGCAACAAAAGGCATGCATGAAAAATCTGTGTGGCATTATGAAAAAAATTGCTTTGGCTTTTCCAAAATATGATATAAATTTGCACATGGTCATGCTAATATGCACAAGGTCATTTTTCTGCACTCCTAGAAACTGTTCCTTTAAATCGTGTAACATTTCAGATCATTTCAGAAAGAATCATCCGTCCACTTACTTTGGTTTCTTCTTGAGAACTTCTCCACTGCTCTTGTGTAATACACTGACTAACTTCCTAATGGTGGCCGGTTCACTTACAGTCTGATAATGCAACAGGACCTGCCAACCAGACACACACACAAAATATTAGCAAACACAGTTGCACAAGAACCCACAAGAAACATGCAAAGATATTTATATCTTAAAAGCCTGAGAGATGAAATGTTTTCTCACGGGGAAGCCTTGAGTGATGGGAAGTTCAATATTAAAGAGGAGGATTCTTGCTCTGAACCGCGTGCAGGCTCTAATGGGCTCTTTGGGATCACAGAATATACATCCAACACTAGAGAGAGAAGCAAGAAAACATACATGATTACACAGAATCAACCGTGTGCGCTGAAAGTTTTCTAATCATGTATTACGCAACGTTACATAATCAAAACATTATATAACCATACCATAGTGCTATAATATATGTTAAGGAAGAGATTACTTTTGACGCTAGTGTTTCTACACACACTCACTTTATTTTGATGATGTCCATGCCTGTTACAGTCAGACTGACATGATCACCAGCCGCTGCCCAGTCTAACGCTTCATCATGAAGACTGATCCCTAGATAGAGATACAATACATTTTAAGCACGCATCAATAAGTGTCATTTTGGGTTTTTTTTTACCATCACTCCAGTCTTTAGTGTTACATAATCCTTCAGAAATCCTATTAATATTTTATTCTGGCGCTCGAGTAACATTTCTCATAGTCTGATCAATGAAACAGTTGTGCTGCTTAATTTGCTGTGGTATATTTTATTGCTCACATTAGTTAATGCATTTAGTAACATGAACTAAATAAGAACAACACTTGGAGCACTCGAAGAGTTCAGATGCAAAAACCTCTAAATGTCATCTAAACTTTTCTTCTAAAATGAGCATTTTTCTCAGGCTCTTGTGGGTAGGTTGAGTAATTTTACTTTTATGTCAATGAATAGGGTATTTTCATTGCCTGTAAGTGAAATAACTCAACATTAACATAGGAGGTTGAGAATTATTTTTCATTTAAGGAAATTTCAGATGACATTTTTGCATCTTTTTTTGTTTTGTTTTGTTTTTGGTTTTGCATCTAAATTCTTCATTTAATAATCAAGAATAAATGTTAATATCTAAATTCATGTTTAAAATTAAAAAAAATGCACAACATGAACGAACAATGAATGCCTTTATTTTCATAAGCTAACGTTAACGAAGATGAATACAATACATGTATTATATATTGTTTGTTCATGTTAGTAAACGCAAGAACTAACATTAATACCTTAATAAGCTTATTATAAAGTTTTACCATTTTATTATTTAGGATTAAATAATAAAACCTTTTTACTGATTACATTTTTTTTTAAAATATTGATCATTTCTGATTTACTATACTGTATATTCACTCAATTTCAAGAACAACAAAAACTAAGCAAAATAAAAACTACAGCGATGACTTTAACACATTTTATTTAGTCCTAAAGTTTATCAAGACTGTGTCATAACATTAGTTTCGCAATCTTAGTTGGACAGACATAAAAAGAAAAAAGCGAATAACAAATTGTAATAAAAGTTTCAATCATTATTCCCAAAATCAGTCCCAACTATTGATTTCAGTAATTAATAACTCTCTTATCCAATGATTTTTTTGCATCATTATATAATGTGTGTGTGAGTTTTTCAACTATTACAAATATTAATATAAAAAGTATTTTTTTCAATATTAACATCATAAATTATATATATATATATATATGTCCATATATCTGGACTCGTGGTCCGATTTTACATAAAACAATTTTTCTTGAATTTTTTTTATGCATGTATAACAGATTTTTTTTTTTTACTTGCTTTGACAATCAGAGAGTAAAAACTATTTTTTTCCCATTTTGGACAGTTAAAAATAGGGGTTGGGACCTTTATTATGCTGCAAAACAGTTGCAGGATGACACTTTGTCTGTAATAAAATATAAAACATTCAAAGTATTTTAAATAGCCACTTAAGAGCTAAAATGTGCTGTCTACGTATGTGGACACTCAAGCCCTATGAGGTTATTTCCGTTTTTAATCCATGTGACATCTGTTACAATATTGTTCCACAGAGATGCTTAAAAATATTTAATAATTAGAAAAAATCAGTGTGCCTAAATATATTTATAACAGGTTATTCAGTGCATTAAACAGATAAATATGTACACTGGCCATTTACTCTCACCGGCCACTTCCAACTGCTTGTTAACACAAATTTCTAATCAGCCAATCACATGGCAGCAACTCAATGCATTTAGGCATGTAGACATGGTCAAGAAGATCTGCTATGTTCAAACTGAGCATCAGAATGGGAAAGAAAGGTGATTTAAGTGACTTTGAATGTGGCAGGGTTGTTGGTGCCAGACGGGCTGGTCTGAGTATTTCAGAAACTGCTGATCTACTGGGATTTTCACGCACAATCATCTCTAGGGTTTACAGAAAATGGTCCAAAAAAGAGAAAATTGCCAGTGAGCAGCAGTTCTGTGGGCACAAATGCCTTGTTGATGCCAGAGGTCAAAGGAGAATGGCCAGACTGGTTCGAGCTGATAGAAAGGCAACAGTAACTCAAATAGCCAGTTTGGGCCCATTAGTACCAATTGAGCATCGGCTCAACGCCACAGCCTGCCAGTTGTTGCTGACCATGTCCACCCCTTTATGACCACAGTGTACCCATCTTACCATCATCTCAGACTGGTTACTTGAACATGACAATGAGTTCACTGTACTCAAATGGTCTCCACAGTCACCAGATCTCAATCCATTAGAGCACCTTTGGGATGTGGTGGAACGAGAGATTCACATCATGGATGTGCAGCCGACAAATCGGCAGCAACTGCATGATGCTTTTATGTCAATATAGACCAAAGACTCTGAGGAATATTTCCAGTACCTTGTTGAATCTATGCCACGAAGGATTAAGGCAGTTCTGAAGGTAAAAGGGGGTCCAACCCATTACTAGCAAGGTGCACCTAATAAAGTGGCAGGTGAGTGTATATTTTGCATGCTCTATGATCAACATCCATTTCTTAGTCACATGACTGGGCTTTCATGAAAGCGCCAGAAGAGGGCGCTGCTGCCTAACAACCTAACGCAATGCATGTTTCTAGAAAGTTGAAGCTTCTGTGTTTTTACCTTTAACAGTGCAGGTCTCATTAGGCGGCATGGCCAGCACCTTATCTCCTGTCTGAATGTAGCCAGCTTCAATCTTTCCAGTCACACAGAACCCAGAGCCCTGATCTGAAAACAGTGAGATTCTTCAGCTCATCACCATCAAAATAACTGATTACAATCAATAAATAATGGAAAGGTTTTGTTTGATTTTTGGCTTACATTTAAACAATTAAATAAGCAATAATTGGATAAAATACAACTTCACTTTTGGGTGTTTTTGTTAGTTTCCATGCTGACCTTTAAAGACGTCTGACACACAGAGCCTGAAGGGCTTCTCCACTGACCGCTGGGGAGGTTTAAAAGCATCTAAAAGCAGAAAGAGAGAACAGATAAGACACAGGTTTTCTGTTTCCTCAACAAGTTCTTGATGAGTCAGAGTAAAACTGCTTACAATTCTCATAGCTCAGTAACCATTTACATATAGATCATAGCATCATGACACAAGAGCTTCTGTGAAAATCATAACCGCTACACTCTTACACACTCACTTACGAACATCATTACAGAGGCATTTAAGTTTATCAATGCACCACATCAAATTTTTTTAACGCAACGTCAAAAAAAAACACGTCTTTGATCATTTATTTGCAAGACTGGTGATGGAGAAACACACTAGGGCAGAAATAACTCATTTACAACATCTATATCTGTTCAAAATCGAAACAACCACACCTTCTGCAGACCATATGATCATTATCTACTCTCTCAAGTCACACAAATCAATGTTTTCCTCCCTACAAAAACTGATTTTTTTTTTTTTACAAAAATCAGTTTTGTATCAAGTTAATTAATTATTTTGTTTTATTTCAGATTTTATTATATTTTTTATTTCATTTTAAATTAATCTTAAAATAAAAACATTTATAATATTTTATTTTTTATATTATATTTTATATTGTTTTATTTTAATTCAGTTTTTGCAGTGTCCTTGATACACCTACTCCATGTACTGGTTACTAAGTTATAAAAAGTGATGACATTGGTTAAGCTTAGGTTTAGGGACAGTACCTTGTTATAACCTCATCTTCGTAATCACTGTCATAAGTACAAGTATGTACATGAGAAATTCGGCAGAAAAAAAAACATATAGAGAGTAATTGAAGAGTTTAGATGCAAAAACCACTAAATGCTGTCTGAAATTTTCCTCTAAACTTAGTATTTTTATCAGTCTCCTGTTTGTATGTTTAGTAATATCACTTTTATGGCAATGAATAAGTCCTTTTCCTAGTCTTTAAAGTAAAATATCTCAACACAAACAAAGGGGGCTGAGAAAAATGTAAATTTTCGATGGACATTCTAGACAGCACTTAGAGGTTTTTGCATCTGAACTCTTCTATTGTAGTTTAGTAACATTCCTCAGTATGTAAATGTATAGTCACACTGTATTAAAGACGCAGAAAATGAAAGTTTAACCTTTTGTTTTTCGAACCGGTGTATGCCATGGAGCTGTAGAATTGAAGAAATTTCTAAGGTGTTCGATTATTTTCAGATAAACGCACAGCTGAAGTAGTTCCAGGCAGATCATGACTCATAGTTTCATATCAATACGATGAACAATTTCAGTTATTTCACAGTCTACAACAGTCAAAAAAATAAAATCAAGTAAAAATGGCTTTGGATGAGATGCGCAAGGGTAACGGAGGCCAGCTAGTGAAGTGCTGTGCAGGTAAAACTCACTCCTCTGATCTCTAAAAGGTGCTCTAGCGACAGACGCTAGTGGCCATGTTCTTTAGCCTCCTTGTTAAAGCAACCAACTGCCATGTGGAGAGTCGCCGGTTCGATCCCAGCTCAGAGCGAGTTTGGGTGGCGTAGAACAGGCGGGATTACATTGGTTCCGTAACCCAGATGGGAATGAGGTTTAGGGGGAGGAGTGTAACGGAGGCCAGCTAGTGAAGTGCTGTGCAGGTAAACTTCCCTCGTCTGACCTCTAAAGGTGCCCTAGCGACAGACGCTAGAGGTCATGGTCTTTGGCTTCATTGTTAGAGCATCCGACTCCCATACAAAGAGCCACCGGTTCGATCCCAGCTTGGAGCGGATTTGGGTGGCGTAGGACCGGCAGGGTTACATTGGTTCCGTAACCCAGATGGAAATGAGGTTTACGTGGATGAGTGTAACGGAGGCCAGCTAGTGAAGTGCTGTGCAGGTGAACTTCCCTCCTCTGACCTCTAAAGGTGCCCTAGCGACAGACGCTAGAGGTCATGGTCTTTGGCTTCCTTGTTAGAGCATCCGACTCCTATACAAAGAGCTACTGGTTCGATCCCAGCTTACATAAGTCTACTATTACACACATGAGATGTTTAAGAGACTAAAAATTTGAAATGTCTGAATATACAAAATCTAAACAATATCTTTAGGTGAGGTAACCATAGGATAAGCAGAATAATTGACTCCAGCCATTGGTTTATTTAAAAAATAATGCACAAGCGAGGCATCACCATTTCAGATGTGCATTTCACATTGTTTTCGAAAAATTCTAATGGTTCGTTGTCAGTTATTTCTTACTGCATGATGCCTTTGAATATACTCTAAAGCAGTGTTTCCCAACCCTGTTCCTGAAGGCACACCAACAGTACACATTTTCAATGTCTCCCTAATCAAACACACCTGAATCACCTAATTAGAACATAAGAAGAGACTCCAAAACCCGAAGTTAATTAGTCAGGTAAGGGAGACATCCAAAATATGTACTGTTGGTGTGCCTCCAGGAAAAGGGTTGGGAAACACTGCTCTAAAGCAGTGTTTCTCAAACACGTTCCTAGAGGATCACCAACACTGCATGTTTTGGATGCCTCCTTTGTCTGTCCCACCAATTACAGGTATTTTATTTTTTGCTAATGAGCTGATGATCTGAATCAGGTGTGTTTGATTAAGGAGACATAGAAAATGGACAGAGCTGGTGGTCCTCCAGGAACGTGGTTGAGAAACACTGCTCTAAAGCTCACATATAGCAAGATAGTAAAATACAGAAATGTTCACACACACACCTATTTGTTCCACCAGGCATGGTCCAGTGTACCAGGCTGTAAGGTCTGCTACTTTACTCTTAGTGGTCAGATTCTCTCCTGATAGGCCGCTAGTTGGGACGTAAAACACATCAGAATCCTGCAAAGACAAGCACATTTGTAACACATGACCACCAATTATAATTTTTCTACCAGCATGTATTGTTGACCGATCAAATCAAATGCAGGTTGAATCTAGCCGTGAAATGTTGCTTCCCATTCCCAAACCACTTACAACCCATGTTTTTACTGGCCACTGAAATACTTGATGCATCCAATTAAACCTCTTGCTGGTACATAAGATATGACATATAAAATAGATACGAACTGGAAAGCTGCAAAAACATCTAATGTAGAGCCATGAAATGTAACAAAGCCACAGTGTTAGCTGAACGATTAGACAATGCAAATTTGTACAAGATTTTCCACTGTTGTCATAGTAGAGCTACATTTACATTTAAATGGTTATAACAATTCCTTATGTGGGCAAGAAACAGCACTCATGATATTTCTGAAACCAGACATTCTAGAAACTAGTTGAGCAAAGGTGAAACTAGTCAAAAATTGGAGGCCAAATGTCAGTTTCTCTTCCGCAGCTCAGCTTTTATTGCAATCTTTTTAGTGCCTTAAGAGCCATTCAGAGTAGTTGGACAGCAACACAGAAATTAAGATGTTGCCATTTTTGTATTTGCAAGATTGAAATTGCTTTTTGGTAATTGGACTTGGACTGAAATGTGACAATATGATTTTGATCTTTTAGGTTTAATGATGTGCATAAATCTTCTGAAAACATATGTTAGTGTTATGTGATGAACAAATTTAAATGTTTTAACCATTACTTGCTAAAAAAGTATCTATTGGCAAAAGCTCTTAATTATTTTTAGTTGTTGATTTGACACAAATGTCAAAATATGAGGAAAACAACTGCAAAGTATGTTAATTTGTGATCAATAAGCAAGGTCACACGGCTCATCAACAAAATGAGGCTTAAGAAATAATCACATTTTAGAGAGAAAAATAATTTCAGATTTAGAAAACCTGATCAAGAATCAGCAAATAAAGCCGATATTGTGCTAGATTCAAGCATGCAAAACCTATTTTTTAGGCTTGAATTGCAGTTTCTGGATGCGTCAAAGATCAGATAAACCATCACGCTATCCAGAAACACCACCAGTCAGACAACAACAGAGACTACATGAACACTAAACGCTTAAAGGGAAAATTCCCTAAAGAACTAAACATACATACAAAGTCATCTATGTGCACAGACTGCATTACCTTAAAACCAGCCTGCTTCAGAAAGTGGCCGAGCTTGGAGATGATTTCCTGGAACCTCTCCTGCTGCCAGTTCACCTGCAAACACATAAAATAAAGTGATGAGCATAAATGCTGGGAGAGGAATTGAAGCAGAGTTCTCAGACGTAAATAATATCATGATTGACACTGGTGTGGTTACAGTACGCTGTTGTGGCCATGAGGCTTTCCCACCTGGTCCATCTTGTTGACAGCAACAGCAAGCTGAGTGACTCCGAGGGATCGAACCAGCAGAGCGTGCTCGCGGGTCTGCCCCCCTGCCTCGAACCCGGCCTCAAACTCCCCACGGCTGGCATCTACCACCAACACTGCCACATCTGCCTGCAAAAGACACACACATGACCTCAGATAACCTGCGACCAGCATCAGCTATTAATGAGGCCTGATAAAGACAGAAATAGTGAATGTATGAACAGTGATGTATGAATAGTGATGTATGAACAAACAGAATATATATTTTTAAATTAAATTAAGCTATGTATTAAATATATACAAACGTCACTTTATTAGGCACACATTACTTGTACCGTGTTGGACCCCCTATTGCCTTCAGAACTGCTTTAATCCTTCGTGGCATAAATTCAACAAGGTACTGGAAATATTCCCCAGAGAGAGAGTCAATATTGACAGGATAGCATCACACAGTTGCTGCAGATTTGTCGGCTACACACCATGATGCGAATCTCCCATTCCACCACCTCACAAAGGTGTTCTATTGGACTGAGTTCGGTTAACTGTGGAGGCCATTTGAGTACTCATTGTGAACTCATTGCCATGTTCAAGAAACTAGTCTGAGATGATTCGCGCTTTATGACATGGCACTTTATCCTGCTGAAAGTAGCCATAAGAAGATGGGTACACTGTGGTCATAAATAGATGGACATGGTCAGCAACAATACTCAGGTAGGCTGTGGCTTTGACCCAATGCTCAATTGGTACTAATGGGCCCAAAGTGTGCCAAGAAAATATCCCCCACAACATTACACCAACAGCCTGAACCGTTAATACAAGGCAGGATGGATTCATGCTTACATGTCGTTGACGCCAAATTTTGACCCTACCATCCGAATGTCGCAGCAGAAATCGAGACCCATTAGACCAGGCAACATTTTTCCAATCTTCGAATTTTGGTGAGCCTGTGCGAATTTTAGCTTCAGTTTCCTGTTCTTAGCTGACAGGAGTGGCACCCGGTGTGCTCTTCTGCTGCTGTAGCCCATCCGCTTCAAGGTTGGACATGTTGTGCATCAGAGATGCTCTTCTGCATACCTCGGTTGTAACGAGTGGTTATTTGAGTTACTGTTGCCTTTCTATCAGCTCGAATCAGTCTGGCCAGCCTCCGCTGACATCAACAAGGCATTTGCATCCACAGAACTGTCGCTCAATGGATATTTTCTCTTTTTCAGACCATTTTCTCTGTAAACCCTAGAAATGGTTGTGCATGAAAAACCCAGTAGATCAGCACTTTCTGAAATACTCAGACCAGCCCATTTGGCACCAACAACCATGCCCCATTCAAAGTCACCTTTTGTTCCCCATTCTGATGCTCAGTTTGAACTGCAGCAAATCGTCTTGGCCATGTCTGCATGCCTAATTCCATTGAGTTGTTGCCATGTGATTGGCTGATTTAAAATTTGCGTTAACGAGCAGTTGGACTGGTGTACCTAATAAATTGGCCAGTGAGTGATGCAAGTAGATGCATTTCCATGTAATGAACACTGTAGAAAATGCCAGGTTCCACATAATAAATTTATGTTGGGACGAAATGAAGGATTTAAGTTTTTATAAATTTAAGTGGATTGAACATAAAACAATTAAGTTGTCCCCTTAAAAAAACTCAAGTATTGGGTTGTTTCAGCTCATTTTAAATAAAGCAGTTTGAACAAACAGCAATCGTAATGTTTTTGATTGCATCACTTCCTTGGCCACAGGTGTATTAAATCTTCATTTTCACACATTTTGTGGTATTTCAAACATTTGTTAAATTCTTCTTTTCCAAAGTACAAGAAATATGTTTAGGAATGTTGGTAATCCAACTGAAGCTGCACTAAATGGTCTGTAAACAAAACGAAACACCAATTTAGATGCAAATACCAGAGGAAAATAAAAGCATGCCTTTTGTACCCTTAAAGTGTATAAAATTTTAAATGTCATAATGTAATGTCATTATGATGGACATCAGTGGAGCAAAAACAGCCATGAATGGGTAGTTAATTTTGCCAGAGTTCATGCATCAAAATATATAATTCCACTTTTTTTATATATAAATAATGCATTTTTATTTTCAGATAGATTATTATCACTTTAATGATAATAACACATATATAGAGATTTTTTTCTCCCTTCAATGAGATCACAAAACAGCCATGAACATAAAGAATGGGTAGTTAATTTTGCCAGAGTTCATTCATCAAAATATTAAATTCCACTTTTTTAATATATAAATAATGCATTTATATTTTTAGATAGATTATTATCACTTTAATAATAATAATAATAATAATAATACATGTATAGAGATTTTTTTCCGTTCAGTGAGATCACAAAACAGATTCCTTTTTCTGTATTGTTTCGTCATGTTAATTCCAACTTCCGACATCATACAGTAATTGTCTAGACCCAATAGACACCCACTCACAATACACACACACACACCCACTTACTTGCCCCCAAAAACTCTTTCTCAGTAGAGTGACGGAGGAAGTGAGTAAATGCGGCCTGCTCAATGTGACTAATTTCATTCATTGAATTTGAAAGTATCAGCCAAATCCAAACATACATACTCATACACAGAGTACTAGTGGTGGTAGCACCCAAATCCACAAACAACAAGTTTCATTGAGAGTTTACTGTGCACAAATTATGCTCAGTCATCGACTATCCCCTCTCATCAACTTGTATGTGCATAAAATAAATAAATAGGAAAGCTAACAAATGAAAGCCCTTTTTCAGGTCATTTCTCATTTACCCATCACTCTAATCCTGTATGACATTTATATATGGAGAAATTTCAAACAAAGAGCCTAGATTTTCATATAATTAAAACAAATGGAAACCAAACATGTTTTCATGTTTCAGACTTGTGCACAGTATTACAATTCTACCGAAGTCATGACAACTTTGTGTGAGAAACCTTTCATCATTACTTGACGGTAATTCTCCCCTATTGTGAGATGTTAACCGCTGTGGCAACAGCACTGAAAACTGAATCAGTCCGATTTGTGAATGACTAATTCAGACCATTTTTTAACTCAGATTGCCAGCTTCATTAAAAGATTCAACTCAGAATGATTCATTCATGAATCAGACAGTGCTACTGCAGCCCTCTCATGAACATGGCAAGAAGTACATGGACAGATGAAGGATTTTTAGTGAACTACATTTTTTTTTTTTGTTAGAAATGTCTGTCTGATCTACACATTAAGCAAGAAAAACCGTAAGAAAGGGGTTGTTTGAATCACTTTTATAATACTCATCACAATGTTTATACCAGGTATTAATTGACTACCCTTTCATTGTGTTCAAGGCTGTTTTGCCCCATTGACTTCCATTATAACCCCATTTTTTGAATGCAAAGCCAACTACTCATGCATCCTTGGTAGCTTTCCTTGATGGAAAGAGGTAAATTGATAAATTTTACTGTGGTAATGTCATTATAATGTTATGTCATTATAAGCAACGAACACTAACGAACATAATGAATAAGAAGTAAATTTGCCCAGAGTGGATTGTTGAGTTTAAAACTTTATTAGCATTTTCCTAAATTGCGTCAAAATCAAGCAGCAACCTCCCGCTCTCCCTCGTGAAGCCAATATGGAAGTAACTGAAACTGCAATTCAACAACTTGCATTTGGGGGCTGGCTCCAGGAAGTTCAGATGTTCACTGACTGCTATGCTAAATTGGCCAATTTTACAGCTGATAAAAACATGTTTACAGCTTGGTGCAAAAGATGGTTTTGGTGCATATAGCTAGTATTATCCTTCATGACAATTGTGAGGGGGTGCATTTTCTTATAACTCATTCATTTCATTAAGAGTTATATTAAGTCTACATAATTAAGGGAGTGGCCACTTGTGACAGCTAGATCTCGCTAGTCACCGTCATGTTACCCCAGCTGATTCCGGCTGATTAGCCGCTGAACTCAGCATATACATTGTATTTTTGTTTTAATTCATGTGGCTTTACACAGTCAATTGCCTTTTGGAATTATTTCCTACAATTATCTGATAATATAGCATGCTGTCTGCACTTAATTGTGCTCACAAACCATTCAAGTGGCCTCCATTTCCCAGGTAAGTGAAATTATATACTTATATACCATCTCTATAAATGTATTTGTTTTATTTAAGATCATTTATATTTTTCTTTAGACCTGTAAAGCACTCCAGAATCTGATAGCTGTAGGCTATAGAACAGTCATCTGAAACGTGGTCATACAGTGTTATGCCTGGATTTCATAAATAGCCTCGCATTTACTAACACAGACTATATTTGGGAGTTATTTGCGTTTTCCTCCTATGGAAAAACATCATAAAAACAATGCTTAGTGGCTCAATGTATTGCAACAATGTTTTTTAAAAAACTAAACATTTACATTTAGTCATTTAGACGCTTATATCCAAAGCGACTTACAAATGAGGACAAGGAAGCAATTATGAGAGCAACAGTGAATAAGTGCTATAGGCAAGTTTCAGGTGTGTAAAGTCTAAGAAGCAAAGCATTAGTAATTTTTTTTTTTTTTGAAAGAGTACAGTTAGTGGTATAGCCAGAGAGGCAGTTACAGATTAGGAATGAAAGTGGAGACTAAATAGTTGCGTTTTTAGTCGTTTCTTGAAGACAGCAAGTGACTCTGCCGTTCTGATGCAGTTAGGGAGTTCATTCCACAATCTGGGCACTTTGAATGCGAGAGTTCGGGAAAGTGATTTCTTCCCTCTTAGGGATGGAACCACGAGGCGACGTTCATTCACAGAACGCAAGTTTCTGGAGGGCACATAAATCTGCAGAAGTGAGAGCAGATAAGGAGCAAAGCCAGAGGTCGCTTTGTAAGCAAACATCAGAGCTTTGAATTTGATGCGAGCAGCAACTGGCAGCCAGTGCAAACGGGTGAGTAGCGGAGTGACATGTGCTCTTTTGGGTTCAAAGACCACTCGTGCTGCTGCGTTCTGAAGCAGCTGAAAAGACTTGATAGAGTTAGCTGGAAGCCCAGCTAGTAGGGAGTTGCAATAATCCAGTTTGGAGAGAATAAGAGCTTGAACAATGAGTTGAGCTGCATGTTCAGATAGGAAGGGTCGGACCTTTCTGATGTTATAGAGTGCGAATCTGCAAGATCGAGCAGTTCTAGAAATGTGGTCAGAGAAGTTTAGTTGGTCATCAATCGTTACTCCAAGGCTTTTTACCATTTTGGATGCAGTAATGGTTGCCCCATCCATCTGGATTGAAAAGTTATGGTCTAGATTTTATGGTCCGTTTTCGCGAGGTTAAGCTGAAGATGATGATCTTTCATCCAGTGTGAAATGTCTGACAGGCAGGCTGAGATGCAAGCTGGAGCCAATAAACACTTTATTGATATAGTATAAAACCAAACACATGTGGTCAGAACACAAACGAGTTGCAGGTAATGAAGTATTAAGCGTTTCTCCCAAAGAAAAGCCTGTCTACGCAAAGTGCTAGCAGGCTTCTGTAGCTCTGCCTCTTTGCCCTTTTTTAATCAGCCCTGGCCAGTGCGATGACGCACGAACAAAATGGCAACGGTTGGCCACGCCTACTTGTAGCTTCATTTGCGCTTTTCAGAAATCTATGGGTGAAGTCACGGATACTACGTCCATATCTTTTACAGCCTATGGTCAAAATGAGATGTCACCCAAAATCATTACACTTGTGGAGAAACAGAGAAAGTTGTTGCCAAACTAAGCCTTAAAATGACCCCAGAGTGGATGAAATTACCCTAACAGCACACAAGGGATAAGATGCCTTTTCGCCAATAAAATCACAAATGAATTATGCTAAATATTGGTCCAAGCAAGGTTTTACAAACGCATTTTAAATGGTAATGACTGACCACTTGTGCTTGGATCAAGAAAATGGGATGTCAACACCAGGAAACAAATAAGGCCTCTGTAGCATCTAAACTTGTTATGGGGAAAATTTGTGATAACCTGAAGGTGAGAAATTTCTTGTGGAAGTACCTGTGCTGCCCCTGTGATCATGTTCGGGATGAAGTCTTTGTGTCCTGGTGCGTCCATCAGAGTAACAACCTTTGAGTCCGTCTCAAACTTGGTCATACCCACATCCATGGTCACTCCTCTGTGAAAGATAGCAGATGATGTTTTGTAACGCATGCTATTTTGGATTGCTTTTTACACACATTTAATGGCACCTGAATGTGTTTGTATTAAACCAACCTGTCCCTTTCCTCTCCTGTCTCATCCAGTACCCATGCATAGGCGAATGAGGCCTTGCCAGCTTTTTTGGCCTCCTGTTCATACTTGTGCATGGTTCTCTTGTTAACGTTCCCCAGTAGATATAACAGATGACCCATGAGAGTGCTCTTGCCAGCATCTACATGGCCTACAAACACACAAATCTCACATTTTCATTCATTGCAAACCAATGTAGTGACATTCCCACATATTTTAAAGGTGCATCGAATCAAAATGTTAAACTGTTCTCTGAAACCTACATAGTAGGCATGTCGCTTAGGTAAATGAACAAAATTCTCCAGAAACAGCTGAAGATAATCATTTATAACCATGGGAATTACTACTAGAATGAAAAGCTCAGTTTTGACTATATTTGAAATGATCATGAATATTAATTAGCGTTGCTCTGACACTCAGTGTTTATCTCTGTCTCTTGCTCACACACACACACACAAACGCACATTGGGATGTACTCTGAAAAATAACATATAAAATATTAATACTTGATTTGTTATAAAACCTTCTAATTGAGCAGCTGGCTTTTAAAATAGTTTAAATAGTAGTAGTAGATGGGCCACTCACTTCTAGCTAAAATAAATCTATTTGCCACTAGAGAAACCTAACAGAGTTGTGTTGTATATGAAATATTGGCTAACATATAATTATATCTGACTTAAGGGCCTGGCAGAGATGTCATTAAAGTTATATTTTGAAGCCTTAATTTATATAAAACACAGCAAAGATTTATTATTAACCACTACATAAACAGATGACATTTAATAAAGTGTACTGCTGTCCTTTCACTCAAGAAAACACAGTAAGAACTGTGTGACATGACACAATGCATAAACAGGCATTCAACACTAACATTTAGCAGTTTGCATGTGTCTGTTGCCTCATTACAAACATAATGCAGCAGGTTAACCTGACAAATGACATAGTTAAACAGACCTTATGTCTCTTCGGGGTGGTGTTGAATACATTTACAATCTATATATCCTGCATTTTGCATTCTGACATGCTGTGAAAAGATCCGATGCTCTGTGGTCATTCCTGTCTGCCTGCTTCACAGAATGGCTCCTTTACTGTCTTAATAGCTTAATGTCTGTCCCGTTTTCAAAATAAGAGTCATAAAATACATTGTAAGTAGCCAATCAAACACAGTCGGACATTTTAATGATGCTGTATTTTGTTCCGATAAGCCTGTTTTTTAACAGATTTACCCAAGATTTTCAGTGAAACGAAGAATCAATGATGTTTGTGGCTCACAGTATGACGGTATTCTACTGAACTCTTACTATTCAGCTATGCCTAGGCATATCCAGATTTTCATTATATGGCACCTTTAAGTATAGCTTAAGGCCAGTAAAGAAACAGCATTTGATTGCAGATATATAAATGTTTGCACAAGCTCTGCAATTCAACACTCCAGTCATGTCAACTTTATTTAAATAGCACTTTTCAATAGACTGTGTAAAAGCAAACAGCTTTACGGTACAAGAAGTGTCACTGTATCTTGAAGTGTCACTGTGTTTAGCTATTACAAACATCCAAAATGGACTGTTAGACCAAATGGGTAAATCAATTTAAATGAGACACCAAAATATGACAATGTGGCTGAATAAATGCTGATATGATAGCATACCTATGACCACCAGGTTAAGCAATGGTTTTCCTCCTTGTCTCTTCTCCAGTTCGGCACGGATGTTGAGCTGCTGTTTGCTTTTTCCAGATGGCCGAGTTGGGGTCGGGGCAGCAGAATCTTCACTCAGAGTCGACTGTTTGGATGGAGTTTCTGTGGTCAGTACAGCGGTGGCCTCTGGACTCGGCCCTCTGCGAACCGAAGGGGCTACTACGCCATTTTCCTCTGCACTATAAAGAGGGACAAATGCATGTTTTAATTTCTAACACAGTCTTATTCTTTTTCTTAAAGCAAATTAAAAATATCCCATAGTAATTCCAAGAAGGCTATAATAGATTATAATAGATAGAATTCATTTCACATTTCATACTGTGTTATAGTAAAACTTTCCCAATCTTTGTTGTTGTAAATAGGTAAGGTACTGTTCAAATGAGTTGGTAAGATTAAACAAATACATAAAATTAAATTATAGAAGTATTTTATGCTCACCAAAAGTATTTATTAAAATATAAATAAATAAACCATGTGTGAAAATATAAATGTCTTTATTGCAGCTTTAGGTCAATTTAATGACTCACATCTGAATATAAGTACAAGCTTCTTCCAAACCACACAACATAAATCTTCCTGACCTCAAACCTTTGAACATCAGTGTGCAATTTTGTAGACTGAACATTTCTTAGGGCATTATAATTATTATTTTAAACCTTCAAATTTCATTTAATTGTGTGTAAACTTATCATTGTGAGTCCTCTGATAGTTTAACCTATTAAATGCAAGTACAGTGGCTGCTCCACCTGCAGAAGCCCCTACACCCTTCTCTCTGAGTTCGTCGGGTGTGGTCTGTGTCTGAAGGAGTGGGAGTGATAGGCTGTGGCTTTGTGTTTGCAAGTTTGAGATTAATCTACAGGCACCAGCCATCTCTGTGGTTTACTGAAGTCCCAGAATGCAGTGCAGGTAGATAGAGTTAGACTGGATTGAATTCAGCACCATTAATGTAACTGAAAGAGACATAAATTAAAGGAAGAGTTCACCCAAAATGAAAACAGCGTCATCTTTTGCTCACCCTCCACTTTGTACATATATGAGTGGCTGATGATAACTATGGAAGCTGATGAATATAGTGAACTGTTTGATCACCAACATTTTTCAAATGCCCTTCAGAAGAAAAACAATCAGACTGGTTTGGGGGAGTAAATGAAGATGGAGTAAATTTTTGAGTGAACGGTCACTTTAAATAGTTTTAAATAAAGATTTCAAAAAAGCATGTTAACAAATCTCAATTGTACTACAAGAAACAATGCAACCATGAAATTAATTTATTTGTCAATTTATCCAATTACTAATATATAATAAATTTAATATATAACTCACCGGCCACTTTATTAGGAACACCTGTCTAACTGCTTAACACTGCTTAAAATTTCCTGCTGCTTAAATTTCCAATCAACAAATCACATGGCAGCAACTCAATGGATTTAGGCATGGAAACATGGTCAAGACAAACTGCTGCAGTTCAAACCACAGCCTCTCTGAGAATTG
This sequence comes from Danio aesculapii, assembly GCF_903798145.1. Taxonomy (NCBI): domain Eukaryota; kingdom Metazoa; phylum Chordata; class Actinopteri; order Cypriniformes; family Danionidae; genus Danio; species Danio aesculapii. The sequence goes on along the minus strand of NC_079457.1, from coordinate 16,430,804 downwards.
TTTCTGACCATGTCCATCCCTTTACGACCCCAGTGCACCCATGCAGACTGGTTTCTTGAACATGATAATGAGTTCACTGTACTCAAATGGCCTCCATAGTCTCCAAATCTCAATCCAATTGAGCACAAAGGTGTGGTGGAACGGGAAATTCGCATCATGGATGTGCAGCTGACAAATCTGCAGGAACTGCATGATGCCATCATGTCAATATGGATCAAAATCTCTGAGGAATATTTTCAGTTCCTTGTTGAATCTATGCAACGAATGATTAAAGCAGTTCTGAATGCAAAAGGGGGTCCAACACGATACTATTAAGGTGTACCTAATAAAGTGGCCGGTTATTGTATATTATAATGTTCCAAAACATTACCTATTATCAAATGTCACCAGCAATCAGTCTGAACTGGACTGACGAATCACAAATAACGTGACTTATTGCATCTGATTAGGACAGTGAGTTACAGTGCACTCATTAAAAGGGACAGTCCCTGTAGAGCGAGCTGTGGTTAAATGCTGTGTGCAAGGCTGAAAGGTCACAGTTCACTGAGCGCCCCTTGTAAGGTTTGAACCTACAATGTTTGGGTTATGTGTACCAAGATTTAAACCACTTCCATGTTACCTCAATTGACTTACCTTCGCACATCAAAGCCCATTGTCTGCTTTTTCCCCGACACAGTCATTCGGGCAACCTTTGGGACGACCTCCGATTCAACACGACTCTCTGGAGCCTCCCGTACTTTAGCTGGACGATAAAAAAACAACATGCATACACAAAATTTGCAATTCAGATTATATTTAACTGATGTTTAGCTTAACTTTCATATTTAAAAGACGCTCGCAAAAACAATTTATTTCATACAAAACAGGCCTTTAGGTGTGGAAAACATTACAGTGTACATTTTATGAAAGTCTAGTTTCCTGTTTGGTACAGTAAAAAGGGTTACTCATTTTCAGATGTGCAGATGTGTGTGTCAGCTTGCGCGGAGTCCTGTTTTCTCGCTATCTTAGTAAAAAATAGCATGAGTCAACTCCTCCGTGCTGCACCAAAACAGGCCATCGATAGCCAGAGAGGGGGAAGGGAGGAATGAAAATGAGGATGAGAGAAAGCATTTTTCTGTCCCTGTAAGGTAAATGGCTGCAGCATGCGCACCGTGTCTCGTCATAGCAGTAGAGCCGTTTCAGTGTTAACGGCCACAGCCAGTCATCTTGTTCTGATCAGCGAACGCTCAAGCCAGGAAAGGGTTAACTCCAGCACGTCATTCTCACTCCCACACTGACTGTGCACTTCCAGCACACTAAGGGTTAACGAGTAAAAAATAATGCAGCACCAAAAAGATGAGTCGATAAAGGGAGATCTGCGTTAAACCTAATTTTAAAAGAAACATGCACGGGGAAACAAAAACATTGCCATTTGCAAGACATCTGACTCATGAAAATGTTTTTGTTTTTACAATATTGTAACATGAGAATGTATTGTTATATAAACCACCACTGATAATTATATAAAAATAAACACAGCACAAGTGCCTGGACGTGTAAGAGTTGGAAAGGCCTTATTGCAAAGACCCTTTCAGCACACACAGCTCAAGATGACAATAAAACGCACACACATAGACACCTGTTAAAGGGACAGGAAGTGCTGGGGAATGTAGATAGTGATTCACCTGCTTGCGCACACACACTTTGAGCCACACCCACAAAATATCTACCATCTGAACACACACAGAAACACTTCACACACAAACCACACCCACATAACATATCTCTACAGACTCAGACTGCAGAATGATCTATGCTGCCAAACTTACAATAGCACAAATAAAGTAGATTTCCAAGAAAAAACTACCAGATAAATACAGCAACATTTAGCAAAAACTGCTGATAGACATTTCATACGTATAAAGTTACGTAAGAGCCCACTTTAATGACATTTCTGATTTATAGTTATATGTTTAAACAGAAATCTAACTATTGTTCTGTAAATTAAAGATGATTTTTAGTGAATTTAAAACATAATATTGTAATTTAGGGCATGTGTTCACTGTGAAAATGCATTTAAAACACAATCAGCACCTCACCATGCTCTTTGCTGTTCTAAAAAAAGAGACATTCTCATTATCATAAACTACAAAGACATACAAAAAAGAAACAAAAAAATATATATTTTTTTTAGACATTAGGGTCAAGACATTTGCCCTTTTTGGGAATTAAATGCCACACTTTTAGACATGTTTATAATCATTTTTAGACAACACAATACCCATGTTTTAAACTTCTTTTCTTTTTTAATAAATAAATAATTCAAATAAATCGCTATTTGGTGGAATTTTCAATGTATTATTATGACCAAATGTCATTTTTTAAAAATGCTGTAAATTAAAATATATTCATTTAAAATGAGAAAAAGCAACAAAAAAAACTAATATTAAAATGTATTTTATAGAAAAATATAATTTTATAAAAATTATTACAAAAATATATATGTTTTTTTTTTTTAAGTAGGGGTTATTATGTTGATATACACTTTATTAGGTACACCTTACTAGTACTGGGTTGGACCCCCTTTTGCCTTCAGAACTGCCTTAATCCTTCGTGGCATAAATTCAACAAGGTACTGGAAATATTCCTTCTAGGTCCACACTGACATGATAGCGTCACGCAGTTGCTGTAGATTTGTCGGCTGCACATCCATGATGCGAATCTCCCGTTCCACCACACCTTTGTGCTCAATTGGATTGAGATTTGGAGACTATGGAGGCCATTTGAGTACAGTGAACTCATTATCATGTTCAAGAAACCAGTCTGAGATGATTTGCGCTTTATGACATGGTGCGTTATCCTGCTGGAAGTAGCCATCAGAAGATGAGTACACTGTGGTCATAAATGGATGGACATGGTCAGTAACAATACTCAGGTAGGCTGTGGCGTTGACACAATGCTCAATTGGTACTAATGGGCCTAAAGTGAGCCAAGAAAATATCCCCCACAACATTGCACCACCACTAGCCTGAACTGTTGATCCAAGGCAGGATGGATCCATGCTTTCATGAAGTTGACGCCAAAATTCTGATCCTACCATATGAATGCTGCAGCAGAAATCGAGACTCATCAGACCAGACAACATTTTTCCATCTTCTATTGTCCAATTTTGGTGAGCCTGTGCGAATTGTTGCCCCAGTTTTCTTGTTCTTAGCTGACAGGAGGCACCCGGTGTGCTCTTCTGCTGCTGTAGCCCATTTGCCTCAAGGTTGGACGTGTTGTGTGTTCAGAGATGCTCTTCTGCATACCTCGGTTGTAACGAGTGGTTATTAGAGTTATTGTTGCCTTTCTATCAGCTGGAACCAGTCTGGTCATTCTCCTCTGACATCAACAAGGCATTTGCACCAACAGAACTGCCGCTCACTGGATATTTTCTCTTTTCGGACCATTTTCTGAAAACGCTAGAGATGGTTGTGTGTGAAAAATCACAGTAGATCAGCAGTTTCTGAAATACTCAGACCAACCTGTCTGGCACTAACAACAACCATGCCACATTCAAAGTCACTTACATCACCTTTCTTCCCCATTCTGATGCTCAGTTTGAACTGCACCAGATCGCCTTAACCATGTCTACACACCTAAATGCATTGAGTTGCTATCATGTGATTGGCCGAGAAATTTGCGTAAATGAGCAGAGGGACAGGTGTACCTAATAAAGAGGTCGGTGAGTGTGAATCAAAAACTGTTAACTTTAACATTTTGCACATACACATTTACCCTTTAAACCTACACCTGCTGTATTCCCCTTCACAGAGTTTATACTCTATATGTATATTTGTGCATTCACCATCTCTTTTGTACATTTCAGTATTATATTAGCTTTAATTTTTATGTTAGTTTCATGCTTGGCAGAATGACTAATGTTAGCTATCATGTCAATAAAGCACTGTTGACTCTGACTCTGTGTCGGCTGTTGTTCAAAAGAGCATTACTCAACTGTGATGACAATAAAAACAGGTAGAAAAATACTCTGCAGGTAGCAGAAAAAAAAGACAGGGACACACACACACACCCTTCAGGATATGTAAATGCCCTCTTCCTAGAAAAACGGATCCAGGCCAATTCAAACAACAGTGAGACATGATCCTACCAGGTTATCTAAAATCTTTTACTCACCACCAGTGACTGTAGACACTCCTCTCACTGTGTCTCTCTTTCTACCCCTCGCAGGCTTTTTAAAACACATTGCACTGTAAAAAAAAAATGCTGGGTTCCACACAATCGACAGCAAGAACGAATTAAGTTAACTTACTATATTAGTTTTTACAGTGCATTGAACATAAAACAATTAAGTTGTCCCCCAAAAAAGTCAAAAAAAATTTGTTTCAGCTTAATTTAAGTAGTTTGACAAACAAAAAATATCATTTTTTAAGTGTACGAGTTCCTGGCGCAAAAAATAACCTCAAAAAGTCAAAAGCAAACGAATAAAATGGAAATATATATATATTTTTTTAAATAAATAAATGAAATTACATCAATATATAAATTAAATACAACACTAAAACACTAAAAACAATATAAGTGCTGAATATGCTTTAGCTCCAGTAGGGGGCAGTAGTGTAACAAGTCCTGTAAATGAAAGGAAACAACACAAGAGACGTATGTAAAAACCAAAGGAGGAACGGTCGTCTTTCCAAAACACTCACAACCTACATTATCTTCTCTCCAGCTTATCTTCAATCCCCTTCTTTTCCACTATCAGCTACATTTATAGGGTTGAGTGTAGCACTGCTGTCCCATAACTATGGGTAATCCCCACACACTCACCTCACTACTGCTATTCAGATATCCTCAATTGACAGTGACATCTCACGCACGATTACAGGTTCTCTCACATATGGCCTTGCAAATACAGTACACACCTGCTGAAAACAATACAGCAGCATGACAGACGCTCTCAGAAGCAACACACACTGGTCGCATTTAACCTCTTTCACAAACAAGGGAAGGGCAAAGGGCTGACAAAGGCCTAGAAGTTGGCATGAGCGGAACATTCTTAATGCCTATATCTTTCAAGTACTAATTACAAGTAATATTTAAAAGAACACTACACCTTTTTATGGAAAAAAGGCTCATTTTACAAGTCACCTAAAGGTAAACAATTGAGTGTACCATTTTTTAATCAATTCAGCTGATTTTCGGGTCTGGCAAAAGCACTTTTATCTTAGCTTAGCATAGATCATTGAATTGGATTAGACCATTAGCATTTCCCTCTAAAAAAAAATAAATAAATAACCGTTTTGATAATATTTAAGGCTTGACACTTCTGTAGTTACATCATATAATAAGAGCAACAGAAAATATGTAACAGTAAATATGGCTAGGTACTATACTCTCATGGTGTACTCACACTGGGCACGGTTGTTGTAAACCGTGCCCGGGCACAATTGTCCCCCTTCCCTCACTCACATTGCATTTTTTGCCTTCTGATCCTGAGCACACTTATGTCATTGATGCTGCAACTGTTCAGTTTGAAGAGAAGCGCTCTCACTCCGTACCACGGAGATTGCTTTAGGTAGCTTTCAGATGTGTGGTTCGGTTCATTTGATCCAGACCAAGAGCAACAAATTATACATTATAGCCTTTTTCTGCCATTTTGGGTCCTTTTCACAACAGATTGCTTTGGACCAAAACCAGTTTAAAAGAACCAAAATGCAGTCATGTGACAGTCCACATCACTCATTGGTCAAATGTTATTGAATGGATTTCCTGAACTGCTTTTCAATTGGCCAGAATTAACGTGCAGGAAAATGTCAATGGAACTACTGCAAGTAAACAAACCGGCAGACACAAAATGTCGCTTTTTACTATGGAGGTATGACGCTGGCTGATTGTATCCCTGCACAAAGTGTACTATATAGATTGTATACATCACTTTAGACAACTTTTACATTTCGAGAATGAAGCACGGCTGCGGCTGGATAACAATGTTTTAATGCATTACAAACAGAAAAGGCACATTGCAAGTGACTTTAGGAGGCGTGAATTAAATTAGCTAAACTGCGACATGGTCATCTTCCGGAAATATTACCAACGATCCATGAGGTAATGTCCCCCCCCCCCTCATTCTGCCGTAATAATCAAAGAACTTTGCTGCTGTACCATGGCTGCAGGAGAAGAAAAAATATTATGCAGTGATGTTGCCTAGTTACGTAGCTGGGGACTATTTTAAGGCATGGTCATCTTTCGGAAATATTACCAAGGATCCATCAGTTGCGATCTTAATTCCACATGCACTTCAGAATCAAGGTCAAAACTGTAGGCCATTCGCGCATTTCTTATCTATTGTTTTTCAAATACTATGAATTCGGACATGAGACTACTCATCCCACAAACAGTTTTACACAGTATGCTGCAAGAAAATAAGTTATTTCAACTGCAACAAATCTAGACCCAAATGCAATCCGTACACCCAGAAACCTGCAGATTTCTAAGCCAATCATTTAATCTATTTATTTATGCCAAGGGTCTCAAACTCAATTCCTGGAGGGCCGCAGCTCAGCATAGTTTAGCTTCAACCACCTCCCACTCACACCTGCCTTATAGTCTCTAATAGTCTTGAAAAACTTGATTATTTTGATCAGCTGCGTTTGATTAGGGTTGGAGCAAAACTGTGCAGAGCTGCAGCCCTCCAGGAATTGAGCTTGAGACTTGTAAATTACATGGTATTTAACTGTAATATGAACTGTATTTTAATGTAGGACAGTATGTTACTGTGTTTTAAAGTTGCATTCTGACAATTACAGTATATTTTGCAGTAAAGCTATACAATACTGTAAATAAACACACAGCCAGATAAATGTTGTTGTAAATGTAAATACAGTAGGTTTGCTGTAATTGATTTATAGCAAGTTACTGGCGAACTGCAGCCAGTAAGTTTCTGTAGATTCTACAGGAAATTGTTAACAGTGCACTAACATGAATGTGTGTAAATATTTATTTATTTTTTACTATAAATTCAGTAATATTATTGAATATGCAAATGATTCAGTTAATTATGTACAATACAATTTGTAAAGTGATATTTTGTGTCTTTTAGTGGGTGTATTATATGAAGGAACTGCTGTAGCTTCCCGAATAAGTGGTCGTAATTAACTTTATTGCATTTTTTTTTTCATCTGTGTTATGTTTTTATGTTAGGTTGTTCGCTCCTACACAATTTATGTGGAAAAACATTTCCATTTTTAGCATGGTAGATTTTATTATTATTTTAATTTTAGCAATTGTAGATACGTGGGTAATCCAAAATGAAAAAAAAAAAACTACTACCAAGAGCTAGCGTTATCGAAACTCAAGATTTTGGCCTCAAATCAAGTTGTGTTACAGCAAATGGCCAAAATGCAGGTAACACTAGATGTAAACCCTCTTTATTGATTATTTAAAGAGAAATTTGAAACTGGGCGTTGCATATATTGAAATAGTTTAGCAGGTTTGCTCTCCGTTTTCAACTAATCAATTTCTTCAAGCAGCTCATTTGGTTAGAAATATACTTATGTCTTGAAATCATCTGGTAGCGTAACAATATTAAAAGAGCTACCAGTCTGTGTTGTCTCGAATTCTCTGCTTGTTTTTACTACTTTCAGTTTCATTTTCTCATATACCAACTTTGCTAAATTAAAGAAAGGCGCCACTTTGGCGGGAAATGCACTCATTTTACAAGTCACATACATTTTACCATTTTATAATAAATTCAGCCGATCTCCAGGTCTGGCTGGAGAACTTTCCAGTTTAGCATAGCTCAACCCAAATCATTGAATTGGATTAGACCACCATTGGATTGGATTGAACTGAACTGAACATCCCATCAGATATTTTAAGCATTAAACAATGAAACAAAAGCCCCTCACTGGGTCCCATTAGTGCAGACTAAAACTCAGTGACAGCTTTGAGCCTTGTTGCAAGAATTTAGCTTGATATTTTGCTACGGTGTTTAAAATCGAACCCATTAATTTGTATAAATACACAATCATTTTTTTTAGCAGATAAAATCCAGCCATCACTTTGTGATTCATAACCTTTGTCCTGACTCTGAGAATCTATAATACGGAATCATCCATTTTAACAATCGTAAGGTGAAGAAAACCGCAAGCCTGATCATTCGGACAAGTAACACTACATTTAATCTGCAACAAGCCACAACATTTAAGGTAACATTCATCTCCATAGCACAAGTGGTTCAGAACAACGTAAATGCCCAAGGTTTTATTCTTCGGGGTTAATTGCTTGATCCTTTCCATAACTTGATGCTTCATTTAGCATTAAAAACATAATCAGACAAATAAACTGTAATTAAAAGCACACAGACTACTATAAATTCAGCCAGTGCTTTAGTCTAACTAGTTAAAATAATATTCAAGCACTACTGAGTATTCAGAGGAGAGCAAAAAATGAGAAACAGCCAGACAAAAAAAAGAAGAAAACCAGCTATTGGTGCTGTTGAATAGGGTCAATAACCTTTCTCTTTCTTGCTCTGACCAATCTATGTAGTGCTGCACGTCTCGCAGTACAGGCACAATGACATATCACCATTTCTGCAAAAGCCACAAAGTGCAAAAAAGAAGAAAACGAGTAGTATCAAGGCCAGCTGTAAACCAGTCACTCTTTCCTGTGTGGGCGGCAAAAATAAGGCAGCAAAGAGAAGAGAGGGGAAAAAAAGGGATGGATGACTCGAGGTGGTCGGATGGCAAAGAGGAAGAATTCACACCAAAAAACAAAGTGTGAAAGGTGCACCGTGCTTTTCAAAAACAGGACTTCACCCACGCTTGCCTCGGCAAACATAGAGTTAACAAGAACAGATGTGAGAAAGACAGATACTAAGTGTGTGTACTCAAAGCATCCTAACAGTAAAACAAGACTTTTGCATTTTCTGAAGAAAACAGTGGATGTTTGCATGTGCAAAACTTTGCTGCCAAGACATTCAAAGTGTTTCCCTTGGAATTTCTATGCTTTTGGTAAGCATAATAATGGGTTGCCTATAAACAAAATATTCTTGTCAGTGGAGATGGCACAGGTCTTTCCTTTAAAGTAAGTGTAAGGTATTTTCAAGTTGATTTCTTCAACAATGTAAAAATACACCTTAGAAACTTTAGACGATAATATCTGGAGGAAGATTTCTGAACACGAGGGTTGAGTATGACGATTGAAGATGTTATGTTTAAAGAGATAGTTGACCCAAAATTAAAATTCTCACTATTTACTCACCCTCGAGTGGTTCCTTTCTTTTGTTGAGCACGAAAGAAAATATTTGAAGAAAGCTGAAAACCAGCAACCATTGACTTCCATAGTATTTGTGTTTCCGAGTAGAGAAGTCAATGGTTAAAGGTTTACAGCTTTCTTCCGAATAATGTGTACAACAGAAAAAAAGAAACTCCTAATGGATTGGAACAAGTGAAGGGTGAGAAAATGGTGATCATTTTTATTTTTCATGATTTCAATTAAAATATTCAATTAAAATGATTTCAATAAAAATATTTGCAATAAGCCATTAATTTGCACAACAACATATAAAACCAACAGTGAGCCAGAAAACTAAGCATTTGAGTTTTTAAAAAATACGTTTTTAAAATAAATGTCCTTATTGTCTCAAGTTCAAAAGCTCAAAATGTAATTTTGTGAAAACTGTGACATCTCACACAATTACTTGACAAACATTATCAAGTACGGAAGAGCAGGAACGAAACTAACAAAGCGATTTTCTCGAAGCCCTGACAACATTTGCTTTACATTCAGCAAGGAACCCTTGATGGAGCTGTCAAATATCAGCTGATTTTGGCACTGTGTCCCGCAGTATGGTTCGAATTTAAATTTTTAAGTGCAGAAAGTAAATTATTGTAGCTGTACTCTTTTCCTTATTACTAACTATGCTTCTCTTTTCATGCATCACAGTAATGATCAATCTACAGGTTATTTAGTGCAATAGCACATCCTTAAGTTTGCAATCTCTGAGTTTTTCAGTTTAAAAGTAAATCATGAACTTATCCTATTTAATGTGACACAGTTTACTATACTCCAGTTAGATTGCACTCTTTTAACAAAAGCTCCTACTTAGAGCACCGTCCTAGATGTAAAGCAGATAGAGGAACTCTACATATGCGGTTGTTTGCCCTAACTAAAGAATATTGGAAGAGGTCTTAGAGGTTATTGCCAGTTGTAGGTACTAATGTGCCTACAGAGCCTAGACTTACCCTCTTAGAAGATACTACACTACTTGATCAACAAAGCATTAACCTGAGATTTGTCAGACTAGCCCTACTAGCAGCCATAAAATGTGAAATTCTGAGATGGAAGGGTTCTAAACCACCTTTTACTTCCATGTGAATTAAAGAAGTGTCATCTCATATGCCTTTGGAAAAAATGGAGTTTCGTTAGCAAAAGTGGCAAGATTTGTCTGTCAAATACTGGGGCAGCTTCATTTCTTACTTGGGTATAACAGGACAGAATGCTTAGAACATGACTATGTTTTCTTGTTTAGATTTATTCATGGTTTATTTGTGGCAGTACAGGTTGGAGGTTTGGGGCATGTATAGGGCAGTATGTGCGGGGATGAAAGATCTATTTAGATTATTCTGCACCTTGCTGTGCTATGTGTTTAACTTGGAAAAATCCAATAAACATAATGCTCAAAAAAATTATAATTCCTGTGGGGACGAATGCAACACTTATTTATGTCCCACTGCTAATAGCATACTATATCTTTCACTTTTACGTTGGAGTTTGCAGTGCTTTCATTTTGATGTTTTATAAAATGAATGCATATTGCCAATAAGAATAAACATTCAACAAATTGTAAAAAATTTTAACATTTTGCATTGTCGGATTGCTTTTCAAACATTTGATGGAAGTACAATATAAAATGAAAATGCGGTTTAATATTTTTTTTGGCAAAAATAAAGAACAAAATATCTTAGCAAGGACACAGTCAGATACATTTAAAATAAACAAGATTTAGCCAGTAAATCTAGCAAATGTGTTACTTTTGTCCCTACTGACATGTTTAAAGTAAAATTATTTTGAAGTTGTTAATAATTTGTTCAAAATACCACCCAATATTGACAGACCATTTATGAGTTAGTAACCACAGTGAAAATATATTTCTGTCTAAAACATTATCTACCATTATCTAAAAATAGTACTTTCGTCCCCGCTCGACCCTATACCCCTTACTATCAGTTTCATTACAAAGTGACATGAACTACTGGCCCGACATGCATAATACAGCATTTTTGGTCATTTTTCATGGATCTGGGTGCATATAAACTATTTTGACAATGTTGTCATCTTTACACAAACTGAAAAGGAAACACATTTCAGTTAAAGTAAATTGTTGCCTTGCAAAACATATCCTTAATCTCTAATACTCTTTAAAACTTTGAAAGTAGTTTGTTAAATAGTTTGTGTGTAAAATAACAGTGCTTTATCATTGCTATTATTATTAATAAGTTTGTGCATTTAAATTAAGAAAGTCTGTGAACATTTGAACTTTGTATTGAACTAGGTTCTGAACTTCTTATTTCTTGAATTAATTTTCTAGTTTATTTAGGCTTAATGAAATCCAATTAAATAACAATCCAACTCATACACTCTTTTTAATATCAGAATTCAATAGTTTTAAAGACCAGGTCAGTGTAAAATTATAAAATAAGGCCAATTTAACTGTACACAGTTTGCGTTTATGTATGTGTGTTAAGGCCATCTTCAGATCTGTGCATGTGTGCATCCTCTCCCAAGGTGGCTGGTCTACCACATATGAAAGCAAAGCATCTGTAAAACAATCTCTTCCAATATGATCTGGGTGTGTTAACACCTTCATGTGGCCACAAAGAGACTCTGTTTTGCATATGCATGTGTGCGTACACACGCAGACGCACACATAAGTGATAAACACCACAAGCTAACACACCCTTTAAGGTGAGCAAACAACAAGTTCCCCTCCACCCCCACATACTCACACACTCCTCAACATCAGTATCAAAAATGAAATGGGGAAATCTTTATTTCAGAATATTTATACAAAGCTTTAGGTCTATATATGTACATCAGTGCTATAAAACAATTTAAAACTGCACAAAAAATGGGTACGAAATACTGATTATAATAACTAAAATGCACTTTTACAGTGTCAAAAACATAATAGAAAAAACTCCAGGTGTCCCCCCAAACCCAATATGTCTTCCCTCGTTCTGTGTTTGCGGTAAACCAGCGCCGTACCTCATATCAAATGGCAGCAACACAGCTGTAGAGAGAATCTGCTGTTTTTTTCCCCCTTTAGCACTCTGCGTGCTCCTACTGTGCATTTTCTTTCCATTATGTCGACAGACTCTAAAACCTCATCAATAATTCATCAAAATCTACACTATCAAGTACAAAAATATATGTTTAGTTAAATGAACTATTGTTTAAAAAGTTTGAAATCATTTAAGTCAAGATTAAAAATACCAAAGGCTTTTAACATAATACAAATTTGCTGAGGTTTGAGGTGATATGTTGGACAAAAAAAAAAAGTGTTAAAATTTCCAGTGTAATGATTAGCTGTAAATAAATATTTAAAAAAAACAAACAATACAAAAGTATAAAGAACAAATGAGTAGTAAAATAAATCGGCAGTCGAAGTGCTTTGTATAATTACACTGCACATATGCACAAAAACCTGACCTGTGATTAATGCTTATATGCCAATGTTCATAATCTATTAAACGTGTTCATATAACACTGTTACTGATTGTTCAGTCTGTCAGCCTCTAGATACAGCTCAGCTCTTTTTGGATTTATTATCATAAGTGACGCATGAAAAGTCTGAGAGACGGATAAAATGTCCTGAAGAAAATAATAAAAGGTCAGTCTCGAGTAAAAGCTTTTCTCTGATTGGCTTTGACGATGTCATCCGGAGAGGGTGTGTTGAAAGAAAATGGAGTGATGTGATGGAGAGGTGCACACTGCACTCGTTCTTTCACTCTCTCCATCTGCCTGCTGTATAAGAAAGCGCTGTGTGTAACTCTACCCCGCTGACTCTTACTGCATCTCACAGGCACGCACATCGCCAATGCAAAGATTGATGGTTTAGCAAACACACGCTTTTTCAGACTAGCCGTTTCTTCTGTAAAATTCAAAAGAGCTGGAGAACGGCTGATGGGAGATGTTTTGGACATCAGCGTGCTAAGATCAATGCTCCGATTCAAATTTAGTGGATGAGGTTTAGGTACAGCTGGCTTTTTCAATTCGTTAATAGACCCATTTTCATACTTTAATGCTGGAAGTTGTGGCACAAGTGACGCCTGATGTTGGGACATGAGGTCAGACAAAGATGGAGCATCTGATAACCTAGGAGGAGTATTTGAGGCAGGTTTCTGAGAGTGCGTATTGTTCTGCGTGTCAGTTACATGGAAACTGTTTGTGCTTATGTTGAGTCCTGGCAAACTGTCATATAGTTTGGGACTGCTGTCCTGATGCTCCTGAATCAGTTCAGCCAATGAAAGGCTTGCAGAGCTCGTTCCCTGCCCTGGTACTCCCAGCAGTCCACTACCTTGCATGACAGAGCTCAAACTTCCTAAGGACACAGGAAGAGGCGCGGTCCGCTGGGAATCCTGCAGTGCTAGATTACTGAGAGAGCAGGTAAGCAGACATGAGGAAGGTGGGTGAGAGGGTCCCAAAGAGAGAGTCCCAGAGCCAACAGACAAAGGTGGGACATTGGGACCCTGAGATAGAAGTGTAGAAAGTGGGGCAGAAGGACCATTAAAAGAGCCAAAAGGACTTGTTGTAAGGGGAATTGTGCAATCTGTTGAAAGACCAGTGGAGGGAACTAGAGGAGGAACAGTTGAATGCTTGTGTTCATGCTGAGCTATTAGATGAGCTAGTGAACTCTGTCCAGTAGTTGACTGCCCATTGCCCAAATTATGACTTGAAACTACTTTTAAATGGTCTTTTGCCAAGCTTCCAAATCCAGGGGGAGGATTTAGAGCATTAGGTTTGGTCATGTTTGGCTCGGGCTCTGCTAACAGATCGCTGAGGTTGTATGATTGGTTTTGTTTTGGGGGTTTGCATGAACATGCACTGGATATAGTCTTATTACTGTTGTGTGAGAGAGGAAATAAGGCTCCTTACCTTGCGAGGGCCAATCGTAATCAGAGAGTGCAACCAAGATGATGAGGAGGGCGTTCAAAGTTCATTGGTTAGCAGAGACCACAGAGAGAGCAAGAAAAAAGGCAATACGTTATAAACTGGAAATTAAGGACTAGTAAGTCAAACACACACAAAAATATTCAAAAGGGAGAAAGGCTAGGGATACATTTGTATCTTATTTAGTTTTATTTCTATAAATAGATTTAAATATGTAAAGAAAATTTTTCTTCTTTGAAGTCACAATTTATTTTAACAAATACAGCGATATAAATTAATATATTAGTAGTAGTAGAACTTTTATAATTGTTCATGTTTTAGTATCTATTTATTTTTAGCTAAACCTATTCTATAACTAAAAACCCCAGTTTTGGAAAAACCCTGGAGTTTGCCATATTCCCCTGAGACATAATGCCAACTTTGTTTGTTTTTTTCTTCTTTCAACATGTGGTCATCTTGAAGTGACTTTCATTTTCATTTTGGATTAAATATACGCAAGAGAACAGATTTTTATGTGAAAGTGACACAGATGTGTTCAGAATAGCTAATGGCTTTTGGGTGTGTAGGGTTTTTTCTTTTGGTGATGTGTGCTAGATTTAAAAGGAAGGGTGTGTGTGTGTGTGTGTGTGTGTGTGTGTGTGTGTGTGTGTGTGTGTGTGTACCTTTCTGTGGTGCAGCTGTGGTGTTAGGCTCCGGCTGTGGGTTGGTTCTGGCAGGAGGGGCTTGTGTATTGGTGTTCTCGCTCAGAATGAAATCAAGGGCTCGGTGAGGATCACAGTCATATTTCAGAGCTGCCTGAGTCAATGTGGAGTCTGGAATTGAGTCTCCCAGTACAGTCCTCATCTGATCCAAACAGGAATACAACCGGCCTGTTGTCACAAAATATAAATTAAAGACAACTAATCCCAGTGGATTATGTTAGCATTCATCTCAACTGATTCAGGATTTTGGACAAATATTGAGGACTACACGAACAATGATATTAGTACGAATACTGCTGTCAGTATTGTTTGAGCTAAAAAAAGTCCTATTGAGAAACTACATTTTCCAAAGTCTGAAGTTAGCAGCAGCAGGGCAGAGGTGCACCAGTCACTGAATCCAGCATATAGGGGTTCTCAACTGTCCGCCACATTCTGTCTTTATTTTATGCACCGTCTCTCATAAAGTTATCTGTAGCTCATATGACAGTATTCTGTATTTAGCTTTTCGCTTGTACAGTGGCTCTGAACTGTCAAAACACCTCTTCAATCGCTTTTTCAGATGAAAAAAGCGAGAAAAAATTAAATTAAATTAAACCCGATTAGAATTTTTTTTTAATGACTAATTAAATTTTCGGAGGCAGTGTGTCAATACAACTTACACAACATGAGGAAAAATTTATTTTTTAACGTATAAAAATTTCGTATTTAATGTACCTTTACAAGCAGGGCTTGACATTAACACGCGCCAGCCCGCCAAGTGCGGGTAGATTTCAGCTGTGGCGTGTTAGGCAAACACTCCCACTAGCCACTTTGGCTGGTTGAAAATAATTTTTAAATTGCCAGAGCTGCCTCGTCCCTAAAGATTAGAATGTGAGTTTAAGATTGTTTGTCAATATGCAACAAATGTGATCTTAAAACCAAGAAGCAACACGATTGATAACTTTTTACGCGAGCAAACAAAAAGCAGTTGAAGACCGAATGAGAGGATGATCATGCGCATAGTGAGACACAGGCGATCTTCGCTCAGTGACGTTGTGAGCGAAGCATAGCTGATGTGAAGTGTGCGAGTGCTTAAAAGCTCCCGATTTCTTGTGCAACACAACTGTGCCTGGAAACGCAACTAGTGCGGTCATTTCTATTTGAAATAGATTGGAAAAATGCAGTGCTCATGCACCCACAGTCCTGCTGCTTTGAAGAGATCTCCAGATTTTTTTGTAAGCAACAGTGGTTGCCGCTTTTACCTAACATTAACAGTGTGTACGTGATCATCCTTATCGTGCACAGAATGTTTTTCACTGGCTTTCTTTTGCTTGCAGTTATTTTTGTTAATATGGTTTAATTACCATCCTTTACAATAACATTGTTTTAATAGGAGATTGACTCTCCATTTATCTAAAGTTACCTGATGATCTGGGACCTTTAGCCTGGACAAACTACTGTGTATAGTTTTAGATAAATGAGAATATTTTTGTTAATTGTTTTTTTAGTCCATTGTCAATTGTTTTTTTCGAATATTTTTGTAGAATAAAAAATGTATGTATACAGCTATATTTAGCTTAATTTCACACATTTTTTTAAATTTGTGGCAAGGAAATAACTAGTTTAGTGTGGCCAGTGGAAAAAAATGGTAAATCCTTAGTGTTGAACCCTAAAAAGTAGGGAGGCATGTGGACATAGCACATAATTTAAATATATTTTCCCAACAACGAAAAACTAGCCACAGTGGCTGCTGATCAAAAAAGTTAATGTCAAGCCCTGTTTACAAGTATAACTTTATAGCCTGTCACTCCTCTAAAATCCTCTTGTACATTAAAAAAAGCTGTTGCAAACAATTTATTTTGGCTGAATTTAATCAAACAATTTGGTAAATGTAGTAATTTAAATTTAGTAATGTTCAACTTAATTTGTCCCAAATAAGCTGTTTGCAAACACTTACCTTAAAAAACGTTAGTAAATCTAACTAATCATCTTTGAATCTTTTTTTTTTTCAATGTAGGGGTAATTCAGGGAAACATGAAAAATTGCTGTTATTTATATGCTCATATGTCATCCAAGATATAGGTGACTTTTCTTCAAAAGAAGTTAAAAGATTTTTAGCTGAAAATGTGGTTAGGGATTCATATAATTCACGTCAACAGTTAACATCCTTCCGAGAGTGAGAGAAACAGACAGGAAAAACGAAATTAACACCTAGTGATTTTGACAATTCTCTGTAATCTCATACAGCAAAATGAAACAACTGAATGTTACTAACAATAACATCACCTTCAAATATATATCCTGGATGATGCCATACAAACGAGAAAGATTATGTTTGTGTGTGCATCAGAGGACTGACTATTCACAACCATGATCTGATATAGATTATTAGGAATGCGCAATATATAAAAATGATCAAAATATTGCAAATGTGCATATCGTGATGGTTTGTGATTCATTTTAAAAAATTATCTTGGTGTGTCTGCCAGTAGCACACCCTCTGAAAGACTTTTCAACAGATCACACAATGCAGTTACATGTTAATGCGCATCTCGGAAAACAAGCAGAGCGGACATGCTGGTTTTCCTGTGCAAAAATGTGTAATGGCTGTTGTATGAATGCTAAAATATGACCAAGCATTTATACCATTTTAGGAAAACAATAAGACAGCAAAGAAGTCATTTCAATCTGTCTGAGATGTTTTTATTGTCTTGGTTGTTCTTAATTCTTTCAGGTTGATTAAAAAACTAAATCAGTGGAGCAAATTTGTGGTGATACTTATTTTTAGGCCTGTCTCGGCATCCATTTTTTGTTGTATGACATATTGCATCAAAATATATTGCGATAAACGATATAATTGTCATTTAAGATCATTTTACGCTACTCATTATATAATACAAGAATGATAATATACAGACTCCCTAATTTTTCATGATTTTTTTTGTGCGATAAAAATGATTTTGTGGTGGTAATTCCCAGAAATTTGCGGACTATATATTATTTAAAATACTAGGTAGCCTACTATGTTAGGTGTGTAATCTGACACAATGACACAAATGATAAAAAGAAAGCTTCTTTATTTTGGTCTTTTGTCAAAACAACAGGGGTGTCAAAATTAATTGTTTCTTGGGTGCACCGCGATGCATGCGCGGACAATTCGGTATCGGTTCAATAATAATCTTAACCGGTTATTATGTAATGACGTAATTTATCTCTTTTGCGCCATGTTGCCGTATGGCAAGGGAGGTGAGCGTGAGTATTTGCAATGCTCCAACTACTTAAAAAACACAGAAACTACACAATTTCACTGTGTGTTTGCTGAACAGTCTTTCACTGACATTTACAGCAGAAGCCCCTATTTCACTGCGATTGAAAGAATGAAAGTAAACTCCGTTTCTCTCTCTCACTGTGGCCCATTTGACCTGTTAGCCTGACTTTTCCTCTCCTCTCAGCTGTTACACCGATACTTCTGGATGCAGACATGAGAGCGTGGCTGCAGAGTGTTCTCCACTGTGTCTATCATGGATCAGCTGTGATTGCCACTGCAAGTTATCAGGTTCACTCATCTGTGAAGAGCGCAACGCGCAAGAGCCAATCACAGCCCTTTCTGTTGAGCGTGTGACCAATCAAAGGGGTGTAAGAGAACTTGGTAGACAAGGATCAGAAGCGAGCGGTATATTTATATTTGTTTATTTGCTCTAAACGCTGGTGTTGTTTAAAGGTACAGTTTATATATCTGACTGTTTGTATTAAAGGAAAAAATGTATTACAAATAGTATATAAATATATTTATTCATTTTAATCCAAGAATTGCTGCTGTGAAGAAACTATAAAACTGTGTATGGAAAGCATTGTCAATGAACTGTGATGCACCGGGATATCGAATTGAACCGAATCGATGGCATAATAATCGTAACCGAACCATGAGACCAGTGTAGGTTCACAGCTCTACAAGACAAGATTTAAAACAGTAGGGATAAAGCCAAAGGAAGGTTGTATAACTTTTATTTTTATCCACAAACTTACTTTCTCTCTCTCTCTCAGATTTCACTCCCTGGAGCATCTGACATCATGTACTTCACACATAGGACATGCGTTAGGGCTTCCCCTACCGTAATACACCTAAAACACGGATTGCCGCAAAACTCCTCAATGGCAAGGAAGGGTCTTCTCTCATTAATTGCATGGAAAAAGTTTAACTAAATCGTTTATCGATTTCACGAACATCATAATACCAACCATACATGTAAAACACAATTAATGTCTTTCAATTTGGTCACGTCCAACGGCATAAGCTGCTCTCTTTTCGGTCTGTTCCATTTTTGCAGTCTGAAGTGTGTGAAATGCACAAAATGCCCAATTTGCACCACAGGAAGTCTAATCGCATCTTTGCATTGACTTGACATGTAAATTACCCGCGCTTCATCCGCGTCTGTTTACTGCTTAGGCTGCAAAAAAAGGTCATATCCATGTGTTGTGTGATAAGTCGATATATTGATTATCTGCTTGTCAAGTCGTGACGTATCAGTGACGTATGAAATACTGTTTCCGGATCAAAGCCGCTACTCATTTGAATTGAGAAAATTTGTTTTAATGTTAATGTTTTAACAATTTATAAAAAATTAATCACTTTCTGGCCATCGGATATTAGGCATGGATGGATATATTTATATAAAGAGCTTTTGAAAATTTTCTAAAGTATTACATCGCTTTGTAAATGTTTATTACTACCATGACGAGTCTCCCTATACAGTTCGATATAGCACTTGGACCCGGAAGCTGTTTTGCATGCCTCACACTTTACAAGCTGATAGTGAAAGGCCTACTTCTTTTATATATATTGGTTTGTTTACATTGTTAAAATTTCTATTTGGTTTTATGCAACAGTAAATCATGGCTGTTCACTTTCAGAAGTTGTAGTGGTTTTCTTTTCCTAGAAATAATACAAAAAATATGTTTGTATCAAATTATTTTCTTCAATATCGCACAGCAAAATACTGTCATGAACCTGCTTGTTACTGCTTGTGAGGCTGCAGATAAAAGATAATAATGTGGTGAATAATTTTTTTTGTTTGTTTAGACTTCCATTCACCCAGATTCATAGTTTACATTTTTCATAAAGTTCTATACAATTTAAATACTACCTACATCTTGGATGACCTGAGGATGAGATAGTTAATAGCGAATGTTCATTTATAGGTAAACTCTCCATTTAATGTCTTCACCTTCACCATGTACCTTGTTGTAGTGAGTCTAGTGTGCTTGTCATGGTGGGAGAGGTTGGCATCTCCTCTTCTTCCTCTTCATACTCCGCCTCTTCCACAGTCTCTACATGCCGAGCTTGCCTCGAGTCTTGACGGGAGTAGATAAACTGTGCGGCTACAGAAAAATAATATAAAACATCTCAATAACAGACAATACTAACCTCAATATTTACATAGTTTGGAATTCGACAAGTAAAAGAATGTGAGATTTTTAAAGACATTGCAAATGGCTTGCTCTGGGTCACATAAGCCAATCAAATGTTATAGGTGTCCGGGTTAGGACCAAATATTTTAGCATTGTAATATAGCATATTTGCTCAAAATTATACAAAAGGTATCATTTAAAAGAAATAAATATCTAATAAAAGTGCAAATATCTAATAAAAATGCAAAAAAAAAATGCATTTTTGAGTTATATGAATGGCCTAATAAGGTATTAGTCCTTTTTTCCACAAGCAACTTTAATGAAAACACAAACCAGTGGCTGGAGATATGCAATAGTCATCTTCCACTGACTGTCCATACATGTCATCATCTTCAAAGTCTATGAAAGTGAGAAAAACAGACAAAATTCCCATTGCGTCAACAAACACAAGTGCATTGATATGGCCAAAAAAGCTTTGCTTAGTCAGCCTAACCATCTGAATCAATACAAAAGCACTTACTAACAAAAAAGCAAGTCAAAAACGCTTATTCTGGGCACAAATAGCATGAATCTTAACAAGAAAAACAAACCAGCTGTTACTTTTGTTTCATATTAGCTGGGCATCTGATCTGTGATAACCAAATAATACTCAAATACAAATGCAAGATGGTAATGAACTACTGTCCATATTTATTATCAATAAATACTATTATTTATCGTTTAAACGCAAAAGCATGTTGCCAGGTGAACAGAGCAGCTGTTACCATCTGAAATAGTGATACGACAGCAGTCTATCATGATCTGCAGCGATGATCTATGTATAAATAAACCAGCTAACTAGCAAACACACAGGCCCATTTACAGAAAAGCGAAGACATATAACATTTGCCGTCGATACCTTCGTCGTAGTTATAACCTCGGACATTCCTGTGGCGGGACATTTTTTGTTCGACGGCTTTCTTTCACGTAAACAAAGTACGCGAGGCTGGAAATTAATTGTCAGTGTAAAGTTTAGACATGCGTCTTACTCCACAGCCGCCATGTTTGACGGCCATTACAGGAGTGACACGCATGCGCAGTAAGAAAACACTGGGACGACAGAAAAACAAAAAACAAATGTAGAGTTCTAAAAAGCCGCTATAACAATCCAAAATAACGTTAGATTTTAATACACATTCATTATTAAACGTTTTAGTATCTAAATTTTACCTAAATGCAATTTATTATCTAGAATTTAGGCGGAGCAAATGAGAAAAAATAGCTAACAGCCCGTTTTGTAAAGAAGAAACCCAGCAAGCCTTTTTGTTTTTAAAAGATGTCTAATAGACGTCTAAACATAGTCATCTTGGCTAAAATAAGGCTAAATTTGGGCTGTAAGTGAAAATCTAATGGACGTCTAAGAAGAAGCAAAACTTTCAAATAAACAGAAATGAATGACCACACTTATAAAAAGTCTGTTCAATCTGTCTATTTGGCTATTCTTAGATGTCTATTAGATTTTCACTGACAGCCCAAGCTTAGTCTTGTTTTAGCCAAGCTGTCTATTTAGATGTCTATTAAACACAATTGTTTTCTGGGAAGAAAGTTTTGAAAGAAAATAATTAAAATATCGTGAATATTATCAACAACTATGACATAACAACATATGACATGATGCAAAAAAAAAGTACATTTATGACAAGTAGCAGTTGCATGACAGTTGGGGAACCACTGACAAAGGGTTTTCCAACTACAGGTATAAACACTGTACATATATTGTGATGTGTTTAATTGGTCTTTTGACCTCCATCTGCCCAAGTGGAGAATAAAAATCCCCTGTAAGATTTATCTCCTCTTTGGAATACAAGACTCTACAGCTGCAAAACCTACTTCTGGAAACCACCTTCAATCTCTCACCTCCTCTCTGCTTTATCAGATTTTTAGGATCTTGATCTTTCAGTTTTAATACTTTACGATGACCTAAAGTTATGGAGAAAAATGAAGTTAGTTCCCCAATCACATTTTCTGAATGACACTTTCAATCTGGGCTGCTGCAGGAAACTTCAGAAGAATTTTGGTAAATGCTGCATTAGTTAGATTATGTACATGTTAGGAATACCAAGGTAATGAATGTAGTTATTTTGTTTTTACAGCATACAGCTAGCTAGAATCACCACAGTCACTAATCTGATACTGTTTGTGCTAAATTCATTCACATCTGCATGACATTTAACTTTGACATGTCTAAATTTAACTTAAAACAAACACATTCAGCACTACAGACATACAGATGCTTCATTGCTTCATGCTTTCTTTGAGTGACCCAGATATATCAAGTCTACAGAGTGGGTTGTGATGACATGGGTGGGAGGGGTTCTTTCCATGTGCAGAAAAAGTAACTTTATATCATTATTTTAAAAGATAGTGATTTTGTACTATCAGATTCATATGAAAGCACAACTTTTAGAAGGAAAACAACTGTTGTAATTTAAAATTGCACTCCTAAAAAAAAGTCAAATTTACAAGAAGTTAGAATTACGAGAAGTCTAAAATCACAGTTGTGAAACATCACAATTCTGATGTATAAATAAAAATTTCCAAATAACCTTCATAACTTTTTTTTCTAGAAAAAAAAGGATCAGAATTGTGATATATAAACCCAATTGTGAGTGAGTTTTGATCTTTTTCTCTCAATTGTGATATAAAAAACTTTCAAACTTCTAAACAGATTTTAAACAGATTTCATGAAATGCATGCATGAAGCAAAATCACAATACCAAATAGTTTCATATTGTGATGATGAAAACACTTGAGCATTACATGAGAGGGTTCTTTCCATGTGCAAAAAAGCAAGTCTCAAAGGAAAACTATTTCACAATGCAGCAGTGAATTAATTTGGACATCATAGAAATTTGGAGATTTCTGTGACAAAACATAGTTTTTAAGAAACAAACAAACAACATAAACAGGATGGTTCACCACTAACCCAACCCCTGAGCCTATATCCCCAATGGGGCATCATTTTCGCAGCAGAAAAATCAAACCAATGCACCAAGCCACTATGTTTGATGTAATTTAACATTTCTTATAATATAATTATAAGATAGCATCCAGATAAAAATAAACATTTGATTGACCCATGATTCACCTTCAGTGTGGTATGTGTGCGGCGGGGGATGTTTCATTCATGCCACTTTCTAAAATGTGTTACCCACAGTTTGTGTCGGTGGCAGTATCATGCCAGGAAAAATAGATATAATATTCATTATATTAATTAGGCCTTAAACAGAGGTCAGTCTCTGTCTCACACATCAATGCATGTCTCTGTGTGGTATTTGTTTCCAGACTGACTCACAAATATTTTGAGGTCACAACTATGATGCAATGGAAAACTGTGCACTTTTACATTGCTGCACACATGCATCTGCATTGAGTGATTCTCCTTGTGCAATTGATGTTTACTCAAACACTATTTGAGGCAACAGGGTTAAAAGAGTTGTAGTCCAGTTCAATTATTCATTAAAATTAGTTTGAACAACTAATACTGAACAACAATTACGTCATAGGGACTTTCCACTTGAGCAAGTCTTCTATAATGCTGTATTTCATCTATATTTCAGTTGTAATTTGCTAATTTTCTGATTGGTCAACTGTGACATTCTTCAGTCAATTATTCATTCATTCATTTTCCTTCGGCTTAGACCCTTTATTCATCAGTGGTCGCCACAGCGGAATGAACTGCCAACTTATCCAGCATATGTTTTACATATGCGAATTTAATGTTTTACACATGCGGATGCCCTTCCAGCCGCAACCCATAAACACTCATTCACACACACAACCCAACACCCAAACACACTCATTCACACACACACACACTCGGGACTCAAACCAGCGACCTTCTTGCTGTGCAGCGACAGTGCTAACCACTGGGCCACCATGTCACCCCTTCAGTCAATTAATTGGATGTATAATATTAACTATATGAACCAAATTATCTGACAAAAAGAAATTACATTTTTTTAGATTCTACTTATTTGTATATTTTCTGTGCAAAGCAATTAATATTTTTTTAATGTGGCTATGTTGTTGACACTGCAGCAAATAGTTATAATGTGTGTTGAGATATTACTAAGTCATAAATCATTCTCTATCACACAGGGAAGTGTACTAGACTAGTGAAATAAAATGGCGACTAAGTGTTTTCTTTTTTTAATGAAGCACCCCCAGTGATAACCCCTCCCTGTTCTGCAATGGATGGATGAGCGCGCCAGCCAGCGCGCAGACACAACAGAGGCGCGTTCACGAACTGCGAGCTCTGCTGAGCACGTGCATGAGCGTCAGTGGTCAGAAACAATGGCTCACGCTGACCGAAATGATAAATGACGGTCACAATATGCCAACCAAGTGAGTGCAATGGGCAAACAGCCTATAAAACAAATTATATAGACCACAGCCAGCATAGGTGTGTTGTGACAGAGAAAGTTTGCTGGTTACTTTTATTATTCTGCAATTACGTAGCTACTATCACATGGCAACAGGTTGAACATGTCGGAGAAGAATTAAAACAAGCTGCTCTACTTTTCCGTCCAGACCTGACCATGAAATTCAGTAACAAAATGTGCTATACAATGTGTATTGTGTAACACTGATCCTCGACGCAAAGTGAAATTAATAAGCAACCCAGTGGAACATTTCTGGAAAAGGAAAAGTGAAACTGTTGGAACCCAATGAATACGAGAGTTCTGGAAAACGTAGTTTATTAAAATGATTCACAGGAAATAAAAAATAGCACAGGGTTTTCAGCGTAACTGTCTCTCCAAAAAGGAAAACTTGCATTTAGGAATGGGGAACTTTAAAAACTGCCCCAATCGAATGAATGTTTATGAAAAGTAGTTTATCTTTACATGACTTGTTAATGTAAATGACTTCGCAGAAAAAAAGTTTTTGTCTGCAGATATTTAAGCGCAACACAACTGCTGGATTCACATTTCGAAACACGGACAGCAGTTCGAACCTCTATCAATTGACTCTTTTGATCCGGTTCTTTTATGGAATCAAATACAATGGCTCACGCTGTTGACCAACTCGAGCCACTGACTCTTACGAGGTGATTCTTGTTAGTGACTCGGCGAATCAATTATTACCTTATGTCCTACTTAAAAAGAAACTGATACATCCCTTAATACTTTCCTCATGTCCCATTGGTGGGCACAACACTTGAAGTTTGGATCTCTTGCTTGGAAGTGGACAAAGACCAACCTTTTCTGTATTAGTAGCTAGTTATTTAACTGTATTGGCAGTAGCTTGTTATTTGGTGTTTATATGATATTTAAATGTTATATATTTATGATACTACGTTTTACTATTTTGTTTGAAGTTTTTAATTACTGATTTACATTTTTAAATTTAAAAGTCGGCAAAATGTCACAAAAATGCAACATTTCAATACACCATTAGTTGATTATCTAAAAACGAATATTAATTGTTATTATTTTTAATCACCATATTTTTAACAGTATTAAATATTCATAAAAATCGAACTGGATCCGTTAAAGGGAATCGCGATTGGAACCACAAGCCTGTATTTCTCACCATCACTCATTAGAGTAGCTACAGCAGCTTCAGTACCGCAGAAACAGCGCTAAACTCGAGGGAGGATGCCCGGACCCCCTCACGCTCTGTTTCTCCTTGTTTGCCAAACTTTCACTCCCACAGAGTCTACATTGTCCTCCAAGAAACGCGCTGCCACCCCTCCCTGCCTCTTTACCTCCGAAAACACAATTTAATTGTTCCAAAAGCACAACAGTGGACGATTAGCGCGGACCTCTTGCTCAAAAGGCGCTTTGCTCAGTGAATAGTCGAGCGGATGGTGCGCATGCGCAAGACCCGAGGCGCCAAATTTAGCGGGAGGGAGAAAGACAGCCCAGCTTTGTCTGATGGATCTGTTTACAATATCGCACACTCCACTAGAGAGCTTAATATCAGCACTTCCTCCTCGAAGAGGAGCTGACAGCACTCCACTTCAGCACACTTGAGCCGAGCGCACTCACCATCACATCTCTACCTTCCTCTTGAACAGCGGGATGGCGAGGCGGCACAGACACAGGTGAGTTTTAAAACTTATGCATTTTGATGAAAACTTTCGCGCATGTATTTCCTTATACTGCGAGAACGCGCTCCACAGCCACATGGAGGTATATGCACACAAGTATAAACGGTTTGTTCTAAGAACACTGTATTTCAGAAAAGGCATGCCTAAAATAAGAGCTTTTGTTGCATTTTTATAATCGCACTCAACTCTGCGCGAACTGGCATTTGTTGTGGCCGCGCGCGCTGAACAGGTGGATGGCATGTGCGCTCTCCGCTCGCGCCCGCGCGGTGGTCTCGCGCTCGCGTTCATTTACATTTTCATTCATCCACCTGCGCGTGCGAGTCCACTGGACAGGTTAAGGTTAGAATCGGTACTTCCCCAAAAAGAAGAACACTCATTTAGATTCAGAAACAACAGAGGAGAGCCACAATGTCAGCGGCTGTGTATCGTAGTTGGAAAATAGCGGGCGATTGCAAAAAAAAACATCTCGGTATGTTCGCGTACTATTTCTACTAAATGAGTTTTATTAACTTTGCGAAAATGGCTCTGAATTATATCGTTTGGATTAATTTTGAGATTACACGTGAGCCGGATGGATTATAATCACTGAGTTTTCTAAATCCGCTTTACATTTGTCGGTTGTAATAACTAACGTGGTATTATAGTCTTAAAGGGATAGTTCGACCGTAAATGAAATGCTGTCATCGTTCACACACTCTTATGTTGATCGTAGCTAGTGTAACTTTATCGTTGGACAAAAATAAATAAATTAAAATGAGTCAGAATGCGAGTGAGGGTCTGACAGGCTCGGGAGCCATTCACTTTCACTGCATCTTGTTTCCATTCAAGTGAATGGTGACTGCGGCTGTCATTCTGTTCCTTTTGCCTGTTTTCTTTTGATGAAATATTATGATAAAAGATTAAACAAAACTAGTTTCAGCAGGTTAATTTTGTCCCTTTAAGTTTATTTCACATTTCAGAGCGTTTAAGGTTAAATAAACTTTAATGTATATTAAGTTCACACAACGGGATAAAAGGGAGAGTACTTATTTGGTTATATTTGTTACTTAAGCTAATAATAAACTACTCAAAAATCCCTCTGAATTAGTTTTCAGCCACAGTGAGACTATTTTGACAAATATTTAAAGTCACAGTACAGTTACTCAGCGCACACTAAAGTTGAAACCATATATTTGACTACACATTTGCTTGAACTAGGTGCATTCTGAGTTTTACATTTCAGTGTAAACACTTGTAATCAATGCAGCGAGCTATCATCCTTATCTTTTGTTTTGAGTACTCGCATTAAGTATAAACATGAGGTTTAAATCTACACATACACCTGTGGCACAAAGGCAAGGGGAACATTGTTCTCCACGTCTGCTTGTGCTCATCCTGATTGGCCCAGAGCCGGCCAGGTGAGATGGTTTTGACAGTACCTGTGCAGGTCTAAACACGCTTCTATCATGAAACAGTGCCAGTCCACGCACACGCTTGCTGTTTCTGTGGAAACCAAAAACACCAGAACAGGTTTCTGTGAGTGTGTCCCCCTGCACCCTAACCTGCCGGCTGTACTGGTTCATCCACTCCAGTTTTGTGTTGACTGTGTTATCGCTTAATTTTTCTATAACGCGTGATAGACGTATGGAGGAGAAAGGGTGCTATTTGTGTATGTCACCGACACACATCTGGTTCATGAAGATTCCTCAAGTACCTCCCCACTCCCTTAATTAGTGCTCCCTCTGTTATTTATTCTATATTTACCCTTTGTTTGCTGTTTCATTATTTACCCCCCACCCCCACCTCCTCTTTGATACCTTACTCTCTTTATCTCACAGTTGATCATTTTCTCTCCCCCCAGTGTTTACAGTAGCGACGAAGATGATGATGATGTGGAGATTTATGATCATGACTACGACGGTCCTCATGCCAAGACAGGAAAACGCCACCTCGGCAAGACACGCTGGACCCGTGAGGAGGTACCAAAACTGCTCTTTGCCATTGTTGAAGTGTTTTTTTTTTGTTGTTGTAGTAGTTTAACTCATTGATCTATATTTAATTACACACACACACACACACACACATATATATATATATATATATATATATATATATATATATTAACATCTTTATTATAAAGATATAGTAACAATGATCTATATTTAATAACAGCATTTTGACCAATTTCAAATATCAGTAAATTATAAATACACATACACACTAGGGTTGTCGCGATACCATTAATAAATCGTACGATACTATACCAGCTAAAGTATCACGATACCAAGTAGTATTGCGATACTGTAATTCCAAACTCAAATTATAAAGACAATTGTCAGAAATACTATATTTTATATTATAATAGTCCTACTTGAATTTAATTTATAACTCCCTTAAGGCCAAAAGTATTATTTGCTACTCACTTTAGTTAAAATGTATTCATTCTTTTTGTTTATTTTGTAGATAACTGACCAACAAAAAATATATTAAAATAAAGATGCAAATTATACCAAACGATTTTTTCCAACAAAATTAGCCTATATAAAGTGGTCAAAAAATATTTCAATGTTTCCTGTTGCTATTTTGGGTTTTTAATCTATTTTTTCCAGTCTTATCAGGTAACAATCCAAAGTAATTCAACATGTCACTTTGTGAGTCGTTCTTTTAAAGAGATTGTCACGGTTGTTGTAGCTACTAAATCAAATTAACAGGAACAGAAATGAACCAATTCAGATGTGCGTTCGAACTGAAGCGTTAGAAAACGTGCAATAGACAACCATAATAGGCACAAATTCCAAACAGTTTTGCAACCTTAACGGGCTTCACAGACTATTAAAATTAAATGGTTTCTTGTTGCACAAACATGTAAGCAATTTAGTGACTTTTCCACATGCAACACTATGTATTGTAGATAAATCATTAATGACGATACTACCGTTTACAAACTACAGTGGCACCACCATAGTATCGCGATACTACCATAGTACCGGGAAACCGTGCAACCCTAATACACATATAGTGTATTAATTGTTAATGGTATATATATATATATATATATATATATATATATATATATATACACATTTTTACCACATCTATTAATATTCAAATAAGTAATTGTTAATTTATTTGCTTTATTTTTGCATTGCTTTGACATTAAAAATGTTTTAAAATAGTTTTTTAGGTTGTTTTTGTTCCATACTGTATCCTGTGCGTTCATTAACAAATGTATCACTCTGTTTTTACCTTTAGTTAAACTGCTAACCCCTTTGTGTGGTGTTAAAGTAACACTGATAATGTATTATTTATTTAATAATTTTGCGTCTAATTCTTGACTGTTGAATGTCTGACTGTTACAGGATGAAAAGTTGAAGAGGCTGGTAGAGCTTCATGGTTCAGAAGACTGGAAAGTCATCGCCAGCTTTCTACCGGTGAGTATGTGTGTTTGTGTCTATGATTTTGGGATAAAGTGTGTGTGTGTACGAATGTGGCTTGTGTATTTAGGCTTTAGGGGGTTAGATTAGGTTATGTGATTAGGTGTGGTGTTTTATATATGAGAATTTGCATGTGAATAGCCAAAGGATCAGGTACTGCAGAAGTGTGTGCACGTTTTGGAGGATTTTGCATAATTGGGTATTCCTCATTGGTTGGCCTAGTTTGGAACAGAGTCAGATGGGGGGTTAGAGGGGGAGGGAATGGCAAGGTTTCAGAATCCACTGTGCACCTGCATACACACACGGATGTACAAAAAACACAAAATACAAATGTGCACTGCAAGGTAGAAACATATGCATATAGTTTCACAGGCACAAACACAACTCACATACACTCTAGACAATGATCGCAATGTGGCAATTTCAACACATGAACAAGAATCAGAAACTAAAGCTGTTTCATTTCTGATTCACTCTCTCTGTGGGGTTTCCGAAACACCTGGGGTCTCATGCACAGAACATTGTATTATTATTAAACATAACAATTTACTTTTATTGAAGTCACACACCACATTGACAACCCAACTTTAGTTTCCATTCTCTGTTTATCTAACTGTACTTGTGTGTGTGTTCCACAGAATCGAACAGATGTTCAATGCCAGCATCGTTGGCAGAAAGTCCTCAACCCTGAACTCATCAAAGGACCGTGGACTAAAGAAGAAGACCAACGGGTAAGAATAAAATCCAGCACGAAATAACCATACCACAACCAATATGTTACCTCAGATAACCAAAATTAAGCCACAGGATTGCATTACACAAACCAGAAAAATCACATGCAACCAAAAGAAGCTGAGAGGGAAAATAAAGATCCATTGTGCGGGTGTTGTGTTGTAATGATTAACTGGGGAGACCAGGTGTTTCTCCATTTTATCGTCATTTTTACGACCCAGCAGAAGTCATTAGCAGGTGTATTTAGCAGATATTCAGCATAATACCACTATCTGTATCTGTGTGCAATCCTGAAACACTTATGCAATGTTAGTTCCCTTTCTCTCTAGGCTGGTTCTGGCCTCCTCCTTCAATCCTCTCCACTTTTAACTCATGCTTTTCTGTTCTAACGGTTTCAGGTGATCGAGTTGGTTCAGAAGTACGGCCCCAAACGTTGGTCAGTCATCGCAAAGCATTTAAAGGGGCGAATCGGAAAGCAGTGTAGAGAGCGTTGGCACAACCATCTAAACCCTGAGGTGAAGAAGACGTCCTGGACTGAGGAAGAAGATCAGATTATTTACCAGGCGCACGAGAAACTTGGAAACCGATGGGCTGAGATTGCCAAGCTACTTCCGGGAAGGTAAGCGAATGCTGCTTAAAGGGATAGTTCACCCAAAAATGAACAATTTTCTCACCCTTCACTTATTCCAAACCTGTTTGAGTTTCTTTATTCTGTTAGACACAAAGGAAGATACTTTAAAGAACGTTAAAAACCTGTAACCATTGATTTTCATTGTATTTTTTCCTACTATGGAAGTTAATGGTTACAGGTTTTCAGCTCTCCTCAAAGTAACTTCTAGAAAAAAGTAACTTAACAGAAAGTTATAAAGGTTTGGGAGAACTTAAGGGTGAGTAAATAGTGATTAAATAAAAAATAATTGCGTGAATGTTCCCCTTAATTACTTATATTGTATATGTTTACATGTGATAATGACAATCTCTTAATGTTCTCTTATCAACAGAACCGATAATGCCATCAAGAATCATTGGAACTCCACTATGCGGCGGAAAGTGGAGCAAGAAGGTTACTTGCAGCACGCTGCTAAAGTCAGCCCAACTCCGCTAAACAACAGCTACGCTAAACCTCACCTCCTGAACTACAATCACACACCTAGCAACACATCCATGCCTGCCTCTTCCATGAGCAATCAGTATCCATACTACACTGAATCACCACGGGTAGGTAGCCTATGTTTACCTATTAAAACAACACCATAGTTAGTCAGCATGTTTGAACACTGTTCTTTTTTCTCGTGTTCAGGTGCCATTTCCACTTGCTCTTCAGTTAAACATCTTGAACTTCCCACAACATGGCACTGCTGCTATCCAGGTAACAAATGATCTGATTTGTTTTGTAGTTTTACTCAGCAAGGATGCATTAAAGCAGTTATTTTCGGATAAATAACAAAATGTTCGAGCAGCACAACTGTTTTTATCTCAGTGTTGATAAAGAAATATTTTACAATGAATTCTGAAAGATCACATGACATTGAAGCTTGGAGTGATTTTGAATTCTACAGTTTACCATTATATCACTTTTATTATCCTTTTTGATCAAATAAATGCATCCTTATTAGAACAAATAAACGTAAAACAACAGTATGTACTACAAATTCAAAATATACATTTTCATATTATTTAAATTCCTCTATTATTATCATTTTCATTCATTCATTTTCTTTTCGGCTTAGTCCCTTTATTAATCTGGGGTCGCCACAGCGATCACTGGGAAACACATACACACTTTTCACACACACATACACTACGGACAACTTTAGCCTACCCAATTCACCTGTACCGCATGTCGTTGGACTGTGGGGGAAACCGGAGCACCCGGAGGAAACCCACACGAACGCAGGGAGAACATGCAAACTCCACACAGAAACGGCAACTGACCCAGCCGAGGCTCGAACCAGCGACCTTCTTGCTGTGAGGCGACAGCACTACCTACTGCGCCACTGCGTCGCCCATTATAATTTTTGATCAAATAAATTCATCCTTACTGAGGATAAGATACTTCTTTCCAAATTATAAAAACACATTCATACAGGATATATACAAAAAATTCATTATAGTGATTTAGTTTGTTCAGGAATGTATCTACACTAGTCTACACTGTTTTTTGGTCGGAATCCTTTAAAATGTGTTATTTTATTATCCTTTTTGATCATTTTTGATAATTTAAATATATGCAATAAATTTTAAAAATGGGTTTATATATTTTTATATCAATCCCTCAAAAAATACATGCTTTCATATCAGTTTTACCATTTATAATCATTAAATTCACTCACAGTTTGGGCCAAATAAACATCCACTGAGTTCGCTTTGCTATCTTCTGATATAGAGACACTACAGCGACGAGGACCCCGAAAAAGAAAAGAGGGTGAAAGAAATTGAGATGCTGTTGATGTCAACAGAAAACGAGCTTAAGGGACAACAGGCACTACCAGTAAGTGTGTGTCTCTGTGTGTGTGTGTGCTTAATTGGAGGAAGCATCTGGGGGTCTATTTCACATGCTTCAACTGCTTGGCTAAATGATGCAATTGCACCTTATCACACCACAAGCTCTGTTTAACTCCTTGTGCAACTGCGAACCCCCTCCCAACCCTTCACATCATTCAACTCGACAAGTTCCCTTTCTCTCTGACCGCTTTTCCTGCATGCATTCCTCTCTTTCTTTCACTTAATTTTGCTCTTTTTTCCCCCCACTCAGATCTCCATGAACGGCTACGGTGGCTGGAACAGAGGCTCTTTGGCGGACAGTTCTGTTGGCATTGTTGTTTCAGTCCCGGCTCCATCCCTAGAGCAAGGATGCCTTCCTGAAGAAAGCGCACATGGCAACACGAACAGCCCAAATAATGACTCCAGCTCCACTTTACCAGAGTTTATCGATGCTATTGATTCGGTAAGAGCCTATTAGTGTCCTACGTTAGATCTAAAACGAACAGTGACCATGTATTTATCAGCTAGCATCCAGCGTTTAAGGGATAGTTTACTCAAAAAATCCTGTCATCATTTACTCACCTTTCAACTGTTCCAAACCTGTTGGAGTTTCTTTCTCCTATTAAACAAAAGAGAAGGTATTTAGAAGAAAGTTGGAAACTTGTAACCATTGACTTCCATAGTATTTGTTTTTCCTACATACTACTCAATGGTTACAGGTTTTCAGCTCGTCTTTTTTAGTGTTCAGCAGAAGAAAGAAACTCCTAAATGTTTTGGAAACCACACGAAAGGCGAGTAAACAGTTAGTATTTATTCATTTTTGGGTGAACTATCCCTTTGGGTGAAGTATCCTCCTTCATTTTCATAGGCCCCATCAGTCTGGGCCAACAAACACCCTAAAACGGAGGCTCAAACCGGTCAGGGTTCGCCTGCAAACAACGGCAACAGAAGTGCCCCCACTTTTCTTTGCTCTACGCCCAAATATTCATCCATCAGACACCTGCCTTTTTCTCCCTCTCAGGTAGTCTGAAACCGCATTGAGTCACCCAAATGACTCTGAATCAATCTGTTCACTTTAATACGAATCAGTGTGCATTAGTCAACATGCGTAGGATTCATCAAAAGGTCGCGTCGACATACTTAACCACATTTATAGCAAACATGAGCGCTTTTAACTTATTCAATTGTATCACATCAGCTATTAGTGCTACACTTTTATAATGCTTTAACACGTTTATCTCTTTGGAATGAGTGCGTAATCAGTAGCACTGTTGATTTTGCTCAGTTGTTTTCAGTAAATCAGTCAAACACTAAAGATAGTGTTTGACTTGAATATCAGATTAGTTTATCGTGCATGAAGGACCGCCGTGTTGTTTTCCTAAATGAAATAAATGTCTAATGAGCACTGGGTGATTGGTGTATGATTTTCAGCATGTGATTATACTTTTCATTTCCTCTTATAGTTCTTCATTACATGCTAGTATGCTCTAATCATACAATAGCTTAACATGCTTTTAGCCTAGTCTGACAGTATCAAAACTGTTTACTGACACTTATGTGTGAATTTATGCTGATTCTGACCTCATTTGCACGTCCTCCTACACCTTTGAATGTTAAATATGTGGTTTTCAGTTTAATATCTGATTGTTTTCTCCCTTTCTTCTGTTTGCAGTTCTTTAATGCTTCAGTGAGTCCCGATTCAGACAGTCAGAATATACCAGTCACGCCATCGCCGGTCTGCTCCCAGAAAGCACTGCAGCAAGACCTTGCTCTTCGACCTCAGAAGGAAAATGAGCTGTAAGAGCCCTTTTTGATATCATTTATGATTAAGACTTCCTATAGAGATAGAATAACTGAGGTTATAGATCAGGGGTGTCCAAGCTCAGTCCTGGAGGGCCGGTGTCCTGCATATTGTAGTTTCAACCCCATTTAAACACATCTGAACCAGCTAATAAAGCTCTTTCTAGGTATACTAGAAACTTTCAGGCAGGTGTGTTAAAGGAAGCTGGAGCTAAACTATGCAGGACACTGGCCCTCCAGGAACGAGTTTGGACACCCCTGTTATAGAGGATGGTTATGAGACAGGGGTTAAGTGATAATGTATATATGACTGTTTTTAGGTTCCGAACCCCCAACCTGAGGCGTTCGATCATGGAGTGTTCTCCTCGCACACCCACCCCATTCAAATCCTCACTGACAATGCAGGACAGCAAATATGGACCACTGAAGAGGGTGAGACTCTTTTTTTGAGAACACAAATAAATACACAGTACATACGCATAATTTTATAATAGGATCAAATATTTTTTTATAAAATCAATGATATAAAATATATATATTTTACATTTAAGCAGTAAAATGGAATGAACTATTATTATATTATTTTAAAATAGCATAAAAATAAACTAACATCCAATATTATTATCAATACTATTATTTAGTTGTATTCTAAAATATATATAGTCATTCATTCATTCATTTTCTTTTGGCTTAGTTCCTTTATTAATCAGGGGTCTACAGTAGAATGAACCGCCAACTTATCCAGCATATGTTTTACACAGCGGATGCCCTTCCAGCTGCAACCCAACACCGAGAAACACCTATACACTCTTGCATTCACACACATACACTATGGCCAATTTAGCTTATTCAATTCACCTATACCACATGTTTTTGGACTGTGGGGGAAACCGGAGCACTCAGAGGAAAAATATACATTTAAAAATCTAAATTAATTTACATTGTAAAGAAAAATCCAAAGAAATAATGGAAAATGTCATGGCAAAAATACCAGTGAATTTCCATCCGAATAATTTAAAATACAGGTAAAATATCCTGGGGACTGTTTGCATAATAAAACTGTCTAAAATATTATTCAAATGTTATTATATTATTTTCAAAGAACATTATATAGATTATTTGATATATTATAATCATTATCATTTAAATGTATATAAAAAACAAATATACTATAAAAAATCTATAGAAAAACAGGCAATGTGCTTGCAGAAAACACCAACAATGTCTAAAAATAAAGACATTTCAACAGGATGTATGTTATGAAACTGTAGAAACAGTATAAAATCTTATTAATCACTGGGATTTCCAAAAGCACTTACTAGATGAGGTCATCTAAATTTTATCTGAGGCGAAATTAAATATCCAATATCATGCACCAGAAAAAACTCTAATAACAGCAACCAATATGCTAATGCTACATTATGCATAACTACTTTGAAATGTTTTATTCAAGACTGTATTCTGGTTGCAGGTCCACAGTCCTTCGCTGGACTCAGGAGTGGTTGGCACCATTAAACAAGAGCCCCAGGAGTGTGAGATCAATGCTGGAGGGGTGCATTTGGACCAGCCCCCTCTGAAGAAGATCAAACAGGAGGTGAGTTCAGCTTAATGCGGGCCCCTTCATTTGAATGTGATATTCAAATAGCACAAATGTAAAAATGCCTTGTCTGTGCGTTGCTATTTGAATTTGTTAGTAATATCAGCATGCAGTTAAACTCTATTTGTGCCAGAATAGGGGGCATGAATTGGACATTGTGTGATAAGTACTGTCAATCTCGCCTGGTATAGTCAAAAACTGTTGTAATAATTGTGAATCTTTTGGATTTGTAGGTAGAGTCAGTGTGTCTTCAGTGGGAGGGGCAAGATCTTCACACCCAGCTGTTCCCTTCTAATGGCTCTGCCCATGACATGCCTGTGAGTATCTTTGTTTCACTTTTATACGCCGAATGCTATAGTTGTCAGTATTATTTTAATGTTTGATGGCTGTTTTTTTATGTAGGATCTGCTGACTAGCTCTGTGCTAATGCTTCCCAACACAGAGAAGACTGAGGACGGACACAAAGCTGCCCAGTTGCCCCGCAGACCCATTGGAAGTCCTTTGCAGGTACAATATTTACATATTCACTCCTGTACACCAATGTATCGTTATTATACAATGTATAATTTTAAAAAAATTGTAAAACTACTCCTAAAAAGCGTTAAAAACTAAACATCGCAACAGGGTTTACTGTACTTTTCAAATTATTTTAGTGGGCGCTAGATGAGGTCATCTAAACTTAAAAATAGGGGAAATTATTGTGCACAATTAAATTTACAATATCATCCGATAAAGCCTTAGCAAATAACCAATATGCTACTGACATACATTCTGATTGGCTAGTTTGTAATGTTTTATTCAGAATTATATGTTAGTTCTAAGTGTAACCAGCAGTGTTAGTAAATAAGGAACCCTCGTAACGTTTGACTATTAGAAAATTTCGCATTTAACTTTTCAATGCAATGTTTGCACTATATGTGGAATACTAGCGACACCGGTGGCCATTAAGTGAATTGCATGAATTGCATCCAGCAGATTGTTGAACATGCTCACACTAGTGCACAAGCTACTGACAAAAATTGGGAATAATTTTTAGATTCCAATCTGTCTCATTCCTTTGTTATGTGTCCTAAATTACAGAGTTTCTGGAACAAAATATTTCAAGTTTTTTCAGATACATTAGAAACTCGGTCCTGGAGGGCCGGTGTTCTGCAAAGTTTAGTTCCAATCCCCATCAGACACACCTGGGCTAGCTAATCAAGCTCTTACTAGGCTTTCTAGAAACAACCGTGCAGGTGTGTTGAGGCAAGTTGGAGCTAAAATCTACAGGACGCCGGCCCTCCAGAACCGAGTTTGGGCACCCCTGCATTAGACAATCTGATTGAACCAGATCCTTTATTAATTATATTTGGAGGGTTCAACAACAGTTTCGACATTATACTGAACATTTATTATTATGATTATTATTAGTATTATAGACTGAACGATTATTAGCATTCAATTGATGTGTAATAGAATGGAAAATTAGTCTACAAGCTTTTATTGTCAACATAATTAATAGGAGAAGATGCACTATTATGAACATTAAGCAAATACACTGTACAGATCTGCATTAACACTGTACAGATACTGACATAATGGTACAGAATAGCAGTTTCGGCATTTTAAGCATTTGTTTGATCTGTCTACAGGCTTTTATTATCCACCCAAGAAATTAGATTTTTTTAAAGCCGTCGTTAACACTAAAGGCTGATTTATACTTCTGCGTCAAGCGCACTTGTATGGTCTGGCGCAGCCTTTGTATATTCACATAGCCCTCGCCGCGGCTGATGCTGACACGCACCTCTCGAAAAATGTAACTACATGTCGCAATAACTCGTAGCGCAAGCTCTGTGAATGGTCGGCTTGGTAGATGTGATGAGTGTGGGCCGATTTAGTGAGTGTTTACAAGTGTTGAGTCCCGTAAAGGAGCTCCACACAGAAACTTCTGTGTTTACTTTATGACTAAAGTTGTTGCACATCTGCCGGTTCTTGCCTCTGAATAAGCGCATTTTAGCTACTTGTACATTAATGTAGCATTCAGAAGAAAAAAAAACACCCGCTAAGAAACTCGACACAGAGGAACAAAAAAGCCTACTGCCAGCTAGCGTTTTGGAAGTGTTATTGCAGAGCAACACAAACAGCACGCAGAAGTATAAATGCACGCCTACGCGCAAGGCATGCGTCAACGGTCACACCGATCACTCAACGCAGAAGTATAAATCAGCCTTAATGCATTTTTAGTTTTGAAACGCTTAAGTTTACGCCTAGCATCCACACTACTCGAGCATCTTTGACCCGTAAAAATGGGGCATTTTAAAAATATTAAAGACCCAGTTTTAATTTAGATTGAAATGGAGATTTTCTAAAATGTAGGCATGGCCATCCACGATCACTCTCTGATTGGTCTTCTAGACTATTGCATATCGTTTCCTGATTCATCAAGCCAATACTATATAAACATTACACAACCAGTAGACTTCAAGTATGGATGCCGGCAAAATATGTGTATGCCCAGTGAGTGCAAAGGGTCAGATATCATGCATTTAACACTGTATAATGGAGTGATGGAGTTCATTTTTTTGCAACGCAATACAAACGCCATTTTGGATGAGTATTTTCATTCTAAAATACCACTTCATAACAAAAGTTTCGTTTGGGGCTGTTGTCAAAAGTGACTAATGCTTGAAAATGCATATACAGTTAAAGTCAGAATTATTAGCCCCCTTTTAATTTTTTATATTTCCCAAATGATGTTTAACAGAGCAAGGACATTTTCACAGTATGTCTGATAATATTTTTTCCTCTGGAGAAAGTCTTATTTGTTTTATTTCAGCCAGAATAAAAGCAGTTTTTAATTTTTAAAAAAACATTTTAAGGTCAATATTATTAGCCCCTTTAAGCTATATATTTTTTCGATTGTCTACAGAACAAACCATCATTATACAATAACTTGGCTAATTACCCCAACCTGCCTAGTAAACCTAATTAACCTAATTAAGCCTTTAAATGTCATTTTAAGCTGTATAGAAATGTCTTGAAAAATATCTAGTCAAATATTATTTACTGTCATCGTGACAAAGATAAAATAAATCAGTTATTAGAGATGAGTTATTAAAACTATTATGCTTAAAAATGTGTTAAAATCTTCTCTCTGTTAAATAGAAATTGGGGAAAAGAAATAAACATTGGGGCTAATAATTCAGGGGGGCTAATAATTCTGACTTCCACTGTATGTAGTCTCTTTAATGTATGAATATTACTTGCGTGGTTGGTTTGTACAACGTTATAGTAGCATTTGGTAGTAGCACATATTTGGCTTTATGACTCCAGGTGCTGAATTGCACCATAAACTTGTAAAAGTAATGATTTATTAGACACACCAGCGTAGGCTATGCAAAACCTGACCAATCACCTTCATCTCTGAGTTTGTTGTACTTCTCTCCATCCTCACTTCCCCTCTCTCTCTTCTTTCCTCCATCACAGCAGTTGAACACATGGGAACAGGTGCTTTGTGGGAAGACGGAAGAGCAGACGATGCCCTCCGAAGCCACGCACAAATACCTCAGCAATTATTCTTCGCGAGCTCTGGTCATATGAACGAGAGAGAGACATAATGAGACAAAAATAGAAAGGGAAGGAGGAGGGAGAGTGAGAGAAGACAATCATTCTGAAAAGAAGTAAAAAGAGGAACAGTCCCTACACTTGTGGTACATTATTTGGGAGAGGCTGTAAGCCATTTTTGTTTGTAGACTGCACAGTCGATGTTTGGTCGCCAATGTTTAAGCTGTGCCATCATTCAAGGAACCAAAGACATTGTGTTTTATATATATATATATGTTTTGTTTTTTATTTCTACATTTCTGATTCGAATTTAATAATATTGTATTATATATGTTGTATTATATGTGGGAAATAATTGTCTATGTGGGTTCTAATTTTATGGATTTTAATATAAGGAACAATTTGCAGTAATTTATTATTATTTTGTATTAAGAATAATAATTAACTAACTATGACGGGCACCTTTGCCAGTGTTTGCCCCCAGTATTGCTCACTTTTTTTATTCGCTAAATGTGTGTTAATTGTAAGGAGCGCATGTCCTCCTAGCATTATCCGAGTCTTACGCCCAAAACCAGACAAAGATTTGTAGTGGGTGACAAACAAAACTGCCCTCGCAGACATTGTATGTATTTCAGACTAATAGCACTGCTGTGTATTCCTGGCTAAAACAAACTGTGCCCGATGCCTACAAAATTAGGCCAGTTTGTGAATTCAACTCAAAATTTTAAGTCATATATCTAGTGTACTCTGCCAGTTTAGTAGTGTTGCCATTTCAAAAGCGTTCAAGATCGAAACCACAACGTTGAGTTTTTTCGTTTTCGTATTAGCACTATTTCAGGTTTTAGATCAACTATGCAGGAATTTCAACAGAACAAAGTGTTTGTTTGTTTTTGTATTTGCTTCAAAAGTTTACCGAACATTTTCAAATCAAGGTCCAAAGTTGCCCTCGAGATGATATTCAACATTTCTTTATGTTTTCATAAACACTTTTTTTGTATGACGATTTGTAATCAAATTTACATTGGTATTTCTAGTTTTTAAACACTGAAATGATTGTTGCTTTTATACGTAGTTGGCTTGTTTTTTGATATTACAATCAGCCTTTTTTGATACTAAGATCCAATCAAAAGCATTGAGCAATAACGTTTTTGTTATTTGCTGCCTTTTTGTATTAGCTTCAAGTACAAACACTTTTTATACACTGATTTTGAACTTTTCATACGTTTTTTATACAAACTGCCTTGTAAATAAAGTGTGTTTTTGAGAAAAAAAATCTCTGGTTTAATGGTTTCTTTTCACTTTGCATCTCCTAAAATCTATTTACTTTCACAGATGTTCATGAGACCAAAATGAAACTACTGTCTGTATTTGATAAAACATTAATTGATTTTCGATAAATCAAATTTATTGAACTACAGTAGAAAAGACATACTTAAATGTCTCAATTACCTTGCATAAAAACATCATACTTGCAAGGAACTTAGTATCCAAATCCATTTTGAGTTTGTTAATCTTTATGTAAATATCAGTAACCTATTATAAACCTATATTAAAATTAGTAATATATTTGTTATCAAATGTAAGTAAAAGCAGTATATAAATATAAAATACGTTATACTGCAACTGTTAAGGGGCGACACAGTGGGTAGCACAATCGCCTCATAGCAAGAAGGTCACTGGTTT
Source organism: Danio aesculapii (assembly GCF_903798145.1). Classification (NCBI taxonomy): domain Eukaryota; kingdom Metazoa; phylum Chordata; class Actinopteri; order Cypriniformes; family Danionidae; genus Danio; species Danio aesculapii. Next base: position 16,389,218 of record NC_079457.1, on the reverse strand, counting down.
GAGCCCCAGCTGGGTCAGTTGGCATTTCTGTATGGAGTTTGCATGTTCTCCCCGTGTTCGCGTTGGTTTCCTCTGGGTGCTCTGGTTTCCCCCACAAGTCCAAAGACATGTGGTATAGGTAAATTGGGCAAGCTAAATTGGCCATAGTGTATGTGTGTGAATGAGAGTGTATGGTTGTTTCCCAGTGATGGGTTGCAGCTGGAAGGGCATCAGCTGTGTAAACCATATGCTGGTTCATTGGCGGTTCATTCCGCTGTGGCGACCCATGATTAATAAAGGGACTAAGCTGAAAAGAAAATGAATGAAAGAATGCAACTGTTAAATTATAACAAAATCCAAACCAGTGTTAGCTCCCATCAATCTTTGTTTATATTTTATTATAATAAATGCAAAAAAAAAAAAGTTTTAGTCCTATATATTTATCTTTTTTCGAATAATGTGGGTTCTTAAGTGTTAATTTGCCCTTTCAAAATGTAAAGCCTTTAAAATTAGCCTTTAAATATCCAGGCAATTTAAATGTTGATTGATTACAAAATAATATATCATAGGTACCAATAGAAATTTACTTCAGACGAACAAACTAATACAAAACAAAACTGAATTTATGCTCAAAACAAGCACAAATAACTTGATGATATGTGACAATTACTTTTCAGTAATAATTAAGTAGATTTTTCTAAGCTCACTGACAGATTTTTACTCTTGTTATCCTTGTAATCCTAAAAAGAATTTTCATTTGCATTTTGTAAACAAGACTTGTAAACAACACCTTTATAATTTTGCCTCTGATAAATGCATCTTGATTTAGGAATATATAGATGTCTGCACTGGAAAACAAGATGAAAATACTGGTGAAGAAAACCCAAAGCTTTAACTTTTTTTGGAAAATTATGGGAAAAAAATAACAAAAACTGTTGGAGAAAGCAGTGAAGTTTCTCATACATATTTGGCTTTAAAAAGTACTAAATTTACCTACACAAACAATAGACCTAAATGGAATAACAGAAATAAAAGAGCTAAAAAAACCTACAGAAACTCTGAACAATTCAACTGATTATAACAGAATGATAACAAAATGCAACAATGCCTGTGTTCTTAGGAAAAGGCCTTAAAGAAACAACTCATCCCAAAAATGTAAATCTGTCATCATTTACTCACACTTATCGCAAACCTGTTTCAGGTTCTTTCTTCTGTTGTACACAAAAGAAGATATTGTGAAGAAAGCTACTTGTGTTGGTTCAACTCTTTTTAAATAAGAAGCTTGAATTTTTTTGAGTGTACTATGGAAGTCAATGGTTTCCAGTTTTCATCTTTCTTCAAAATATCATCTTTTGTGTTCAAAAGAAAGAAACTCAGACCAACTTGGAATCACTTGAGGGTGAGTAAATAGTCAGTACATTTTCAGATTGGGCTGAACTATTCTTTTTATTTCCAAGTTGAATTCGTCATCATTTCATGTTTATCTGTGGCTTAAAATACTCCCCATAAGAGTCCAAACACTGACTACGTTTATATGGACATCAGTAATCGAATCATTTACTTTAATCTGAATAAGACAATAATATGATTAAGGTGTTTAAATGAGTTGCTTCTTGAATGTTCCTTTTATGATCCTGTTACACATAATTCTATTAACGTTATTGCGTCACCAGGCTATCCACATTTCCTCTGGAGTTTCATGTAAATTCAGGTGTTTCATTTTTGATTTGTCAACTTTAACTGCAGCTTTGCCAATTTTCTAAAAAGCGACTAGCAACAAATCTAGCGACTTTTTTGGGTGTTACCGGAGATTTTTACCGGAGACTCTCGTGTGTCCTGTAACGTTCCTACTCTTCTCCACGAGCTGCTGGTGATGTCGTCGGCCCCTCCCCCCCTCAGAGCACTGAAAGGCTGCCCAGTCCTCGTACATCAGCAATCTCTCCCACCTGCAGCCCGAGAGCAGTTCACTCATCTGCGTACCGATGGTAAATGATGCAGCACCGCGAGTGTGAGGTATTTCCCTTGTACAGTCAAACCGATCTGCTTCTTTTTAGTTTTATATTTAACTATTTAATTTGACCGTTTATTCTATTGTTCACAATCACAGATATTTTAGTGACAGTTTCGGCACTTGTCTGAGTTTATTATGTCTGAGAGATTACTGCAAATTCAATACACATCTGTATTGATATGCTGTATTTGATATTACTTATATGCTGTATTCAAACAACAATAAATTTAGTTAAATTGGCATGCATACATAAAGCGTAGTGCAAATATAAATACCCCTTTATTAACCATAATTAAGCAAACAGAAACGGTTGGACGTGATGACGTCAGTAATATGCAAATTGACATATGACGTAATCTAGCGACATTTAGTGACTTTTTTCGGGTAGAGCTTAGAGCCTTTTCACTGAAAATAGTTGGCAACACTGAGTTTGGCACTTTCACTTTCATTCAGGAACATTGTGTGCATGCCCCCATCACAAACGAGATATTGGATGCGAGTATGAACTGCTGGAAGAGTGTAGTTTTAATGGAATTTGATACCGCACGCCGTTTGGACAAAAAAACCCTCCGCATTTTGCAATGCAGGTGTCTGTGGTCCTTTACTGACTCGGTAGGTGCAGAGAATAGCATTAAACACCCATGTTTGTATGATATATTCTGTCACAAAATCCTACACGGCGGTAAGTTTGATTGCGGTGTTTACATGTCTGTACTGCATTTCAATAATACTCCACATGTCTTAAATCTATTTATCTTTAGTTCGATTATGACCTTAATCGAATTAAACTAATCAAAAATCGCTGCTTACATGGTAAACTCTTAATCAGAGTATTGTCTTAATCCTATTAAAGTCTAAAGTCTAAAGACTATTGGTGTCCATGTAAACGTACTCACTGTAAATTTTGCTCTTAATCCCTTTGTAAAGACAACAACACATGTGGCTACCACATAAAAGCGGCCATTTTCCACTGAACCATCTCAACAAGTACACAGTACTCACTCAAACACATAGTGAGATAACTACAACCATATAGTATTCAAATTTCTCTCTGTAGCTCGTAGGTTACGGCAGAAATGATAAAGGCCCATTTTGAATGGAGAGAATCTGAAAGACAATTACTGTAACTCTTTATCAGGCTTCATAGTAAGAGCTATGCAAATGCCACCAACTGTATTCTCTCAGGCTTGTCTTAGGAATGCTTTCCCTGAATGCAGACAAACACACACACATATATTCGTGACCACACTAGATACAGCATCTCTGGGTGTTTTGACTGTTTTTGAGGGTGAATTTGAGAGGTGTTTTGTAGAGAGCTGTCAGTCCCCCAGGGCTTCACACTGATGGAAACACTTTCCAACTCCAGCCCTAACAGATGCTCGCCCCATGCGGGTGAGAAAATGAAGTAACAAAAAAAAAACATTTACAGTATTAGAGCGATTATATGTGCATGTTTGTGGTCCAGAAACTCAACTCGGGTCTCTGGAGGATATTGCTTTTCCTGTGTGGCTGTTGAAAAGCAGAGGCCCGGTTCAGACCAGGGCCTAAATTTACAGCTGCCCAGCTCTCACATCCCCCATCCTGCCACCTGCTCACTGGCCTCCCCACACCCACGTTTAGCCCACCGAAAACATACCAAATGTGCCAAATATATACAGATAAAGTACTGGTGATAAGTTGGAAGGCTATTTAGGGATCGGTAGACTAGAATAAAATCACATATTTCAACCACACATAACGTTTATTTACTGTAAGTGCGATTTGGGTTTCAATGAGGGTTTTCTTTATCTTCTCTGCCGTTTTCGTCCGACTAAATGAAGTTTAAAAGATTGACTAAAGGGGAAAAGGTGGTAAGTTGAACGGATGAGAGGAGAAACAGAGAACTATTGTATATATGGAGTAAAGAGTTTTGCTACTGTGTCAGCTGATGCTCTTTTGTGTGAGCATCTGTTCACTGTGTGTGTGTGTGTGTGTGTGTGTGTGTGTGTGGTGTGTGTGTGTGTGTGTGTGTGTGTGTGTGTGTGCGTGTGTGTGTGTGTGTGTGTGTGTATGTGTGTGTGCGTACGAATGCTGTGGGTTACAGGAACGGAAAGGCCTGTCAATGAAGAGACATGAGCAGACTTTCAGAACAGGAGCAGGCCCCCAAAACCCCACACACCTGCTCTCTGTCTGAAAGAGAAAGAGAGAGAGAGAGAGAGAGAGAGAGAGAGAGAGAGAGAAGAAAGAAAGAAAGAAAGAAAGAAAGAAAGAAAGAAAGAAAGAAAGAAAGAAAGAAAGAAAGAAAGAAAGAAAGAGAAAGAAAGAAAGAAAGAAAGAAAGAAAGACAGACAGAAAGAAAGAAAGAAAGAAAGAAAGAAAGAAAGAAAGAAAGAAAGAAAGAATGAAAAAGAAAGAAAAAGAAAGATGATGTAGCGATGATGGTGGTGGCGGGTGGGGAGGGGGTTCGTCACCACCCCAAATTGACACCAAAAAACAACAACACAGGTGCAAAGAGTTCCACTTGTACACACACACCCTCTGAATGTGACCTTTGTGTTGGAAACAAGATGTGTGTGGAACGTTTCCGTGCTCATTAATGACATCATATATGCCTATAGACGTCCTCCAATCAGAACTCAGGGTGACATTTGCAAGGGGAGTAGGAAGAGTATTCAAACCGCATTATTAATATTCCAAATAAATGTTTACATGTAATAAATTAAAAAATGTGTATATTAGGGTAGAGAGTTTTGTAGATTTCAACAGGATTTTTAAGTAACACAGCCACATTCATTTTCTTTTCGGCTTAGTCCCTTTATTAATCTGGGGTCACCACAGCGGAATGAACCGCCAACTTATCCAGCACATGTTTTATGCAGAGGATGCCCTTCCAGTTGCAACCCATCATGGGAAACATCCATACACGCTCATTCACACACACACTCATACACTACAGTCAATTTTAGCATACCCCATTCACCTATACCGCATGTCTTTGGACTTGTGGAGGAAACCAGAGTACCCGGAGGAAACCCACGCAAACACGGGGAGAACATGCAAACTCCACATAGAAATGCCAACTGACCCAGCCGAGGCTTCTTGCTGTGAGATATATATATATATATATATATATATATATATATATATATATATATATATATATATATATATATATATATATATATATATATATATATATATAATATATTATATTGAAGTTTTTTAATTTAATACATTTTATTTTAATTACTATTAATATTAAGAAGGATAAATTGATAGAATAATAATAATAATAATAATAATAATAATTTTTTTATTTGTAATACATTTTTTTTATTTGTAATAAATTTTATTTGTAATGCGCTTTCCTTAGACTCAAAGTGCTACAAGGCAAAATACTAACAATACAAGGCAAGCAGAAACAGCACAACAATAAAAAGATGCAATAAAACAATAAGAATATGAACTATAAGACAGAATAAAAAGTTTAAAAATCGATCATCCTAAGTTAAAAGCAATGTTAAAAAGGTGAGTTTTAAGAAGTTTCTTAAAACAGTCCAGAGAAGCGGCATGGGTAGTGCATTCCACAGCTTAGGCGCACTGTATGAGAAAGCCCTACCACCCATGGTCTTGAGTTTACAGCATGGCTGATACTGGGTAATTCCTGATGCCAATAAACTGATAGTGATTGCATTAATATAAAAGTCTGTCAATTAAAGGGAATATAGTAATGCAACAGTTTAGATGAGATTAAAATGTATATTAAAATGAATGTTGAATAGTAAATTATTAAGTTTAAACTATATAATTTTTTTAAAAAATATTATAATATTTCACAAAATTTTTATTGTTCCTCAAATAAAAAAATGTGCAAAATAAATAACTTAAAAAATTAAAATGATTTTATTAATAGTATATAATATATTATTAAAAATTATATATATATATATATATATATATATATATATATATATATATATATATATATAATATTTAAAATAAATTTAATAAAAAAAAATAATATTAATAAATTATACGTTATAAATAAATACATAATTATAATAAATAATTATAAAAAAATTATTATAAATAAAGAATAAAAATGGCAAGTAAAACAACATTAGTCTGAGGACGTAATCATTGCATTGACATTACCTGTGCATAAGTGATTTATTTACTAGAATATATTTATTTTTGAAAAAATTAATACTATTATTATTATTATTAATGATATTATTATTAACTCACTTATTAATTTGCTAAGAGTGCTACAATACAGCTTGGCTTCTGTGAGATGAACATCAACACATTTTTTGTTGGAAAATACAATTGCTTAAAAAAGATAATAATAATAATAATAATAATAATAATAATAATAATAATAATAATAATAATAATAATAATAATAATAATAAAATAATAATAATAATAAATTAATGATTTAAATCAAGTCCATTACAAATATAGCAAAATAATCACTGTCAGTGGGCTCAGTTGATTCTAACCAGGTTAAAGTTGAGTTAAAGAATAAAGGCAGTTTGTGGGGTATGTTGCAGGACAGTCACCATGGTAAAAACCAGCTCTTACCGATTTACCTGTCAATGGTTAGCCAGTTTACATGATGGTGCAATTAAAACAACATAAACATTCACAAACATCTCAATGCAAACTCGCACACAAACACACCGACCGTGTGCAAAATGATCCATTTAGGTCTCCAGTTTGAATTGCCCTGTAAGTAAACGAGTCTACCGCATACATGAAAACTACAACAGCAAGAATAACTCTTATCTCTGGGTTGAGTCAGAGCTCCTTTTCCTCTCTGTGTTCAACAGAGCATCTCCGTGTCGCAAGTGGATTAGCACATAAATTCAGTTCGTTCAACCTGTCACAATAAATTATTAGCCGGATGTTGCAGCAGCACCATTTTTCCTTATTTTTTCTCTCTCTCTCTTTCTTACTTGCCCACCCAAACACACACACACACACACACACCCTTGTACCCCTTGCTTAGATTACAATAGGCTGATTTCCTGTGGTTTGGACTAGTAGCCACTCCTCGTTCCACTGGCAGGTACAATGTATCTGAGCGACCATGATAAGTCTGTATGTGTGTGAGTCTGTGAAAGATCTAAAATGCTGCAGTAGACTTGAAGATGAACAGTAATTAAGACCTTATATTGAAGTTGCTGCCTATATTGACTAGTTATTAATTATGCAACATAAAAAATGAGGCGAGAGAGCAAGTTAAAACATGTTTGTCTGTTATTTAAACCTGCCTATAACATTATCCAAACCACAATATGTATAAGCAAAACACTTGACGCACACAAAGCTGATTAATATACGAGGCAAAAATATATGCTCTGAGAGATCCTGGAGATATTTAAAAGGGTATTTTCCCCTCAAGCATTAAAAGATTGAAAGTGTTTTGTTTTTTCTTGGACGTTAGAATGTATCCTGTTTCATTTTCAGTGTTTCTGAGAAACAAAACAAAAAAACTTGAATTGTTATGGGTTTTTTTGTACTTACAGAAGACGCTCACTAAAATGTAACCGTAAGCTTATACATATGGTTACACTTACAATAAATGTTTATTAGGTAATGTATTTACTAACATGATTATGAACAATACTTGTACAGCATTTATTAATCATAGTTCAACATTTTACTAATGCATAAAATAGTAATTCATGCTTGTTAACATTAGTTAATGCACTGTGAGTTTACATGAACTAACAATGAACAACTGTATTTTCATTAACTAACATTAACAAACATGAATGAATACAACCTTATTGTAAAGTGTTACCATATATAACATACAGTTGAAGTCAGACTTATTAGCCCCCCCCCCCCCCCCCCCCCCCGAATTATTAGCCCCCCTGTTTATTTTTTTCCCCAATTTCTGTTTAACAGAGAGAACATTTTTTTCAACACATTTCTACACATAATAGTTTTAATAACTCATTTCTAATAACTGATTTCTTTTTTCTTTGCCATGATGACAGTAAATAATATTTTACTAGATATTTTTAAGACACTTCTATACAGCAATTTTACTTCTATTAGGCAATTTATTGTATAACGATGTTTTTTTCTGTAGACTATCAAAATAAAAAAATAGCTTAAAGTGGCTAATACGTTTGACCTTAAAATGGTTTTAAAAAAATTTAAAACTGCTTTTATTCTAGCCAAAATAAAACAAATGAGACTTTCTCCAGAAGAAAAAATATTATCAGGCATATTGTGAAAATTTCCTTGCTCTGTTAATCATAAATTGGGAAATATTTATAAAAAAAAATCAAAAGGGGGCTAATAATTCTGACTTCAACTGTATATATATACATATATATAGTTAATTACAAATATATTTTGAGGCATATTTAATAATTTGAATACATATTAAAATTTTATTCATATAATTCAATGTCATTTTTAATTTTAACATTTTGTTTTAACAATTTGTCATCATCAAGACAATATTTGTTGTATATTTAACCTAATATATAGGATTAATAAATAACACATTTGTTCGTATTCATAGATCAAATGCTGTGCTGTAAACATTTTAGAAAACACAATTTAAGGACTAATCCAACTCAAAATGTAGCTTCTGAACACTGTGACATGCACTCTTGGGAATTGCAAACAAATAGTTTGTTTATCTTTTTAGTTAATAGTTTGTTAATCTTTTTTAATGAATCAACTGATTCAACTCCATATCTTTTACAGTCTATGGCATCAACATATAGCACCGATGTGCTCACAGGGACCCAAATTCAATTCCCAGCTCAGGTTCCCTTGCCAATCCTTCCCCTTTCTCTGCTCCCAATGCTTTCCTGTCTGAAATCTCTGCTGTCCTATCATAATAAAGGTGGAAAAACTCCTAAAATTAATTATAAAAAATAAATGTGCTAAAAACAAACATTTTCATCTGTTTCTGACAAAAACACCATGCATTAGAGGTCATGGAATTGAGCAAGAGTCATGCAAACTACTTTTTAATTATACATTCATGTACTTTCAAAGCTTGAATGCTGCCATTCATTTGTATGGAAAAAAGCGCTATGCAAAATTTTTTTGTTTTGTTCCAAGAACAAAAGAAAGTCAGGTTTGGAAAGACACGAGGAGTAAATGATGATGTAATTTTCATTTTGCATGGACTATCAAGTTAACTTATAATTGCAGCTGATTCTTTTAAAAGTGCATTAATTTGACTGAATAATTCTTTAGTATTCAAAGCATGTTTAGCATGCAAATCAGCCCTACAGAAAATAAGCCTACATCATTTTTTTTTACTTATACAGCATTTATTAATCATTGTTAATCATTTGCTAATGCATTAGTAAAATAGTAACTCATGCTTGTTAACATGAGTTAATGCACTGTGAGTTAACATGAATTAACAATGAACAACTGTATTTTCATTAACTAACGTTAACAAACATGAATAAATACCATAATAAATGTATTGTTCATGGTTTGTTGTTAGTAAATACATTAACTAAATAGTCAACTAAATAACAAACATTAACTGAAACAACCTTATTGTACACTGAAAAACCCAACAGTCAACTTTATCAAATGAAATGAGTGTAGTTAACTCAAAATTGACTGAAAGTTAATTCTACTCATTTGAAAAGAGCTTTGACCTCAGTGTTGAAGTTAATGAGCTATTTAAATCCCTCATTACTTCAACTTAAATGGAGTAAGTTCACAGTACTCAGTTGGTTTGAGTTTTCTTCATTTATTGGGTTTTACTGTGCTCAAATTGCTTCGTTTACTCAAATGTATTAAGTTCACAGTACTCATTAGGATTAGCTTTTGAACTTAAATGTTTTGTTGCAATCGGTTTCCTCAAACGATTTGAGTTACCTTAACTTTTTGGGTTTTACAGTGTAGTGTTAAGTTAATGGTTTGTTAATACAGTGAATTGTGACCTAAACAAAAGTGTTACCGTTCTCCCTTATAACTGTTGGTATAACTACAGCAACACGTATAATACTGAGGCTTTAGAAAGACATTCAATGGCCTATACTTAAATAATGGATGGTAAAATTGAGAATGTGTGATATGAAAAAATGTTAGCTAAAATGAATGGTGATCATAAGGAAGTAGATATATGGGAGAATTTCATTTCTTCACTTAAACTATGAATGTGTCTACCCTGTTGTGCTCTCTAGTATTATCTTCATGCATTTGTTGCTGTTTTCCCTAATAATTTTTTGGTAACACTTTAGTTCACAATTCACAGTAATAACAAACAGTTAGCTAACACTACTAGTTTAATAAACTATTAGTCAACCGTTTTTTAATAATTATTCGAGTAATAGTTGGGTTTAGGATTAGGGATGTAGAATGTTACCTTTTTTTGTATAGATGTCAAACAGACTAAAACTGCCTATAATGATACAGTAAAACTGATATATTTTACAACTCAAAATAACAGATTTCTGTTTTATTATAATTTTAAATGTCATTTATTCCTGTGATCTAAAGCTGGATTTTCATTTCAGTCTTCAGTGTCACATGCATGCTCTCTTAGAAACCATTCTAATATGCTGAATTGATCTCAGGCAATGTGTCTGATTATTAATACTTACACTGTAAATTACACAGTATATAACTGTAATATGAACTATATTTTACTGTAGGACAGTTATGCGGTATGTTGCTGTATTTTAAAGCTGCATTGTGAAAATTACTGTATATTTTAGCACATATCTTGCCAGGGCCGGAATGGGACTCCTTTTCAGCCCTGGAGTTTCAAGCCTTAGACCAGCCCACTTCAGTTCACGACTGACCATATTAAAATAACATCATTTCCGATTCAGTACTTTAGTGAAGATTTCTTTGAACAGTTAACACAATGTAATGTTTAACACTATCATTATCTATTTTCTGTAAGAATAGGTGCTCATAAATATACAAACCTTAAAATAAAAAAAATTACAAATAAATACAAATATATATTAAGCTATATGTATAAAATAAATATTAAAATTAAATGTATTGTATTTTCTAATGACACTATCACGTCTTTTTCAAGGAAACAGCTGCTTTATAACTTCAAATATTTTTCATAATATGAGAACATTAAAGGGTAACTAAATCTCCAACATTATTCTTTAAAACATCACAATGTCCTTTTCTGCAATATCTGAATATATATTCTGTGCAAAACTGTTTACAAATATCTAGTCCTTAAACACAAATAAAGAACAAAACAAGTATTGCACTGTTATCTGCCACTTTTTACCACAGTATTACTTTCTAATGATGGTTTCATGTTTTTTTCTCCTTTCTGACCAAGTTAAGTCAGATTTATTAGTGTAGTGAATAATCTGATTTCATTAATTGTCTCAGGGCATTTTACATTCAGCAGGTGTAATATTCATTAATATTAATAATTCTGATTCTTATATTTACTCAGTGACAATCCTACCCATTCTAGTGTGCTGGGCTCATGACTAGTGCTTGGTAACGTTACAGGGCCTGGCTCTTCATTGTTAGCAGCAAACTGGACAGGAGGCTGTTGCTGCTGATGAGCTACAATACAAGAAATAGTTCGGTACATAAACGGTGGTTTGCAGACATCGTTGTTTTGCCCTGCTCCTAACTAGCTTAACGTTAACTTACCGGCCATTTCAACATCTTCACGTGTTGTTGTACTCTTGCTGTCGCTGGTTATAATGAAAAATGCACTCAGCTATTTTAATTCTGGCCTTTTCAGTGCCACCTTTGCACTTTTTATTGTCCATTTTTTATCTCTCATGTGTCTCTTAACAAATGATTTTGTTGATGAGCAAGATGCCGCTGTTGGGAAGTCGAATGATAAGTACATCATTATTAACCTGCAGGCTGCATTCTGCTCATGGGGCTGCGAGAAAATAAATAAAAAGAGTGGAGGGACACCGGCCCTTGTGGCCAAAAAATGGACCGGCCCTCCGGGAATACTCTCGGTCTTCTCGATTAGCCAATCCAGGCCTGTATCTTACAATAAAGATGTACATACAATTTTGTAAATACATGTATAGCAAGATATATGCTGTACATGTAAATACAGTATTTTTGCTGTAATTGATTTACAGTAATTTACTGGTGAACTGCTGCCAGTAAGTTACTGCAAATTTTACAGGAAATTGTTAACAGTGTAATATTTGTTTGATACAAGATCCTTTGATGAACATAAAGTTGAAGAAAAGCATTTAGGTTATGTTATTTAATTAAAGAAAAGCATTTAGTTGAACTACAACTACTACTGTTCAATTCAAAACACACACACACACACACACACACTGACCCCAATCCTTTGAATGATACTGTACATTTTTCAGCAAGTTCACACTCCAGTGCATAATTACACACAAACACCTGCTGCTGAAATTACCCAAACACAATCTCTTCGACAGAATTACAAAAACAGCAGAAACAAGAGCAAGATAAAGAAAGTTTGAGTTTGAAATGATAAGACAACGCTGCGATATAAAGACAAAAGCACGCGCTAATGAGTGTAAACAAAAGCAAAGTCAGAAACACACACACACACACACACATATATAAAGACAGAGGGATTGAGGTGGCAGATGGTTTATTAGCGATAGAGGAGTAAACCCAGGACCAAACCCCAGCCCAAAAAACGATCCGCTGGCAAGCAAACACGTGAACGCAGACACATGCACAAGAGAAACATACACAGATTGAGCAGATAAAGAGAAAGCGACAGAGAACTGACTGCACTGAGGCCGATTAGATGAAGAAACTGTCTCTGTCCTCAGATTTGGCCCCGTTCGGTTGACGGTTCGTTTCTGAGAGAACAGAAACATATATAGAGTCGTGTGCCAGTTGCTGATAATCACAGAAAAACTATATTAACTGTAAATACGCTCACAGAAAACAACAGCTCATAGATGAGAAGTAGGTCAAAGAAAATACATACAATAATGCACCAGAGAAAGTGAAGAGGGGAATATAGAAAATAAAAAAGGAGCTTTTGGAAATAATCTGTGAAATCAGCTTTACTTTTTTAATTTGGTTTCTTAGAGAGTCAGATTGGCAAAGGTTGAGTTAACCCACATGAAAGAAATACTGTAGTAGTTTAAACAGTAAATACTATAGTGCTTTTGAACCATATCCTGATAGAATGATTCATTGGATTTGCTACATTTTTTTAAGGTAAGTGGTTGCAAACAATTTATATGTGCTGAATTTAAACAAAAAAAATGGAGAAATATTCAACTTAATTTGTTTGTTTAAATTCAGCACATATACATATTGTTTGCAACCACTTAGCTTTAATAATTTAGTAAATCCAATTAATAATTTTGTTTCAGTGTACCAAAGTGTATTATTGCATATATTACATTGTTTACAACTCTTTGTTAGTGAATTCTGTAGTAGTGAAATGATCAAATGTAATACATACTCTAGTATACTTTGGTTTTTACAACATTAAAGTGTGATGTATTGCAGTATAAGATACCCTATGGTTGTAGACTGTAAAAAGTGCAGGGTTCCACACAATTCATTCATATTGTGCACAACACAAATCGATTAAGCTAAATTTGATTTAACAAATGAAAGTGGATTGAACATGAAAAAATGTAATTGTCCCAACAAAATCTCAAGAATTGTGCTGTTTCACCTCATTTTAAATAAGTAGTGTGAATAAGTAGTGTTTTTTTTTTTTTGAGTGTAGAAAACTACAGTATTGGGTCATTTCAGTTGGATAGTGATCTGAAATTTAAACAAGTAAGTTGTTAAATCCAGTATTTTCCGTTTACAACTTGTGGCAAAGTGAAGTCATTTCTCTCTCTTTAACGGCCTTGAGAAGGTAATCCATGCTTTTATTTTGGGAAGACTTGACTATTGCAACTCTCTGTATGTGGGTATTAGTCAAAATGCCCTGAATAGATTGCAATTAGTCCAAAACGCATCTGCGAGACTTCTGACAGGGACTCGCAAGTATGAGCACATATCCCCAGTTCTTTCCTCTCTGGGCTGGTTGCCTGCTAGGTCACAAATTGATTTTAAATTATTCATTTTTTGTTTTTAAATCCTTCAATGATCTGGCACCACCTTACTTATCAGACCTCCTACATGTACAGTTGAAGTCAGAATTATGAGCCCCTTTTTGAATTTGTTTTTCTTTTTTTAATATTTCCCAAATGCTGTTTAATAGGGCAAGGAAATTTTCACAGTATGTCTGATAATATTTTTTCTTCTGAAGTAAGTCTTATTTGTTTTATTTCTGCTAGAATAAAAGCAGTTTTTTTAAAGCTATTTTAAGGTCAAAATTATTAGCCCCTTTAAGCTTTTTTTTTTCAATAGTTTACAGAACAAAGCATCGTCACACAATAACTTGCCTAATTACTCTATCAAGCCTAGTTAACTAGTTTAGCCTTGAAATGTCACTTTAAGCTGTATAGAAGTGTCTTGAAAAATATCTAACAAAATATTATTTACTGTCATCATGGCAAAGATAAAATAAATCAGTTATTAGAAATGAGTTATTAAAACTATTATGTTTAGAAATGTGTTGAAAAAGTCTCGTCTCCGTTAAACTGAAATTGGGGAAAAAATAAACAGGGGGCTAATAATTCTGACTTCAACTGTATATAATCCTGGTAGGTCACTAAGGTCTTCTGATCAGTTTTTTTCTTTCTGTACCAAGTACCTGGTGTGAGCAAAGTGGGGATCTGGCTTTTGCTGTTGTTGCCCCAAAGCTCTGGAACAAGCTTCCACCCCACATTAGACACTCTCCAACTCTATCTGGTTTTAAAAAGCTTCTGAAACTGCATCTTTGTTCTTTAACATTTGAGCCTTTTTAATGTTGAGGGGTTTGCCTTATGTTTTAATTGTTATAAACGTGATGTTGGACTTATTTTAATTAGTATTGATTGTGTTCAGCATTTTGGGCAATGTTGTGTTGTAAAAAATGTGCTATATAAATAAAGTAAACTAACTAAACATTTGTTACTATAGTTCTTGTGTTATCACATTCTCAAAAATACAAAACCTGTCACTGGGGCGGTACCTTTTCAAATGGTACAATTTTGTACTTTATATGTCCACATTTGTAACTCAAAGATACATATTAGTACCTAAAATGTACAAATGTCTACTTCATAGTATCCTAAATGTAAAGTTCCAAATTGTACCTTTTAAGATAAACATATGCACCTGTAAGGTATAAAAGTGTACCTTTTCAAAAGGTACCGCTCCAGTGACAGGTTTTGTACCTCTTTTTCTGACAATGCATAGCAACTATTGTATTTTTTCATGTGGGAACAAACAGTTGGAGGCTATTATTACTATTATTATTTTGCAGTTTGGAGGCTTATAATGTGTTTATGTGGAGTACTGTAATTTGAGACGACAACAGTTGATAGCATAAATTATTCAGGTTATACAAAAGTGGTGCCTTTGTGTCCCTGAGATATGTTTTAAAGCTAATTAAATAACCAAGAGCTGATGCCAGATTTTATTGTGTGTTTTACAGATGAAGGGTGAAAAGGGCTTTTCAAGCATTAAAACAATAAAAGGCTGACACGAGGTACATTTAGATTTCATTTTTTTACCCAGAACATTGTAGTAAATTTTACAAAAAAAAAAAATTTTTTTTCTGAGAATCTGTTATTTACACATTTGAAATATATATATTTAATTTTTTTGTGTTCTACTAATTTCATTATAACATGATAAACAGCTTTTCAACAATGGCACAGTAAACTCCTTTTGCTTGTTTGTTTTCAAAATGTTGAGGCTCGAACCAGCGACCCACTGCACCACCACGCTGCCTATACTGTACAGTATTAGTAAATACATTAAATCAGAATCAGAATCAGAAAGAGCCTTATTGCCAGGTATGTTCACACATACGAGGAATTTGTTTTCGTGACAGAGCTTCTACAGTGCAACAGGATAACAGAGACAGGACAAAAAACAGATAATAAATATATATTTAAAAAAAAAATAGAAGTAAGTAGTGAATGCAAATATACATATTGACAAGTGTATGTACGTGTTTAAAGCCAACATGCTATAAATGTTATTGTTGTTTTTTCTCGCTATTGTGATGTGCATCCACTTAAATTGATCCTGAAATAAGAAAAATAGTAGGGCGGTGCTTGATTTTGTTCTTTGTGACACTTTGGATTGTTGAGACAGTTGTTGGTAACAAAATGAAGGAACATTGATGATAGGATGAATTCAGAGCAGAAACGAGGTGTCTCACTGATATACCCACCCTAAAGAAATGACAAGGAAGTGACGACAGAAGTTTGGGGGATTAGGGCAAACGATTTTTTACGAAATAATGAAGTGCACAGATACATTATTTATAACAAGAATTTCTTTTTATATACAAATAAAAAGAAAAGTGAATTTTGATCTCATGGTGACGTTAACTGAAGAAACCTTACTGTAAAGTGTGACCATTCATTTGCACACATATGTTGTTTATCCAAATCTAACATAGATAGGACACTTATTTTTGCAACACTGTGCAATTCTGAGTGTGCTTCATGCAGGTGAGTATATGGTGAGTATATGGACAAACCTGTACGAGAAACACTGTTTTCCTCTCCCTGTACCAGACACTATCCTACAAACACTCAATTACAAGGACTCAATTAAAGAAAAGCTGCTGAACGTGACTTAGACTTGCCATGGCATCTACACTGTAAAAAATGCTGGGTTCCACACTATTCCTTCATGTTGTCTGAACACAAATCGATTAAGTTAACTTACTGTTTTTTACCAATTTAAGTGGATTGAACATAAAACAATTAAGTTGTCCCAAAAAACCATAAGAATTGTATTGTTTTAACTCATTTTAAATAAGTAGTTTGAATAAGGGGCGACACAGTGGCCCAGTTGGTAGCACTCTTGCCTCACAGTGCATGTGTGCATGTTCTCCCCGTGTCCGTGTGCGTTTCCTCCGGGCTCTCCGGTTTTTCCCTGCCGTCCAAAGACATGTGCTATAGGTGAATTGGGTAAGCTACATTGTCCGTAGTGTATGTGTGTGAATGAGAGTGTATGGGTGTTTCCCAGTGATGAGTTGCAGATGGAAGGGCATCCGCTGTGTAAACCCTGATTAATAAAGGGATTAAGCCGAAGGAAAATGAATGAATGAATATGTAGCAAAAAAGCATCTACTAATTGATTAAACGTATATATATGCACCTAGACAGCTTTTTAAGCCTGAATTAGATTTAAATTGATCTGAAAAATATTTATTACATATTTATTTGAGTACACTGTAAAAAAACAAAAAGTTGAGTTCCACACAATCTATTTGTGTTGGGACAACATGAAACAATTAAGTTAGATGATTAGTTTTTACCAATTTAAGTGGATTGAACATAAAACAATTAAGTTGTCCCCCAAAAACTCAAGAATTGTGTTGTTTCAGCTCATTTTAAATAAGTAGTTTGAACAAACAGCAAACAAATTTTTTTATTGAACATTTTAGGCAAGGCAAGTTCATTTATATAGCACATTTCATACACAGTGGAAATTCAAAGTGCTTTACATAAACAGGAATAAAAGAAACAAGTATAAGAGAAATAAAAACAAATAAAAATGGTAAAAAAAAATAAAATAAAATAATAAATTAGCATAAAAACAGATAACATGTGTTATAAAAGAATGAAAAAGAAGAGAAAAACATAATAGTGCGATCTGTCGGGCGTACTACAGTGCTCATTCAGTAAAGGCACAGCTAAACAGATGTGTTTTCAGTCTTGATTTGATTGTGCCTAATGTTGGAGCACATCTGATCATTTCTGGAAGCTGATTCTAGCACCCTGCTTTCACTGAACTCTTGGAATTTTGAGTTTATATGATCCTAAAGATCTGAGTGATCTGTTAGGTTTGTATTCAGTGAGCATATCTGTATTGTATTGAGGTCCTAGGCCATTTAGTGATTTATAGACCATTAATAATACTTTAAAATCTATTCTGAATGTAACTGGGAGCCAGTGTAAAGACCTGAGGACAGGTGTGATGTGCTCTGATTTCCTGGTTCTGGTCAGAATTCTGGCCGCAGCGTTCTGGATGAGCTGGAGGCCGTTACAGTAATCCACCCTGCTGCTGATAAAAGCATGAACAAGTTTCTCTACGTCTTCACTGGAAACAAAACATCTAATTCTTGCAATGTTTTTGAGATGATAGTATGCTGATTTACTGACTGCTTTGACATGACTATTGAAACTCAGATCTGACTCCAGAGTCACACCAAGATTCTTGATCTTATTTTTTGTTGTTTGACCCTTAGAGCCAAGGTACGCATTCACTTTAAGAACCTCATCTCTGTTCCCAAACGCAATCACTTCAGTTTTCTCTTTGTTTAACTGAAGAAAGTTTTGGCACATCCAATTGTTAATTTCATCAATGCATTGGCAGAGGGTGTCAATGGGGCTGTAGTCATTAGGCAGTAAGGCTAGGTAGACTTGAGTGTCATCAGCATAGCTGTGGTAGAGATTCGAACTATATACAACAAAGCCAGAGATCCACCCAACAGATAGGTAAAATGTAACAAAAACAGCGATAGTGCAAATATAGGTACAAAGTAAGGATTGAAACATATCTTATACAGTATCTCTCTCATATTTGACCACAATTGTACAGTTTTCTTCCTGTCACCATTTATTTGGGCTGTGGTAAATTCCAAACTAATAATATCCAGGTTGAGTTTCCAAGAAAGATCTACTGCAGTAGATGGATCCAGCCATATTTTCAGGATGTTTTTTTCCAGCAGTTAGAACAACAGAGCAAACATAATTTTTTGAGAGTATGATCATCACATAAATCAATCATTTAAACACAAGATACAATCATTTATCACAATAAATATCATTATCGCAAAACTCAACGTCATATATTGTAGCATATTTTCCCAGTATTGTGCATCCCTACCGTTCACCCACATGCACACACACTTTTACACTGGGGGCAAAACTAGATCTACAACTCCTGTTGAAGCCGAAAGCCTTGAGGGGCTTGTTTGACAACTGCTGGTCCTGCTGACAATAATGGTGTTTCCTTGAAACAAACACTTCCTTATAGGAAGATAGGCTATGTGCACTAGTGTTTTTCAGCCAATGATAAACTTCCGGTGAAAGATTAATGTGACTATTTTACAGCATCGATGTCATACACACTCAGAAATAAAAAAAAAGCTGTCACAGAGGTGGTACCTTTTTAAAATGCACATTATTGTTCCTTACAGGTTCACACTGGGACCTTAAAGGAACATTTTTGTACCTGTAGGGTGTACTTTTGTACTTTTAAGGTGCAAATACAGACCTGATATGTATAAAAGTGCACCTTTTGAAAGCTTATGTACCTTTATTTCTGAGAGTGTAATGTAATTAAAATACAATCAGTTAAATGGCCTTCATTTAGTTGTTCAAGCATAAAACAAGATGAAAGATCGTGTAAACACAAGTGCCATCAGGAGCAGCTAAGGTAAAATAAATGTTCATATTTTAAAGACATGGCAAGGAAAAATTTTATTTGATGCAGTGCTTCTTGGGCTTGCTGACTAAAAATTAAAAGTCTGTGTGCATATACCCCATTGCTTACATAAAAGACAAGCTATTCAGCTACATAAGGGATAATAGGGTGAAAGTTATTCATGAACGCACACATGTATCCATGGGCCAGTTTTGTGGGCAAAAAGTAAAAAGCAGCCTCTTGCTTCCCGCGCAAGTCAGTTTGTATGTGTGTGTGTGTGTGTGTGTGTGTGTGTGTGTGTGTGTGTGTGTGTTGTGTTCCATTCACCTGGTGAAATAGAGCAGAATGAAAAGACTAAATGGAGCTCATTATTCATCCCGATACACACTGCCGCCACACACACGCATGCAGACCCCCTGTCCTCAACCCACAACACCAGGCTGCTGGCCGCACTTTTGTTACCCTCTAAATGATCCTGACAGCAAATGAAGCAACACACACACACATATAATTTGGGGCATCGGACATCAGCAGCTTTGAAATCTCTATAAACATGTTGCTCGGATTCAATCTTTGTGTTTTGCAATGCCTTCATATTCAGAGTGATGCAACTGGTTCAGAATTCTGTGAAATGAAAGTAAAAGTCTTGAAGGACTGTGAAGGACAGCTTGCTCACAAGTCTTTCCGGTTTCTTCTTGTGTTTAAAATAAAGATTTATGCTGTTGTAGTTTTTACTGAGATCTGTTTGTTTGTAGTGTGAGTTATTTCCAGCACATTTCCAGCCAAGGGACATTGCAGTATGTATGTTGATGCCTGTCTTCAGACTGTCCTACCTCCCATTCAAAAAATAGGTAGCACATTTTGATGACGCAATATGTTACCCATCAGATTTCGCTTCCAGTGTAAATTTTAATGTGGAGTAGTGTGATATGAAGCTGTAATATTGCCCTAACCTACCTAATCCCTAACCCCAACCTCAGAACCATGCAAATACAGTGTTGGCATAATCTGATTGGAAGGATAAAATGTCAGGACACATGTTGTCGTGAATTTTCTGTGACTTAAAGAATGTTGTTCATTAAAAAAATATATATTTCAGTCTTTCATCAACATCACATGATTATTTGTTAACTAAATGCATGAATGGGAATGCATTTAAAAAAGCATTTTATAACTCAAAAGGTTTGGTCATTGAAATAAGTCCCTACTTGCAAATTTGCATTAAATTGCATTAAAGTTACCATTTCAATGTGGTGATGTCATTGCCCTTTGAACATTTCCTGCTTGTTAACTGTAACAAGAGGCAATTCAATCATAACTTAATGTTAAAACAGCTATCATAACATTATTTATCAATATGTGGCTCTTTTTGGATTCTCGTAAGCTATAGAAATTAAAAATGTAAAACAGGAAAAACATTGGGACCATTGTTTTGTTTATATCCCTCAAAGTGGTCTATATAGTAGGCAGGTATGTGTAGATTCTGTGTGTTGTGTTGAATAAAAATCAAATTTTTTATTTATAAATTTTTTGTTGTTGGTGTCAATAGCCTAGTGGTAAAGTGCGCCGACATATAGAAGTGTTTGCGGTGACCCGAGCTCGATTTCCAGCTCGAGGTGCTTTGCCAATCCTTCCCCCTCTCTCTGCTCCCCATGTATTCCTGTCTCAACTCCACTGTCCTAAATAATAAAGGTTAAAAACCCCCTAAAATGTATCGTTATTTAAAAAAAATATATGGTAACACTTTATTTTGATGGTTCATTTGAGTACTAGTAGACTGTCTGCTTATTATGTTGATCCTGCTCCTTCAACAGACATTTAACTGACTATAGTAAACTTAGCATGTACATGTCAACTCACACTAACCCCAACCCTAACCACAACCTAACAGTCTACTTATAATCTAATAAGAATTAGTTGGCATGTAGATGCAATGTAACTTTAATTCAACAAACGGACCATCAAATAAAGTGTGACCAAAAATAGATATAATATTTTTTTCCTCTAAAGATCTGATAACATTTCTCCCAGATATTAGATACAAATATTTGCATAAAGAGCTTTTTTGGCACAAATTTGACTATTTGTTAAAAAAAGACTCTGAAAAAAAAGTGTCTGTTTGAAAATCAAGGTTATTTCACCAAATATTAATCTTTTAATTTAAAACACTGGTATTGTGTTGTCTAAAAATCAATATCAATGTCTGGAAACAATGCATCATTTTGTTATTTTGATCAATTTAGATCAAATTTCTGCTCCAAAATACATTTTCATTGAAATTTGGGGGGGGAATGTCATCAGTAGTTTGCAAAAGAGAACAAAAGTTTAATTTAACTCAAAAACAAAAATTGTAAATCTAATCCAAACTTATTCCATAATATGTATGTATGCACACTGTAAAAAATAAACGTTATTTAACAGGTAATTGTCTGTATTTTTTTACAGAATTTTCCATTTTTTATTATACAGTGAAATATCTGTTGTCTGTGGTTTAATAAAAAATTCGAACATAAAATTGACAGTTATTGCTTGCATTTTGGTATTATGTTATTTTTCTGTTTTTAAAGGACATTTTCTGTATTTTCAGAGAGTGACACGTAATTTTACATAAATATTTACAGATTATTCCTGCAAAAACAGGGGGAAAAAAGTCTGTCAAATTGCTTTAGTCCTATTGAATATAGTACAGCTGTGGATCGCTGGAGAACTACACACAGGTTACGTTAACGAATAACAACTCCCAGCCTGCACCTCGCACACACCGGTTCCTGATTCTTACTGATTACACACAGTCAGAAGATCATTATGGACTGATTTCAAGGATTATAAACTCAGCACACACAGACACATCGTTGCTGAGTCTTTCTAAACGGTTTAGTGACCATTACCTTTTCTTTTTGTTTTCCCTTGCTTTGCCGTGTTTGACCCTTTGCTTTGTTACTTTGTTTGCCGCCTGTATACTTATGATTATCTGTGTGCACCTGTTTGTTCCTGTTTCAACATTTGATTGCCTATTAAGAGAAGATTCTCTTAATAAACTGCTGTTTGATCCTCAACTTTGTTGTCCAGCCGTCGTCACATGACACTAACCTTGTTTTGTTGTAAAATGAAGACCAAATGTGTTATTTGTGAATAAAAATAGAAAAAAGAAAGAAAGAAAAACATTACATATAAAACCGTTTTGTATTTTTTTAAGTAAATTGTTTTGGAGTTTAACCTACATATCCTATAAATACTTGTTGAACTATATTACAATATTATAGTTTATAGTTATTTTCCTTCTTAAAAAGATTTTTTTCTGTTTTAAATGTATGTTAAAAGTGGAAAATTGCATGGAATATTTAGAGATTTTGTGCATAAATACATGAATTAATCTGTATAATCACATTGATTAATCTGTATAATTACAGTAATAATCTTTAAAATCAAATCAATTAATCTGTGTAATTACAGTAATAACCTGCATAATTACAGTAATAATCTTTAAAATCACATCGATTAATCTGTATAATCACATTAATAACCTGTATAATTACAGTAATAATCACAATAATCACATTAATTAATCTCTATAATTACAGTGATAACCTGCACAATTACAGTAATAATCACAATAATCACATCAATCAATCTGTATAATTACAGTAATAACCACTATAATCACATTAATTAATCTGTATATTTACAGTAATAATCTTTAATAAAATTAATAATTGTGTATAATTACAGTAATAACCTGCATAATTACAGTAATAATCACTATAATCACATTAATCTGTACAATTACATCAATAAAATGTATAATTACAGTAATAATCCTCATAATCACATTAATTAATCTGTATAATTACTGTAATAACCTGCATAACTACAGTAATAATCTCTATAATGACATTAATTAATCTGTATAAAGTAATAACCTGCATAATTACTGTAATAATCTTTATAATCACATTAGTTAATCTGTATAATCACATTATTAACCTGTATAATTACGATTTTTATCTGTAAAATGACAGTAATAATCTGTAAAATTGCAGTAATAATAAATAAAATGGCAGTATTACCTGTATCATTACAGTTATAATCTGTAAAATGACAGTTAAAACTTGGAATTGTGGAGCAAGAAATTACAGGTTTTTTACAAATTATCTACAGTTTTTTATTCTGACAGTTTTTTTCAGGTTATTTTCTGGTGCCCCTGCTGCCAGAAAATTACCGTTTTAAAGTTGTTGTTTTTTACAGTGTGTGTATGTGCTGTACTGTATGTATGTGTGTGTATCTGTGTGTGCATGTCTGTGTGCTTGTTTATATTTGTGATTATACAAATTTGTATATTGACATGGTTATGACCTAGCGATTAGAATGCCGAAATGCCTTGTGTCCTTTTAATTTAAAACTGTTTAAAAACATCCTTTTACATTTCATTCACAACTTCTAAATTTGCCACAGGTTTGCTGTGAGGGTTAGGTTAAAGGGAAGGGGTGGGATGAGGCAATGTAATAAACAGTCTTTACAGTATAAAACACATTACGCCTACAAAGAGTCTTCAAAAGTCCCAAAAACCAATGTGTGTGTGTGTGTGTGTGTGCGTGTGTGTGTGTGTGTGTGTGTGTGTGTGTGTAGGGCAATGCAGCCAGGGAATTCCGCAACACCTGCTCAAGCATTGTCA
Source organism: Danio aesculapii (assembly GCF_903798145.1). NCBI lineage: Eukaryota > Metazoa > Chordata > Actinopteri > Cypriniformes > Danionidae > Danio > Danio aesculapii. The sequence goes on along the minus strand of NC_079457.1, from coordinate 16,365,114 downwards.
CACACTTTATAGTAGCACATTAAATGATTGCACTGCCTCTTTACTCACACACAAAACAAACAGACAACTCATACACACACATTCACACACATGCTATCAGGGAATGTGCATTATATTGGACAGAGTAGCCTTCACAAGGGGCTTTCCAGGTTGTGTATGCACTGTATATACAGCTCAATTATTAGCCCTCATGTTAAATTTTAATTATTTTATTTTTTTCCCCCAATTTTTGTTTAACAAAGAGATTTATTTTTTTTTTATTTTATTTATAAGTAAATTTCAAAACGTAATAGTTTAAGTACTAACCCTCTAATAACTGATTTATTTTATTTTTGACCTGATGACGGTACAGAATATTTTAGCATATGTATTTTAAAGATATTAGTATTCAGCTTAAGGTGCTATTTAAAGCCTTAACTAGTTTAATTAGATTAATTAGGCAAGTTAGGATAATTAGGCAAGTCATTGTATAACAGCAGTTTGTTTTATAGCAAACTAAAAAAAAATATTGCTTAATAATTTTGACCTTAAAATTGGTTTTAAAAAAAATTAAAAACTGCTTTTATTCTAGCTGAAATAAAACAAAAAAAAAAAACGTTCTCCAGATAAAAAAATACATATATTAACCCTAATTAAAAAAACCTAACCCTAAAATGCAGAAAATATATATATTTATTTTTTAATTATTGTTTTTTTACATTGTCACTACAGACTTAAAGTGCTGCAAAGTACATTAGTGATATGAGTGTATTTTTGGTACATTTTGCACTGTGAACATTGTGTTACATACACTTAAATAAGGAATGGCCAAGTGTTGCATGCACATACACAAACATGAGCACATAATACACAAAAGAAAAGAAGAAAAGCAGAAGTAGCGTATGTGTTAGTGGTTAATGTAAGTACGAAATGAAAACAACTCAACAAGTCACTTCCTCTATAGTTAAATACACACACACACACACACGCACACGCACACACACACACACACACACACACACACCTTCAACAATACATCATTAATTTCACAGAAATATCCTTTCAATATATGTTGGGGACTGAGATTTGGTTTGGTGTTTTTTGACTGGACTGGATCAGTCTTGTGGAAGCTGATGGTCAGTGCATTACGGTGCATAAATGTGTGAAAAAGAGCAGCAGAGGATGATATGAGGGAAAGTGCTAAAAAATAATGCTGATGATGTTTAAAAGAAATGCAAAACAGAAGAGAGAGCGAGTGAGAAACTGCAAAAATGCAACATCACAATTTAAGATACTTGTATATGAATAAATGTGATCCACTTAAAAAAAAAGAGTTCAAAAATTTTTTTAATAAGCATTTTTAGCAGATGGATTAAAGAAGGGTTGTCTTGTAAACTGTAAATATTTAATATATAAAATAACAACATATCTAATATATTCAGTTGAAGTCAGAATTATTAGTCCCCTTATATATTATTTTCCCCAATATGTGTTTAACGGAGAAAAGATTTTTTCAACACGTTTCTAAACATAATAGTTTTAATAACTTCTATACAGATTAAAGTGACATTTAAAGGCTTTACTAGGTTAATTAGGTTAACTAGGCAGGGTAATGGCAAGTTATAACGATGGTGTGTGCTGTAGACTATTGAAAAGAATAGCTTAAAGCGGCTAATAAATTTGACCTTAAAATGTTTTTTTAAAAAATTAAAACAGCTTTTATTTTAGCTGAAATAAAACAAATAAGATTTTCTCCAGAAGAAAAAACATTATCAGACATACTGTGAAAATTTCCTTGCTCTTTTAAACATCATTTGGGAAATAATTATAAAAGAAAAAATCAAAGAGGGGGGGGGGGGGTGTGGCTAATAATTCTGACCTCAACTATATTAGGGCTGCACAATATATCGTTTCAGCATCGATATCGCAGTGTGTCCAAGATATGCAATGTTGAGTCTGGATTATAGTTGACTAGGAGCCACAGACTTGAATTTAATTACTGTATTTAAATGAAATCTATAAAGTTTATGCAAAAAAAAGGTTTTCTAGTCCAAGTATCTACATTTCAAGGCAAAAACAAGATTAATTTGCTAATGGCAGATATTTTTGCTTGTTTTAAGGAAAAGTCTCTGAAGTTGAAAATAAACAATATGTTTACTTGATCGAAGAACTTTTATATATTTGGACTAGAAACTAGACAAAGCAAAGGAAGAAAAGGATTTCTGGCATTGTGATTATTTAATTAAAACTGAAAATTAAAACTCCCTAGAAAATGGTTACATAGAGCTATTCAAACCAACTTGTAAAACTGTATTCATATCACAATATTTACCGCAGAAAAATAAACATCGCAATATCAGATTTTTCCAATATCATGCAGCCCTTCTATACACACTGTAAAATAAGTTAAGGCAACTCAAATCGTTTGAGAAAACCGATTGCAACAAACCATTTGAGTTTTAAAAAACTAATCTAGATGAGTACTGTGAACTTACTCCATTTAAGTTGAAGTAATGAGGTATTTAATTAACTCATTACCTTCAACACTGAGTTCAAAACTCTTTTCAAATGAGTAGCTTTCAGTAAATTTTGAGTTAACTACACTCATTTAATTTGATAAAGTTGACTGTTGGGTTTTACAGTGTATATTTAGCAACATATAATGCAACATATATATAGTAAATTTTTATTTGTGTGTATATACATATATATATATATACATATATATATATATATATATATATATATATATATATATATATATATATATATATATATATATATTAATCAGCTTTATTGTGCGTTCATTGTGTAATTTTCCACAATTAAATTTCATATTTACCATACTTTACTTCACATTTCATTCTAATTGTACAAAACAAAACTAAAAATTACAAGCTAAAAAGGTGATGATCTTCATAGTATGTAACCAGATCACGTACTTCTTTATAAAAAATTTCAAATCAATCAAAACGCTGGACTTCAATTGTTCAGTTTAACTTCTCAGTTATTGAGAAAGAGAGAGAGACATTAGACAGGAGACTACAGGCTGTCATTTAGGCTCAAATTATTTATAATTGTGAAAATAGTGTCATTGTTATCTGAATTAATTTTTGGTTTGATACATATAAATATAGCGTACATAGACACACACACTTTAGCATCTCATTTGGAAAAACATACAAAATAATATAATTATTTCATTTCATTCATCCAAATATGTATGTACATGTGCATTAGCTGTTCAAATATCCACAAAATAGACGGCAGTATATGAACCAGATCACACAGGCACCAACACCTGCAAGACAAAGGTGGAAAATACATTCTCATATCCACTAAACCACACTGCTATTAAAACTGGGAAGCCTCTACTCTGGGTTCCCCTTCACACATAGACGCACATAAGCCCACTCTCTCTCTCAAACACACACACATACAGAGAGAGAGAGAGAGAGAGAGAGAGAGACAGTGAGTGGAGGGGGGTGGCATTATCAGAGCAGAGCATGGGTAATGTGTCATCAGAAGCACTTGGGTTTCAGACAGACCTAAGCAAAGATAACAGTGACAAAAAACCACAGAGACACACAAGCAGAGAGAGAGAGAGAAAAGGATAGGATTGAGAAAAAAAAGAAGAAGCACAGAAGGTCAGAGAGATAAGAAATGTTTTTTCTCCTGCTTTATTGGATATAAAGTGAGCATGTCAACAAATCAATGAGGAATTCCTGAATAATCTTATATCTTTGTAAAAGAAATAGTTGAAGAAATGCGTGTCTCAAATCTTAGACATATCCCAAATATTCAAATCTAAAATATATTTTAAAAGCATATATTATCCTGCATATATAGATAGAATCGGCTTTTCTGCTTTAATAATACATCAAAAATACCAAAAAGTAGTAAACATTTAATTGTTAAAGTAATTTACTAAAGATCAAGCTTAAGGTAAACCTTTCTCTCATGAAATTGCATGGTACATATGTTATACAGTAAAAAGTCATGCCAACTTATATATGATGATATTTTCACTTGATAAATTAATTAGCCATGTTTCATCTTCATTTTGTAAGTTATACGAGATTCAACTTATTTGATAAATCTGGTTAATGTATAATATAAGTTGAAATTAGATGCAAAGTAAAGTTGAATCAACTTAAAAGTGCAATGTTAATATATTGATTCACCTTTGCTTTCGTTTTGATTCTTAAAGCTTTGACAAAATATAATATTCATAACAAATTGTCATTTTGTGCTCTTCAAAAAAGTAGTATAGACAGAATAGCCTTTAATGCTTTAAAATCAGAATTATTTAAAAAGTTTACGCGTTAAAGCAATTTACTAAAAGGAATGTGTATCTTAAATCTTAGATATTTTAAATCTAAAATATATAAAAAATATATATATATTATGCTGCATATATAGATAGAATCGCATCTTCTGCTTCAACAATATATCAAAAATACCAAAAAGTAGTAAACTTTTAATTGTTAAAGCAATTTACTAAAAAGATCAAGCTTAAGGTAAACATTTCTCTCAAGAAATTGCACGGTACAGATGTTGTGTACTGTAAAAAGTCATGCTAACTTATATATATAATGATATTTAAATTTTTTTAAGTGTGCTTAATGTGTAATATAAGTTGAACCAACTTAAACATGTCAAAAAATTTATAAACCACATATTCTCCTGCAGATATAGATATAATTATTTTCAAAGCAGTAAAAGTTTAAGTGTTGAAGCAATTTACTAAAAACATCTGTTGTATATGTAAAACGCCATGTCAATTTATATATATATATATATTAATGATATTTTAACTTGATAAATTAATTAATTATTAAAAATTAAGATTTATCTTATTTTAAAAGTCTGATTAATGTATAATATAAACTGAAATTAAATGTAAAGCTAAGTTGAATCAACCTAAAAGTGCAACATTTGACAAAATGTAATATTCATGAAGTGAATTATCATTCTGTGTTTCTCAAAAAAGTAGTTTTACAATTTCTGAAATATGTAAAACAATTAATAAACCATATATTCCCCTGCAGATATAGATAGAATAGCCTTTTATGCTTTAAAATACTGATTATTTTCAAAGCAGTAAAAGTTTGAGGGTTGAAGCAATTTACTAAGAAAATCAAGCTTGAGGATAAACATTTCTCTAACAAAATTGCACAAAACAGATGTTGTATTCTGTAAAAAGTCATGGCATATATATTAATGATATTTTAACTTGATAAATTAGTTAACCATGTTTCATCTTCATTTTGTAAGTTATTTAAGATTCAACTTAAATTTTTAAATCTGCTTACTGTAAAGTATAATTTGAAATTAAATGTAAAGCTAGGTTGAATCAACTTACGAGTGTAACGTTAATATATTGATTTACTTTTGCTTTCATTTTGATTCTTAAAGCTCTTAAAGCTTGACTAAATATAATATTCCTTACAAATTGTCATTTTGTGCTCCTCCAAAAAGTAGTTTTACAATTTCAGGTTCCACTTTATAAGTGGCCTTAACTAATATGTACTTACACCGAAATTAATAATTTGTTAGAATGTATTTATTGTGTAAACACATGTTTTTACATTGTACTTATACTTGATTAAATACCTGTATGAAATTACATCTGTAATTAATGTCTGTGATTACATTTGTAAATACACTGTTGACCACCCCTTACACCTTAACCCACCCTTAAACCTACACATACCACCAAACCATAACCCTACCTCTATCCCAACTCAAGAGCACCACAAGTGTTCTCAAATACGTTATGAACACAGTAAATACATTGCATTTGTTTTTTAATGCAAGTATATAGTAGTTATATAAAGTATATAGTATGACACTTAATATAAAGTGGGACCCAATTTCAGAACAAAAACTAAGCACACTAAGAAAGACAAAAATTCATGACTACATATGTTTTATGTTACTTTAACCCATTTTAATAGGTTAATCATGTCAACTACAATGAAGGCAGCTAGATTAATTTTCCTCTAATGATCGGCCAAAATAATCTGAATAATCTAAAAACCATGACTTATATATATCATATTGTAGCATTTACCTTTAAAGTATAAAATTGGTTGTAAATATACCAAGCTTTTTGATCAGTTATTTCAGTTAACTTAAAAAAATCATCTTTACTTAAGTTCTTCAAATGTCCGCAGAGTTATTATTATTATTTTATCATTAAGGCCTTTTAACAGTGAAACAGAAAATGTGTCATCATAAAAGTAAAAAAACATTAACCTTAAACGAATCAAATGTCACAATGGCTTTTCACTTTCCCTTCATGCCATTACTAGACAACCAGATCAAAAAGGACAGTTGTGTCGAGCATATGTGAGAAGCGGCCTATTTTTCTCTGATTCATTACGAAAACACTGCAAAGAAACCAACAGGGAACGAATCACAACAGAAAAATATCCGTAAATTAGCAGTTTTCCCCATTTTGTGATTCATGTTTTTGTTTTCCCACATTTAAATGCTTTTGAATTGCATTATGAGACCTTGATAATTCTTCTGACAACATTAAAAAGTTTGAAAAACTGTCTTTTATGAACATTGTTAATAGTTTAAAGTGATATATTGTCTGGGTTGGTGTTGTATATTATGCTAAAAAAACCTGGTAATAAGCTGTCAGTCCATTTTCTGCTATTTTGAAGACTTATTTCTCTATATGTTATATCTTATACATATTAAAATGTCACTAAAAGTCACTAAAATTGCAGAGTTGAACTTTCAACATTGAAAGAGGACAGAGAGCAATGCAATTCACAACCGTAAATAAACAGAAAACACAAAATAGCAGATGTTTTTTACAGTGTACACAGAATCTCCATTACGGCAGCGTTTTACCTTCTGATTTATCCTTCAACATCCTCTCACACAAAGTCCCTAATCCATCCAAAAGCCCACAGAAGCAAGTGCTCAAATTCTATTTGCTCCATACTTACGTTTTCCACTGAAAGTTAAAAAAACTGACTTAAACGCAGACAGCTCAGCATACGAACCAGCAGATTGAGCCGACTCACCGTGTGATGGTTTGATCGGAATGGGGAAGAGGGAGCATAGGAGTTATGCAAAACACACATCCCATTCACAGACACATTACACAGCTGACTCATTACACGGCTTTTCGGACATACTTTTGGTACAAACATCCGAGTTGGGATGTTTAAGGGCATAACACGACATCTAAGAAGCATGACGGTGCTTCATATGGACTCAGAAACCCATACAGTCGACTGCTTTTGCAAGGTAAGCTTGCTGTAATTGGGAATGTAAAATGACTACCGCAACATATTAGTCAACTTCCTACCAAGCCATTATAAGACTAATGAAAGTGTTTGAGGAAATAGGTAAACAAGCGGGCTGACAAAATGCTGGAGCTACACGAAGGTCAGTTGCACATACTGTAAAATATTAGTAGGTCAGACAACATGAGCTTTTGGGTTGCTTTGACTCATTTTAGTATGTTAATCTGGTTTAAACTTAATTTTCTTAAGTTATAACTAATTTTTTAAGTTATAACAATTTTAATGTGGTGTTTTAAGTCAGGTGATGCAAGTTAACATTACTTTAAAAGGTGATTTTAATATTTAAGGCAGCAACATTTATTTTTACTCGCTGGTTCGAGTCCAGGCTGGGCCAGTTGGCATTTCTATGTCTGCATGTTCTCCCCATGTTGGCGTGCAGGGTTTCCTCCGGGTGCTCCGGTTTCCCTCACAGCCCAAAGACATGCGGCATCCGCTGCATAAAACAAATGCCAGAATAGTTGGCGGTTTATTCCGTTGTGGTGACTCCTGATGAAAAAGGGAGTAAGCTGAAGGAAAATGATTGAATGAATGTAATTGTTTATACTTCTACATACTAAAGTGCTTTAAAAGAGCTTTAGAAGCCTATGAGGTCAAGAGGAAAACACTGCAAAGCGTGACCTTTTACACAGCAAAATCCTCTGAGTAAAATTTACTCCGTTCAGAGAGTATTTGGTCCCTTTTTATAATAAGGCAAACAGGTTTGTAATAAGTAAAGCTGCTGTTTGTGGAGTTGCTTACTGATTGAGCTGATCCTCTGCTGAGATTTTGAGAGATTCAAGCCTGTGACTGAAGTCAGTTGTAGTTTTGTGTTTCTCTTCTTCTGTTTAATAACAGCAGGTGTTCATCAGACCTCAGTCATACCTTTATTAATCATTTAATTGTCTCATTGACTTGAGTAACATTAACTGAATTTAAAGAGGAACCAAATACTGTCTAAACTGAGTAAATTTTACTCTGAGGATTTTGCTGTGTGCATATAATGTAGTGTAGTGCAACATTCTGCACATCGTTTAATCACAATTCCATTTGCATAAATCACCTATTCTACACAGTTCTCTGTAGCATACTCTAATTCTGTTCCAAAGTTAAATCTGCAGTGTCATCAACTATATATTACAATAGCAATGGTCATTGTGTAAACAAATGAGCACAAGAAAATATTTTGCCAAAACATTTGAGAATTATTTGAGAATTGTGTCAATCTTTCTACTTCATATAATTCATTGAGGCTTGATGACAACATTAGTTTGATGTTGTAACATTTTTTACATCACTCGTTGATCCCAGTTGTAAGAGCAACAACTAATAACTTTAGTTTAGTTTAGTTGATCATTTGGAAAAGTGGCAGAAGGTCGATTTTTATGATGAATCATCTGTTGAACTGCATCCCAATCATCACAAATACTGCAGAAGAACTATTGGAACCTGCATGGCCCAAGATTCTGACTAAAATCAGTCAGGTTTGGTGAAGGAAAAATCATGGTTTAGGGTTACATTCAGTATGGGGACATGAAAGAGATCTGCATAGTGAATGGCAACATCAACAGCCTGAGGTATCGAGACATTTGTGCAGCCCATTACATTACAAACCACAGGAGAGGGCAAATTCAAATCCTTTGCCTTAAGCCAATTCGGATACCAAATGATCACCTAGAAGTTTTTTTTGAGTGTTGGTTCAGGTTTAGAATTAAGGTTTGGTTTATCATTATTGTATGTAATTACGCATAACTTACTGTAATTTCTACTATAAAGTAAGTGCACAAACGTGTAACAAGGACATTGTGAAATTAAATATGTGACCCTGGACATCAAAACCAGTCATAAAAGAGACTTTGAGATTTTTGTACATCATAAATAACCTTTACATTCATGTATGGCTTGTTAAGATTAGGCATAATTTGGCCTAATAAATAATTCATTATATTAAGATATAAAATATCATCTGAAATCTAAAGGCTGAAAAACATTACCTTTAAAATTGTCTAAATTAAGCTCTTAGCTATTCACATTACTGAAAAATTACGTTTTGATATGTTTACAGTAGTTTTCAAAATATCTTCATGGATCATAATCTTTATTTAATAATCTAATGATTTTCAGAAAAAAACTAAATCAATCAGTTTGGTTCATTCAATATATTGTCGGCTATTCATATCTGTGCAACTTTAGACATTTTGTGATTCATATTGTCACATATTACCACATTTTGATCGAAAAGTCATTAAATAACCTAGTATTTGATATACAGTTTGGCAACCTGAACTGGCATGTATTCAGTCACAACCATGAGAAATGTTCACTGTACTGTGTCACAACGACCCCAAATTTCCCCTGTTTCCCAGCTCAGAAAAGTAAAAAAGTGGATGTGATCTATGTGGGCAGACCATTAAAAAGTAGACTGTTCCTATATTCAACATAAATAATTGTGGATGGCGAGGTGCGTGTCAGACAGTCTGGAGAAAGACATAAGGAAGTGAATTTATATCAAAGCTGAAACTTCGGAGCAAATGCAGGTTTAATTGGATGCATCATCAAACAGAAGAACATATAAAAACAGCAATCTGTGATTGGTGGGTTTATTCACTCTTTTGCAATTGCGAAAAACATTTTTTTTTTTGAGTAATACCTTTATTTGAACGAAGTGGTTAAAAAGTACAGGCTGGTTTCATGGGTTCCCTGCATGGCACAAATCCACCACAAACTGCTCAGTCTTGCTGATTCAGCTGAAGTTTTCCTTGCACACAATACAAATTGCCCCATCAGTTCCTGTACACTAAATCACTGTCTACAATGGACATGTCATCTAAAAAACGTTTGGTGAGGAAGTCTAAACAGTGCCCATGGCAATTCTATGAATGTAAAAGATGGTGAATCATTACCATAGTCTTTCTCACACCACCTATTGGTGAGATAATATGTGATCCTGGAATGTAATGTGTATTTATATAATGTGTATTTATATAGCACATTAATTGTGTTTACACCCAAAGCATTTCACAATGATGAGGGGGAGGGGTCTCTCCACACCACCACTAGTGTGCAGAATTAAATTGGATGATGCAATGGCAGCCACAGGACAACAGTGCCAGTGCGTTGAACACACACCAGCTATTGGGGGAGTGGAGAGACCGTGATAGAGCCAATGATGGATGGTGATGAATGGGGATGATTGGGAGGCCATGATGGGTAAGGGCTGATGGAAGGAATTTTGACAGGACACCGAGGTTACATTTGCAATGGGTTTTTTAATGACCACAGAGAGTCATGACCTCGGCTTGATGTTTCATCCAAAAGACGGCGCTCACTGACAGTACAGTGTCCCCTTCACTATACTGGGGCATTAGGACTTACACAGACCGCAAGTTGAGCACACCCTGATGGCCTCACTAACACTACTTCCAGCAGCAACCTAGTTTTCCCATGAGGTCTCCATTGTTTCCTCTAGGATTTTTTCTAGCTGTGGCGGCAGACTCTGTTGGGCCTTTTACACAGATCTACCAACTACCTATACACTTATTTCACGTGGCCGCCATTTCAAAACATGAAAGCGAGGCTGCGGTGGGAAGAAACCTGGAAGTAGAGGATCAGCACTGTAAATATTGCAGCAACATGCTGTGTACTACAAACCCCCAGCTGTTGCCACGATTTCAAAATGCAGATATGGTGTAAACATCACTTTAATATCATTCAGTTTAGTTTAATTTAAACATTTAAAAGCATATTAGGCATCAAACAACATTACAATCTCTTTCAGAGTAATACGTCCAAGTGTCCTCCTAGGTTTTAGTTCATAGCAGCAGGTAAACACAGTGGGGACGCTTCCCTGCTTCAGCCAATGTAGCCCAGTGAGCGATAAAACAATGCAGTCCTCTGTAGCACACCCTCGTGTTGTCTGTAATAGTGTTGTCCCGGTACTGAAGTTTTAAAAACGTCCAATTCCCACTAACATTTAAGCGCCGCTGAGCGCGCTCATAAACCCAAGTGCAAAACACGGATACACGGACATTGGAGCGTTTAAAGCCGTGAAGATCAATCGATTCATCAGCGGATCACTCGTCTGTGTTTGTGCTCAGTAAACATCGGTAAAGTGCGGTAACTGACGACCTTCACAGCCAATTACAGTCATTTCTGTAGAGCACATGAACACAATGGCAAATCAGCACGCCATCAACAGTGCCTTAAATGTTAACGGGGAATGGATGGGTTTTTTTTATTTCAGTACCGAAATTCAGTATCGTGACATGTCTAACATAGTGAAAGAATCAGTTCATTAACTTAAGTGATGAATGGCATCAAAAATGTGTGTTTGGGAAAGAAAACGTTAACTAACTAGTGCCATTTCCCTTAACTTAGCTCAAAATGAGGTCAAATATCCCTTTTTATTTTCACTATTCATTCAGAACGGACCTTTGAGTCACTCGGAGGGCGGTGAAAGTATATATTTGTGTCGATTTCTCTTCGCTGACAAGATATACAGCCAGGTACACAACATTCCTGAGTGACTCAGGCGATACTTCCAGGTTTCTTCCCACCGCAGCCATGATTTCGCTGTTTAAAAAGGCGGCCGCGTGAAATTAGTCCATAGTGTTATTTCATTGACATAAGCACAGTATTACAAGTTGAGATCGCATTCATGTAATACAAGCATGTGTATCTGTGCTCGAGCGCAGATTTCCTCTGTTCGTGCACAAAACTTCTTGTTGCTCAAGTGCAGATTTTCTTGTGCGCTCTCAAATATACGCTGCTGAAGTGCGATTTAGTGCGTTTATGAAATGAGTATGTCATTTATTAGATTTCCTAGGAATGTTTATGAATCTCTCCAATTAGACCTACAGAAGGGCATTAATGCGCCCTGAAGTAAAGTGAAACGGTTATAAACTCAAGCAAGACAAAGTCATTGTATGCAGAACCACAGACCTTTATCTATAAATAAAATATAATTATGGAAACTGTGTTCATCATAACTGAAAGCTACGCTGTGTTTGCTGGCCTCACGCATCACGCACCTGTCAGTCAGTCAGTCAGTCAGTCAGCACGTAACCTTAAAGGGTTAAGCAAATAACGCACAGGAATACTACAATTACAGAAAAGTTTGCGCTGTTATAGTTCACTTACCTTTTAATACATTTTGGTGCAATTATAACCCGCTATTAAAAAAAGGACTGAATGTTTTGAATGAGAATGTAGCTAATTTAAAGTAGCTGTGGTGGGATAAATTTTGGTGTGGCGCCCCGCCATGGAAGAATGAATGTTGTGGAAACCATGGGTCTCCAATCCAAGTTCTAACCAGGCTCAGCCCTGCTTAGCTTCAGTGAGTAACCGGTCTTGGGCTGCAGGGTGATATGGCTGTGGGAAATTAAGCCCCAGGACGTTTCACTGCATCATGGTGGTAAGGTTATTCACCAGTCAGTTTGATGGTAGTAAAATCACTGGAGATAATGTAAAACTCAATTTAATTGAGATCATTTGAATTGAAGTGGAGAATAAATACATAATTCCAATATGAAGTTGAATTAAAATTAAATGTGGTCTACAGACTATCATGTTGTAGCTACATAAGTCTTTTATTTTTCCTCATTATATCTTAAATATATGCAGCATTTTGTTCATTTTTGTGCCATTTTTACCATAAGCCTCTGTTGATTTACTCACCAACGCATCATGAGAAGTAAACATAACTACTCAATATTAAATAAATAATTAATAATGAAAACGTCTATTGGCATAAGTTGCCTAAAGATAAAGGGAATTGTTTAACTTCAGTTCAGTAATTCCACTTCAGTTCCTATTAGAATTTTCTAAGCTTAAAACTATTAAAAATAATGGTTATTTAAATAAAGCTGAAATAGAAATTTTACAGAAGAAAACTTAGCAAAATTGAAATTATTAAAATATAACCAACTAAAACTCTAATAACCCAAATGGCTAAATATTTTTTAAACTGCAAAAATACAGTTTCAGTTCAGTAAACTCCACTTCCATTAAATTTGAACTTCCTCTGAAACTGATTCTAATTCCAATCAATGAACTGTAATTCACAAAATATTGTGCAATTCCTACTGTGCTTCACGCAGGTGAGTGGGCTTGACAAACCACCTGTAGGTGACACACTCTTTTCCTCTCCATATACAGTATACTAGACACCTTCATTCCAACACCTCATACTTCTTGGAAAACGTTGCACAATTCTGAGTCTGCTCCACATGGGTGAGTGGGCTTAACAAACCACCTGTAGGACACACTCTCTCCTCTCCATTTGCACACACACAAAAACTAAAATAACAGATTTGTCAAAGCATTTGTATCATGGGTCTCAAACTTAATCCCTGGAGGGCCGCAGCTCTGCACAGTTTTGCTACAACCCTGATCAAACACTTTTGAACACCTCGATTATTTGGATCAGCTGTGTTTGATCAGGTTGGAGCAAAACTGTGCAGAGCTGCGGCCCTCCAGGAATTGAGTTTGAGACCTATGATTTATATATGCTTGTCAGGATTCTGCCACTTCAGTCTTGTTTTGGTGGAATAGTCCAGTCACTAGTCCTGTCTTGTCTCTTGTCATTGTTGTTAATGCACGATCTTAAGTGAGCTGCAGTTTTGTCTTCATAGCGAGCACACGTGCACCCTCGCTCTAATGTTCGTGTCTGATTTGTCGATGTCGTGCTGTTCTATTCTCAGCGCCTCAGTATAGTTGGTTTCTGTTTCAGTTGGCACTGGGATTGGAACATGCACGTCGCATATGTGAGTGCATGGTAAGTGTTTATTTATTGGGTATTCGTGTCTTGCATTCTGTCTCGTCTTGGTGTTGTCAAAGCACGTGGCTCGGTGTTTACATTGTGGCTATGTGCTTTAGTGTTGCGTTTCATGTGAACTTGCGGCATGTCTGCGGTCCTGTGCCAGTTCATCGCCGTTTATCGCCTCGTCTATCCCTGCTCTTCCCTGCCAGCCCAGTCAAGTTTGTTTTGTGTTTTAGTTATGTTTTTCCCTTTCAGGATAGTATTGTTGCTTTTTGTTTTATTTAATAATTGATAAACCCATGTTTTTGTCTCTGCATTTGAGTCCTCGCTCTTTTCCCTTTCCTGAAACCCTGACACTTCTACTCTCTGATGATTGTAAAAGTTTTTTTTATCCTCCATTGGTAAAAGTGAATAATTGTAAATGGTAGGGCTGTGCGATTTGGCCTAAAATCTAAATCTCGATTAATTGAACATTTTAACTGGATTAAGATTAATGAATGATTCTTTTATTTATTTATTTTTTATTTTTTGCCCTCTCCGTGCCGCCCACACTTATCATTGCTACCAAGCCGACTAATCACAGAGCTTGCGCTGTGCGTTGTCGCAACATGTAGTTGCATTTTTTGAGAGGTCAGCTTCAGCATCAGTTACGTCGAGGGTCACTCCTCCAACATCAGTCACTCCTCCAACATTTTATTATTTGGTATTTTACTATTCACCTGATTAAGGAGGTCCCAGTGGGCTTGAAACCAATCTCTGGAGCAGTTCACTTGTGGTGAGAAAGCAATTCAACCCAATGGACCTAAACCAGGCTTGTATGATGAGCAATTAGCGTTTTTCTAATGACTTACAGTATCATGTGACATCTGCTTCGCAAATTGGTGAAGTTTGTTCCTCGCCACTGTCGCCACTGGCTTGCATGGTTTGGGACTTGTGGAGCTGCATATTGATAGATTTTCTCTTCAGTGTTTGGACTCTCAGCAGTGAAAATTAAAGAACACTGAACTGAACTAAACTTCAACTCTGAAAACTGGACTGAGACTGTTTCAGTTGACTATAATCTTCTATGTTAAGCTACTTTGACATAATCTACATTGTAAAAGCACTATAGAAAGGAAAATGAATTGAATTGAACTGAATCTCTACCACCTGACTGCTATAGATTTACATTATTTAGATGGTATGAGGGGCGGCTCTGTGGCTCGGTGGTTAGCACTGTCGCCTCACAGCAAAAAGGTCACTGATTCGAGTCTCGGCTGGGTCAGTTGGCATTTCTGTGTGGAGTTTGCATATTCTCCCTGCGTTCATGTGGGTTTCTACCGGGTGCTCAGGTTTCCCCCACAGTCCAAAGCAAGTGCTGTAAGTGAACTGAATAAACTAAATTGGCCATAGTGTATGAGTGTGAATGAGTGTGTATGGATGTTTCCCAGTACTGGGTTGCAGCTGGAAGGACATCCGCTGTGTAAAGCATATGATGGATAAGTTGCCGGTTCATTCTCCTGTAGCGACCCCTGATGAATGGAGAGACTAAGCCGAAGGAAAACGAATGAAGGTGGTATGGTTGTGTCCCAAATGACACACTATGCACTTGTAGAATATGTACCACTAATATATTACATATAAATAATCAAATAAAGGTTCCAAAAGAGTTTTTTACAGTAATGCCACAGAACAAATGATTTTAGTCAAGAACCAATTACTTCTTTTAATTTGAGAATCTAAAGAACTTTTTTGTTCAATGAAAAGTTTCCATTGATGCTAAAGGTTCTTCAATGAATCCATCAATGCCAATTAAAGTCTATTTTTTATACATTTAGCATCAATGGAAACTTTTCATTGAACGAAAAAGTTCTTTAGATTCTCAAAATGAAATGTTTGGTATGCGACCATGTGAAGGCTGCGCCAGACCATACACTGTGCTCGTCCAAAGTCCCTTTAAGGCAAGTCATTTCACTCAGCAGCCATCTTTGAATCGCCTCTCGGGCAGTATGCTCGGGCATTCTGTCTGAATGGAGAAACATTCAATTCTGCAAAACCATTTGCCAAGCTTACGATTACATTACATATTTGGAATCACCAATAAACTTAAACAACCGTCTCGAAAAGTTTAGTTTCTAAACATTCGAATCAAACTAAATCTGTATATTTTCAGGTTGTCCGAGCTAATGCGCATGCACACTCAAGGGGAAGGAGATCATGACACCAACCTCATTCACATTATTATCCTCTGGATAATGATCGTCTGATCGCGCTGCTCTTCTGAAGTAATTTACAGCTTGGTCTTGATTGTGAATCTCCTCCAGAAATGAAAACGACTCTTTGTTTACAAATTTGTGGCCGTTTGAGTAGTTGCTGTCATGTGATGTGCATTTGATAGGACTGACTGTACCTCACATTCATTTCATACAGACTACAAAACCAAAAAAATAGCGGGTTCATTTGAAACTACAGATTTCAAGCTATATGTGGATTTATTTCTTATGTCAGTTTTCACTGAGATTCGTGCAATTTTAGACCACAAAAAACTGTTGCAAAAGCACACGTCTGGTCCAAGCTTCTCCCTGGAGAAATGTCAGTCTATAGCGATCAAGGATTGGCTCCTGTTATAGTAGGCAGGGCTTTATTCGCCATATTGAATGTTACACTTTTCCCCATTTAAAACTATACGAGTGACATGTCTTGTGTGTTCTATAGTCTGAAACTGCACACTTCCATACTATATAGTACGCTAAAATCAGTATGCAAGCCGAGTAGTATGTCTGAATTCACAGAATTCGAAAATCAGTATGCGAGAAGTTCCCGGACGACCTACTACTTCCGGTGAGATTCTGAAGTGCGCACCCTATGCACGCTGCGGTATCCCATCATGCACCGTGAGAGAATTCATGAATGGGAGTGAAGCGATGCAACTGACATGGGTAGGTCACGTGACCATGACAAAATGGTGGATGTAGTACGTCCGAATTCCATTCATACTGCTCACATTCATATTGTAAAGAACGTTCTTTTCTAAAGGCTTAGTAGTACATTTACATTCAAATGCAGTACCTACTGAGTAGAACGCGGTTTGAGATGCAGTCTTTAGCTCGACGCAGTAGTGTAAACAGCGGGGTCATGTGACTCCACATGCGGTAGGGAAAGCAATTTAAAAAATTGACCTGGAAAACTTAGATCGATTATAGGTTCTGAATGTCAATTTTGATTCCTTTTTGATTAATCGCCCAGCCCTAGTAAATAGTAAGGTAAACAAACTGAAATGAGATAATCACATATCACATATTTCAGATAATCTGAAATCACATATCAACATCTTTAACTCTATTCTCCATCATTCCTGAACATCTGCTGGACAATAACACACACATACACACACACACACACACACACATCAATCTTCTACTCAAACCTACAGACCTCCCTGTACCACAGACACGCCTTTAACACACACACACAAACACAAACAAATAAACTCCCCCACCACGCCTCACCCTTCACACCCACACAGCCACATAAAAGAATACGACTCTTATTTTCAACATTTTATTGTCCCTCCTTCAACTTTTTGAGCTTACTGATGCCAATCTCTAACATCTTTCATTTGAAAAAAAATCTTCCAAGGAATGGATTTGTAACAGATCAAATATTGAACCACTCGGTGGTGGAGGGATCCACTACGAGGCCCTATTAGCTTTCATTATAGTATTGCAGCAGCATATTAGCATGAGCATACAGGCATGTATTAGTGGCTTTGAGGTTGAGTGACAGGTGAATCATAAAGAACAGGTGCAGAGCCTTGAGACCAGAGATAAGAGTCTGTCAACCCTGTACCATCCCCCATTAACACACACATACACACACACACGTTTAAATATACATGCATTCATGCAAACATGCTGTGGTGGTGATACAAACAATGGTCGACTGAAGTTTGGGGTGCTTACACAACAGGAAGGCAGATTCTGATAAAGGCAAGGAGGTGGGTTGCGGAAAAAGGCAATGCATCCCATAAACAAAGGCTATTTCCAATATATACCTACACTAATTTGCTCACCAATGCAACACACAATAGCATTGTAAATATCTAAAACATTACACACTCTGTTAAATACTGTGGTGTTGCTGTTTACAACAAAAAGTTTTGGAAAAATAGGGTTCAGTGCTAATGTGAAGAAAAAAAATCCATATTGATTTTCCACAAAAAAAATGACAAAAACTTAACTGATAAAGTCCTGACAGAAAAAAACGGTCAGTATTCTTCTTTAGTTTTTCTAAAAGCTTATAACTATTCAGCAACTTGCTAATTTTAAATATATTTTATTTGTGCTCCTCCAACATTTTAATATTTGGTATTTATAATTCACCAGACTGATGTGGTCCCACAGGCCCTTAGCCAGCCTGCTGAAAATGTGATTCTTTTTTGCTCAAAAAGTGGACCTTTTTGCAGTTATGTGCCTCATTTTCTATTTAATTATGAGATTTAAATACTGCATTGTAGTCACATTTTAAGCACTATTTGTAGCTGAATTAGCTTGTTGGATGGTCATCATAACCACACTTTTTGATGTACAAAAATATTTTCCTAAAGATTTAGAATAAAGAAACGTGACAAAATACTTATTTTTAAAATACAAATGTATTACATCATGTATAATTAGAAAGTTTTACATATAAAAACTGTAACATATTGTCATTTATTAGGCAAATAGCAAACTGGCCAGCACACTCAACTTTACGCATTAAAAACATAATAATAATAACGTAGATCTTCACAATTTCTCTAGCATCTCTTGTAATAAAAATACATTTGAAAATTCATGTATAACAACAATAGCCAAAAGAGTATTCAAATGTGTTTTAATATTGGTCGCTTTTGGTGTTTCACACCTTTTTATTGGTCAGTTTTTGTTTCAAGTAAAAGGTCCAATATTTGGAATAAATGTTACTTGTAAAATATTTTCTCTGTATAAAACCTGTACATTAGTAAAGGATGACATCACTTACATCAGCTTGTATGGTTTCTGGCACAGCTGGACATTGAAAATATTTGTAAGCATTGGGCAAACCTGATTAGCTGAAGTCACACCGAAGCAACAGCCAACAGAGGATTCTGCTTGGTCTTAAAGCCTTTTCGATGGGTTATTTTCAATGTACAATGACACACTATACTATACACTACTAAAGTACTACAGTAAAAAAATAAAGGTTTTAAAAGAGTTTTTTTTTACAGTAATGACATAGAACAAACAATTTTACTCAACATTCTTTAAAAGAAACAATTATTTCTTAGAGTGAAGAATATTTTGAGAATCTAAAGAACCTTTCATGGAATAAAACGTTTCCACTGAAGCTTTCTATTTTTTATGAATCCTTCAATGCCAATAAAAGCCTATATTTATAAGAGTGTATGAACTTAATTTGTCATTAGCAGTGGTGTAAAGTTGAGTAGTTTTTCTCAGGAATTGTAATTTACTAAATAGTTTTAAAAATGTGTACTTTACTTTCCCTTAAGTACATTTTTAGTGCAGTACTGGTACTTTTACTACACTACTTTCCTTCAACCTGCTTTAGTTTTTCTTGTCTAAGGGAATTAGACAAATCAGTCCTGTGATTCCTGTTCAATCAATTCGCCCATAGAAGGTAAATCACATCATAATGAACAACCTCAAGACATGGGTAATTTAAAATTGCAGCAAATTGCTTGGAAGAGTTAAAAGTGTCCAAAGTGTGTCCAAGATGTCCAAAATCTTTACACGCATTTACCCAGAGCCTGTTTAGATGCATGTTACTAATAAGAAGATGACGGATATTTACTGTATGATGACCAAAATGGCCTTAAACACCCTGCAGGCACAAGATGTCAACTTGAAGCAAGATTGACGTACCCCAAAGTTGTGGGGACATTGCATTTTGTTTGGAAATGAAAATCGGGTTGACATCAGAGCTTAACGTCAGGCCGACGTCAATGTCTAACGTCCAACCTAAAATCAACCTAAAATCAACCAAATATCAACGTCTAATAATGTTACAGCTTGACATTGTGTAGACGTTATCACTATGACATCAGATGTTGGATTTGGGTTGCCATACCTGACGAATGAATGTCAGTATTTGACTTCAATGTGACATTGGTTTAAGGTGTTGGCTCGACGTTGGATTTTGGCCAGTTTCTAACACAACCTAAAATCAACAAAATATCAACATAATTTGACATTGTTATTGGACATCAAAATAACATTGTCCTTAGACGCTGGCTAGACATTGAATTTTGGTCACCTGACGTCACAACCTAAATCTAAACTAATATTAACATCTTATGATGTTGTGTGCCTTTCCCAGCGTAATACTCATTACTCACTACTCTTCACTGTAAAAAAATGACCGTGATTTCAACAGTAAAAAAACTGTAAAAATGCTACTGTAAAAATCCGTAACCTGGTTAACGGAATGTTTCCTTAATATATACGCCGAATAACTGTAAATTGACATTCCCAGAATTCCCTGTATGGCACATCACTTTTTATGCTTTTTGTTGACACAACTAAGGATCTTTTTAGTTGTTTCCCCATCAGTTCTGTACATTAGAGGTTTATGTTACATCTAATGCTGATAAACAATGTTTATTTCATGACTTTAATTTCAAGCGTGTTACCATACGGGTGTTTAGTAGCTGTGTAAATGACACTGAGCACCTTCTATGTACTGATACACTTTTCTGCTTGTGGGAAAAGTTATTTGTGATGAGCATTGGTTCATTATGTAACTTACATATCACCACCTGCATATGGCTGTGTTAACATGTCTATCTACGTAACAAAAGATGTGTCGATGTTGGTAATTCAAAATACAGACATTTTATCTCTTTAAATTAATAAAATACGGTAGTTTACTGTAAAAAAAAGAGAAATTACTTTTACGGTTTGTACCGTATTTTTAACGGTAAAGTACTGGCAAACACAGCTGCCGGTTTTTTACCGTAAATTTTACGGATTTATTTTTTACAGTGTTGGGTACTTTTGAAAGGTCTACTTTTTACTCATACTTTGATTTATATTCACAACAAATACTTTTACTCTACTTGCACTACATTTTTAGGTAAGCAATGGTACTTTTACTTAAGTGTGATTTTTCAGTACTCTTTCCACCACTGGTCATTAGTCATTGTACATATAAAAACATTGTTTGTCATGACTTTGTGTCATTGTTTTTACAGTCTGACTGATTTGCCCATTGATTAAAGTGTCCAACTTTCCACATTTTATTGTTAAAAACAGTAGATTATCTGAACATTTAAAGCCATATATTTTTTCTTTTTTTGTAATTTTCAGTGTTAACACACTACTTGCACCATTTATACTTAAAAACAGACTTGAATATTGCATGAGGTAAACATCTTATGTTAAGGAGTTGATAGTGTTATCAACAAATTACAGAATGAAAGCAGCAAGTCAAAGCACATGAACAGCACCGAGCAGTTTATCATTTCAAAATTACAATAATTATGAGATGAAATAAACACATTTTATCTATTCTGGCCAATGACTGATATGAGCAGAATCCCAAAACTTAAAGAGGGAGCTATTTGCTGACCACTGAGATGAGAATTTACTAGCACATGACTATTGTTATCTATCTAGAAAAAAAAATGCCTTATGAAAGTGAACCAATTAAATGACAAAATTGAAATAGTTTTAAACCCAGATGATCTACCAAAAACTATAAAATACACAAGATGTGCTACTTGTATAGTTTTAATTGGTAAAAAAATGCAACAATGGCTGATTTGAATGTGTAGAAACAAAAGTTGGTTGTACATTGCAAAAATGCTCTTCTTGCTTAGATTTGTTGTCTTGTTTCTGGTCCAAATATTTACAAATTCTTAAATCAAGAAGCATTTTAGCAAAAAATATTGTATTGTTTTCAGAAACAATATGCCAAATTTAAGTGAGATTCACATAAATCTGCAAATGGGGTAAGCAAAATAATCAGAAAGTCTTATGGGCAGATTATTTTTGCTTGCTTTAAGTAAAAACTCACTTTTTAGTTCTAAAACAAGACAACGTGTTTTGCTAGAAAATCCTTCTTGATTTAAAAGTTTTTAGATATTTGGACTAGAAACCAGACAAAAAATTGTGTTTTAACCAATACAACACTCATTTTGAGTCCAGAGCCAGGAATGAACAATTGGGAAGTAGATTTAGATCGGCAAACTGTAGATTAAACAGGTTTAAGAATGCATTAATTCCATCTGCAATTAAGTTATTAACCAGTATTAAGTATGTGTTTATTGTTGTGAATTATGGTATGTATAGAAGTGGCATTATGTTGAGTTCATTCAATATCAACATTCGCTAAAAATGTTGAGTTCATTCACTAATAATGTTCCTCAACATTATAATGCAAAGCTTTTCACAAAAAAACAGTCAATTTAATTATGCTACTTCCAAGTACTTCCAACAAGCAAAAGTTGCTGCTTACACTGTAAAAAGTTTAAATAGCTTCAACCAAATATTATCATTATTCACCCCACTACTTCTGTTTATAATTTATATGTCATTTCTTTTTCATTTTCATGCTTTAGCCTGGGCCAAACATGAATCCAACTTTAAAAAAATTATAATACTGGCTATATTTTGGAATTTGTGTTCACTAGTCCAGTCAACATTAGCCAATGTGCATGTTGACTGGATTTGACTTTTTTTGTGTAATTTTTTCTTACTTTACTTATTTAGTTAACATATTTTACAGTGTTCACTTAAAAACATTCCACTTCAATATCTTATCTAAACTTAAAACTATTGAAAATACTTATCATTTAAATAAACCTGGAATGTTATGGAATTACTGGATGAATGCCTTTTGGTTTTTCATATTTCTGCTCCTCCAACATTTTATTAACAGTCTTTTTTACAGTGTGGTATATTCTGTTCAGTGAATTAAATAAAAATATCATTATCTATTCGATTTTTCTAAACTTAAAACTACCAAAAATATATTTGCAATTTAATTATATCAGGAACATAATTAAAATGTTGGATTGTATAAAATTAACTTTTTATAAATATTTTATAAATATTTTTATAATATATTGCTTATCCAACATTTTATTAGTTGCTACTTTTATAGTGCACACAGTGTTTCAAACTAGTCACTCTAAGACTTGAAACTTGAGAATCTGATCAATAAAAATAATATTTAAAGAACAACTATACTATTCATGTCATGTCAAGCGATGCAAAGGCCTCATTAAAGACCAACCCATGAAAACACATCAAATGTTTTAGCCTGGCCCAAACATGAGTACAACTTTAAAAGATTATAGCATTGACTATGTTTTGGAATTTGTGTTTATTAGTCCAGTCAACATCAGCCAATCTGCAATTTTTTTTACTTTATATTTTTATGTAGTTAACATATTTTTACAGTGTTCAGTTCAGATCATTCCACTTCAATATCTCATCTGAACTTAAAGCTGAAATATTATAGAAATACTGGATCAAAACTTTTACATTTTTCCTATTTCATTCATTCATTTTCTTTTCAACTTGGTCCCTTTATTAATCCGGAGTCGCCACAGCGGAATGAACCACGAACTTATCCAGCACATGTTTTACATAGCGTATGCCCTTCCAGCTACAACTCATCTCTAGGATACATCCATACACACTCAGGGACAAATTAGCTTACCCAATTCACCTATAGCGCATGTCTTTGGACTGTGGGGGAAACCAGAGCAACCGGAGGAAACCCACGGAAACGCAGGGAGAACATGCAAACTCCACACAAAAACGCCAACTGACCCAGCCGAGGCAGCGACTTTCTTGCTGTGAGGCGACAGCACTACCTTATGCGCCACCGTGTCACCCTTTTTCATATTTTTGTCAACATTTTTAACATTTCAGGCAACTTCCAACATTTTATTAGTTGCCTTTTCTTACAGTGTGGTACAATCAGTTCAGTAATTTTAATAAAAATATCATTTAAAACTAATAAAAATACATTTGCAGTTTAAATATACATTAAGTACACCCCTCACAAATCTCTCTTTTAAATTCATATTTTCAATAGGAAGCTATACAATATTATATTTGTGCATATACATTAGATTAGTCAGTACTGAAGCCAAATCTGGAACTTATCTAACAATAACTTATGATAACGGTCCAAAAACTAGTCCACCCAAATTTCTGTTATAGAAAAATATGAAATACAAACTTAAAAAAAGAGGAAAAATCAAGAGAAGCAAAAAAAATATATATATAAAAACATTTAGTTGAAATTTTATAGGTTGTAAAATATTTTTGCAACATTTCACTTGAATTTAATTGTATTATCTCTCAATTTCTAAATATGTTTGGTGACTAAAATATTGTTTTAATAAATATATCTGTTTATTAAATCTGTTTTGTTTAAATGCACCAAAATACTTTGCCAATATTCACTGAGAAATTGATAAAAATATTCATTTTCAAAATGGGGTGTACTCATATATGCTGAGCACTGTATCTGGAACACAATTATAATGTTGAATTGTAGTTTTTGCTCTTCCAACATTTTATTAGTTGCTATTTTTACTTTGCATATAGTGTTTCAAACTAGTCACTCTTAGATCTGTAACTTAAGAATATGATCAATATTCAGTAATATGAAAAATAAATATTTAAAGAACAAATAAACTATTCTGTTACATCAAGTGATGTAAAAGCCTCATAAAAGACCCACCCATGAAAACACATAAACACACAAATGTGTTCAAACGCACAATCGGTGACAAGGAAGCAATACAAAAACAAGAAGAAAAGCCTGAGAAGAAAAGGAGGATGTACAAGTGGAGCTATGTGATCCTTCTGGCAGAACCAGATCGGGATAAGGGTGAATCAGCAGAGGCTGGGCCTGTCTCTGCCCCCTCACCCTCCCATCACACCCTGGACCTCTCCCCTGGGATCCGGGATCAGTCCAGACATGCTAAAACACACACATAGACGACTAACCTGTACCGTCAGCCGGCTCATTCAATGTCATTCACTTCACTAACACCACACTGAAAGAGCAGTGTGCCACAAGTCAACAAAGCTTGTTTACTGCAAAGCGGTGTCACTGAGATCTTATTTTCTCATTAGGATGATGTGCAAAGGTGTAGATTTCATTAATTTAGCATGCGATGTGTAGAAATTGTAAATGAACAAGAATGAGCTGCTTACACATGAAATGCTTTAGGTTGAAGCAAATTAGTAATGTATTAGAATTTAGCGCTAATCGTCGTGTGCTAACAATGTGCTAAATGCTAAAAGCTACACAAATGCAAAATTACAACGACCTAAAGCTGCACTGTAAAAATAATGTATTAATAAATAAATAAAACAGTGCAAATGTAATGTTAGCCTAATTCTGTGGCAGCGTCAGTTTTGTCTTTCACAGGGGAGGCAATACATAGTGATGAGCTCTGGGACTTAAGGTG
The DNA here is from genome assembly GCF_903798145.1 of Danio aesculapii. NCBI lineage: Eukaryota > Metazoa > Chordata > Actinopteri > Cypriniformes > Danionidae > Danio > Danio aesculapii. The sequence goes on along the minus strand of NC_079457.1, from coordinate 16,339,613 downwards.
ACTTAATGGTTCGCACAATTGCCTTACAGCAAGAAAGTCAGTGGTTCGTGTCCAGGATGGGCCAGGACCTTCCTGTGTAGAGTTTGTATGTTCTTCCAGTGTCTGTGTGGGTTATATAGGTGAATTGGATAAACCAAATTGGCCGTAGTGTGTGAATGGGAGAGTATGTGGATGTTTCCAAGTGAGTAAGTGAGTTCTGGGAAAAAAAATAATCAAAGAGGCCGGACGACATGAGAGCTGCAGATTATAAAAGACTATACTGAATACTTTTAAAAAGTGGTGATTAAAAATGTTTCAGTGTAATTACAAATCGGTTGTTTTATCTAATATTTATGTATTTGATGATTATTTAAGTGTTGCACTTTTAGCTTAGCAATATGCTAATGAAAATCTACTTAAGTAAATGCACAATTGTTAATGGTAAACCAAAGACTCTAGAATAAACAAGACATGTCACTCGTCTAGTTTTGAATGGGGAAAAGTGTAACGGTCAATATGGTGAATGAAGCCCCGCCTACTAGTACAGGAGCTAATCATTGGTCGCTATAGACTGACGATTCTCCGATGGAAAAGCTTGGACCAGACGTGTGCTTTTTATACAGTTTGGTGGTCAACAAACAAACTGGAATCTCAGTGAATATCTGCCTCACAGACATAAGAAATAAATCTTGAAATCTCTACTTTTAAATGAACCAAGTGCACTTTTGTAATCTGTATGAAATGAACGCGTGGTACAGTCCATCCTGTAAAACGCAAATCACATGACAACAATTATTTAAACGCCCACAAATTTGTAAACAAAGAGTCGTTTTCATTTCTGGAGGAGATTCACCATCAAGACCAAGTTGTGGATTACTTCAGAAGAGCAGCGCGATCAAACGATCATCATTCAGAGGACAATAATGTTTAGAACGGCCATAAACGAGGTTGGTGTCGTGATTTCTTTCGGGTGCGCATGCACATTAGCAGATTTTATTGGTAGCTCCAAATATGTAATGTAATCATAAACTTGGCAAACAGTTTTGCAGAATTTAATGTTTCTCCATTCAGACAGAATACCTGAGCATACTGCCCGACAGGCGATTCAAAGATGGCTGCCGGGTGAAATTATTTGCCGTAAAGGGACTTTGTGGAAAACAGCTTCTTTTTTTAGCAGCTACACAGATGCTAAAAGACAAGGTTATAGAGTGTAAATAAAAATGTAGTTATTTTTATTATTAATATTACATTTTCTGGAAATATGTATTTTCTATCTGTAGATTTAGCCTCTGTTACTATTTGATTCTTCTTTAGTCTCCTTGGAATAGGAGTATATTAAAATAAATGAGTTAATAAAAACTTTAATAGGACATTCATTATAGTCTCTACAAGTGACAATAACATACATTAATGCTTACGCACAAACAGGACAGTAGAGATATGACAGGAAAGCTGGGATAGAGAGCTTTTGCTTAGTCCCTTGCTTATCAGGGGTCACCACAGTGGAATGAACTGCCAATTATTCCGGCATATGTTGAACAGAGCGGATACCCTTCCAGTCACAACCCAGTACTGGGAAACACCCATACAGTCTTCCATTCATGCATTCGGAATCGCATTTAGAGCACCCAGAGGAAACCCACACAAACACAGCGAGAACAGATGCAAACTCCACACAGAAACCCCAACTGACCCAGCCAGGACTCGAGCCAGTGACCTTCTTGCTGTGAGGGGACAGTGCTAACCACTCAGCCACTGTGCCACCCTTATTATATATATATATATATATATATTCAGCATTGACATACATATTAAGCTTTATCACAATACTTTCATGGCCATCTGTCAAAGTCAATATTATGTATTGGTACTTCAAACAAAGAAACAAAAATAAATGTATATTAATATTATACATAAGAACAAAATGAATAGACCATTTTTAACACTTAACCAGATGAAATCAGAAGGCCTTTCTTTGGAGCATTGGGAACCCCAAAGCTTTCATGTCCCAGTGTGCGCATAGCAAGAAAATAAAGCATGATAATAGAATAAAAAGACATATGGTAAGCAAGAACATTGTACTTTAGAGCATTGTCAACAGAGCTGTCAGTCAGTCTGTCTGACACATGGAAGAGCCACAAGCCATGGCAATCCTTCTCATCAGACGCACCTACGTCAGTCTCCCATGTCCTGGGAACTTAACCAGCTGGTTTAGCTCAGAGTTATCTGTGCCTCCAGTCCAAACAAGTACATCATGTCAGGTCGTACTGATCCAGGAGTGATACAGGATCAGGCACTTACACACACGCACTCACACATACACAGAAAAAGGGGGGAATGGAGGGGGAAAAATCCTGTTCTGCAACATAAACCAACACACCACATACGCTAACAAACAAACATTATTGGCAGAAATAATGAGTTCTAGTCTTGGGAGAAAGAGCTCAAATCCAGTTGTTGTTGGTTGAGTTTTAAATTACAGTATTTTATTGTCTGTGACTGTATACAAACAGTGTCGAAACTTAAATAGCAGATGCCCACAAGATACTTCTTCAGACACAGAGCAAACACAGACCTCTTCAAACTGATATTCAAACACTTGCAATCTGATAAGCATTCGTGCTGTACTTTTACAGATTCGCAGGAAAAAGCAACGTCATGGATCCGGTTTGTAAGATAGAGACCATTTAAGCAGAACGTGAGCTAATAGAGGAATAGTTTACCTGAAAATTACAAAATTTCATGTTATTATTTTTGAAGACAGTCCAGGTTACTGCTTTTTATTTAATTACAGTAATTGTGGATGGAGGCTTTGTTAACATTATGAACATATTTACATATTTATATTCTTTCAGAGAAAAAATATGATTAAGAGGTAAAGAAATATTTATTACTCCTTATTTAGTGCTATAAAAAGTGTACTGCTTAATAATTTTTGTTAAAACCTTATACAGTTGAAGGCAAAATGATTAGTTCTCCTGTAAATTAAGTATTACTTTTTCAAATATTCACAAGTGTCATTTAACAGAGAAAAGTTTTTGTAATAGTTTTTTACATAATCATTTTAATAACTTCTTTTGTCTACACCATTATGACAGTAAATCATATTTTAGAAGTAATTTTGCAAGATATTCAGTATTTAAAATGTTTTAAGCTTAACTAGGTTAATAATAACTGTGATTTTATTGCACCTGGGAAACATTCGAAAAAGAATGAAAATTTCATAAGAGGGCAAACTTTTTTTTTATATGTGAACAAATATTAAAACATGCAAAAACACTGTGAGAGAATCTTTCATTTTGTAGATTTCAGCTCATTAAATTAAGCAAAAAAAAAAAGGCGTGGAGTTCACAAAGGTCACAGAGACACTTTGCTGGATAAATATCTGCTAACACAGAGACACCCTCATCCAGCGCTCCCTTAAATCCCTATGGGACCCCCAGAGCCGTCTGGAAGCTGGCTGTTCTCATGGGAAAAATGCTGGACCGATACTCCCTCAGTCGGGACACGGAGCTGGAATCCTGTTAGGCCAGTTTCCACCTTCTCCCTATTCTAAGAGTCCCGATCCCGGCAAGTCCAAACCCGCCTCCATCAAGACTTGCCAAACTGGAAAAATGTGACCCATATGATTACTTATTTAGCTTTAATTTGGGCTAGTTTTGTCAAAAACATTGATTCTCATTGCTTGATAGAATATTGCAATTAGGATGCTTCATAGCTCAAGTCCTGATATATAATGATAAATAACACCACAGAAATCAAATTAACTTTCACTGGGGTCACATTTCTGAGGCAGCCACAGGTTGCACAAAGGTTCAACTTCTCCTAAAACACAATGCAGGCCTGAAAACATCCTGAAATACACGGATAAGCCTGACCTCTTCCCCTCTACCTTTTTTCACCACTTCTGCTTTCCTATAAATTCCACAGATAGAGGAAAGCGGAGGCAAACAGGACGGACTGGATCTGACTGATGTATGGCTGTGCCAGAGGACTGAGATGAGGATTCTCCATCATAACGTGGGAGGTTAATCACCCGCCTGAAGCCTCTGCAAGCAGGGTTTCGCCTGAAAAGAATGAAGTAATTTTCCCTAAAGACTGTCAGTGTGCCATGGACAGGTTCTGCCGCCTGCGTTATGAAATCTACCCAAGCTGACATTCCTAGTTATAAAGCATTATGGATAAAAGTTAGCACTGTCAATTTAAATAGAAGATAAATTCAGTGGGGATGCAATATAGTATAAATTAATTTAAATATAGAAGTTGTCAGTCTTATTTTTAAATATAATGCAAACTGCTTTAGTGCAGGCATTCAAATAATAATCTTGCTCCTGCTTAACCAAGTTAATTTACATAAAGGAATATAGTTCAATCAAAAATGAAAATATACACACTATTTTTCTTACTGTTTGTATGAAACAAGTAAAGGGCGAGTAAATGATGACAAAAGTTTGAGTTTTGGGTCAGGGTGTTCGCGGGGTCTTAAAAGTATTAAAAGTTGATAAATCAATGTAGAGAAATTTAAGGCCCCTAAAAAGTCTTAAATGCTATTTTGTAAGGTATTAAGTTTTATATCATTTTTGATTATGCAATGTATAGTTGTATTCTAAAGTTTTCCTGAATTAAATCTGTGAATATCAGGATGCAGTGTAGTTTATGAAATCAATGAAATCCTGCTAGATTTTACATAATGCTGCTTTGTTTACTGCAGTAACCAAGATAACACTATTATTTCTGCAGTTCTATAGGCAGCAACATACTGAATTAGCTAGATTTAATTTATTTTGTATTCAGTATATGAATAATGTTTTAGTTTTGTATTAGTTTCTCACATTAATATTTAGTATATAGACTGTTAGTTAAAATTTCGTCAGTGATTCAGGTTGAAACCTAAAGTGGTTATAAGGTCTTAAAATGTATAGAAAGAGTCTTTAAAAGGTCTTAAAAGGTATTAAATTTCACTCTCTTATAAATACTCTGTGGGTGAACTATTGCTTTAAAGGATCATGCATGCCAAAAATGAATATATATATATATATATATATATATATATATATATATATATATATATATATATATATATATATATATATATATATATATATATATATATATATATATATATTCAGCTTGAAGGCGTAGGGCTAAGGGGAAGGGCTAGATAGCCCTTCAAACTGAGATTTCTCAGGACCACACTCGAAACCAAGGGGTATGAAAATATCCCAGAATACACCCTCTACAACAGCAGCATGCCTGCACACAGGAGTCAGGAATTTTTTGTCATCATTCTGAATTTTTACAACAAATAATCATATGTTTTATACATTAATAACCGCGTTCATGTATTACGGTCATGCTTTAAAAAAAAACACTAAAATAAAAACCGCTAAATTTCTCTATCTATATTCCCAAATAATAACTCCTGTATAGCAGTCCCACAACATTCTGACACTCAATAGCTATGCTTCCATCCAAAAATGCGAATGAACTTTATGCGCAAACTAGATTATCGCATTAAAGACGTGCAAATAAAGCAGCGTTTCCATCCAACGACTCAAAGCGAACAAAATCGTCACTTCCTGATTAACTGGCCCCAAACATCAACAGTAATAACAGAATTTGCTGTGGTAGGAGAAGCTGCGTCAATCTTTTCTTTTCTGAAATTTATGCGCATCTTTTCTTATCGAATAAAAAGTTTATCCTACTCAGTTATGCACAAAAGTTTTTATGCTAATTTTCAAAATTTATGCGCATCTTGCTGTTTCCATCAACCGTATTTTTATGCGCATATCCAAAATGCACATAAAAATAGGTGGATGGAAACATAGCTAGTGACACTCGAATACCCTGTCAGAAAAGTGTAGCGGCTGGGAATGACCTTTTTACAGTGTCTGGTATAATGTTTCTGTTGTTTTCGTGTGTTTTACATTAATATGGGCACGGTGTAAATGCACAGTACAGTTATGATCTTATTGCCACATTATATTGTTCTATACACATTATATTACAATGATTTCCTGAAGATAAATACCAAAAAATAACACAATTGCAATAACTACAGAAGTCGCGATCATCTGATCTCATATGAAGCAAGAGATTGCGATGACATACTGTATAATAACGTGTGCAGGTGCTTTAGTGGTGTCCCATTTCTTAAGGGTAAATGTTGAAGCCCTCCCGTTCACACTCTGTTTCAAGGGTCTAGGGGAAGGGGGAGGGGTACAAAAATAGAATTGGGATTGGGCCTAACTCTAGGGGAGTTGTAAAAAGAGCATATTTTTTAAAAGAAATCTAAGTGTTCCTTCAAAGCCCAGTTTAATAGATTATTTTGTATTAATGAATACAGACCTTACTACTCTATTTACTGAATTACTCTGTACTGCTGTGGAAACAACAATTCCTTTGTCTTACTTTGCACTCATTATGACGTAACTTTATCTTTATCTAAAGCACCTGGCAATGTCTTGACGGCCTTCTAGACAAACCTTGTCACAGGTCTCCTTATTTGCATAACATTTGCAAGTCAAATGACAGTCTCTGGCTGATAGCAGGCCAGGGGTCTCAGCAGCCATCCATGTCCTTTCAACCTCCCAGAAACATCTCAAACTACCTGTAAAACATAGCCTCCAGCACAGAAACACTCCATCACATTAGACTTACAGGTAAAACATGCTGCAATATCTTTATTCGGAACTCTTGAAAACACCATGCACTAGTTAATGGAAAATTAAATTAATTATTAAACTAACCACACTAGGGCATTTGAGAATGCTCAGCCATTTCAAAATGGCACCACTTTTTGTGGGATTTATAGATCGGAATAGGTATAAATTATTATGACAAAAAGAAATCATAGTACAAATAGTTAAAAATGAAGTTTAAAGGTTTGAAAAAAAGTTTTGAAAGTTTAAACAAGGACAAATAATATAGGAAAGTCTTTAAAAAGCAAAATATAACTATAAAATTCAAGAATAACATTAGCACTACAATCACATGAATCACTGCAAATGATAAAATGAAAAATATAAAAGAGTTTAAAAAGCAAAAATCAATTAAGATATATTATTTAAAATAAAAAGACATTTCTGTTTAATGTTTGAATAGTAGTTTGAAGGAAATACCAGTTAACAATCAAACAAAACATAATAATAATAATAATAATAATAATAATAATAATAATAATAATAATAATAATAATAATAATAATATAAAATATAAACTGCAATCACTGAACAGTGGCCCTACAGTATCATTGTTTCTTCATTTGCCAAAAAAAGAAAAACAATGGTACAACAATGGTAGAAATGTTCTTCTAAGTAATTCCCACGATCAATTCTTGGGAAGGAAATGTGAAAATGTTGCAAGAGTGTTGTGGATTGTTGCACTCAGTGTGGGCAGAGAATCTATGTAATTTTACACATGTGTCCCTGTCTAGGCCTTCAGGAAGCATTGCATACGCACCCAACTTCTCTCTTAGCATGACCCCAACACACACACACACACACACACACACTACTGGCAGAAACATGACCACCTCCTTGACACACCCTCACTTGGGTCGCTCATTTGCATAGCAATTTGCAAATCAAATGAGATTGTGTGTTCCATGTGCCAGTCCAGGGGGTAGAGATCTCCAAGTTTACTTCACCAATACACACACACTTTCCACCCAAAAGCCTTCGGTCTCACACTGATACACATGCAAAATGTTCCTGGTGCTGATAGATCTCAAGGGGAAAACAGTAGATCAGATCAAATCAGCTTGTGTACATGAATATAGGCACTGGTATCGACCAGGCACTCTAAATATTGATGTCTCAACATACCTTTTATGTCAAAAAGTGCATTATAATTGTTAACTAGTATGTTGATATGTTGTTTATGGTTTAATAAAATGAAATGAGTGTTTTGAAAAGACAAACCCTAGTTTTGTGTCCTGTTTGGTGAATTGTGATTGAGTGACTAATGTTTTGTGCATGACAACTTGTTGCTCCCTGGATTTCATTGTGCATTGCTGGATTTGTTCAGGGAATTATGGGACACACCAATCAGAGTTGGGCAAAACCAGACTGAAATGTATTAAATAAAATAAAATAACAAATTCCTCAAATTTAGGTGTATCAAAATAAAATACAAAATACAGCAGCCTCAACATGTATCAAAATACTGTATTTTGTATTTTAAAAATACTACAAAATACTTTTACAAAGAAGCATGTTTTCCATCAATTAGGCTTATTCGATCAATCCCTTCCCCATTAAACTGACTTAGTGAAGTAAACAGTGTGGCCAGTAAAATTGCTATCATCTCTGTCCAATGATTATTCAACTTTTTAATATTTTAAAGGGTGTAAAATAAAGAGTTAATTAAATTTTTTTGTTCACAGAATTTTAAGAAATCTATTTTTTTTTTTGCTATTTAACTTTAACAATACTCGATGTGAAAGCTGTATTAGGAGTTTTTGATTAGTATAACATATTTGTGTCTTAAGGCTTACATCTTTCCTCATTACTATACAGTGGCCCTACTGATCAACTACTGGCATCTGAAACAGCCAATGAAGTATTGTAGGAATCACAACTGTAGGACATATTTTTATGTTGTTTGTCTTAACGACAAACATTTGGCATTAGCAAGCTATCCCAAACTACTATTATTTGTATAGTATACTCATTTTCCTAAATAGAACAGTCAATAACATCCAACATTTACAGTTGAAGTCAGAATTATTAGCCCCCCTGTTAATTTTTTCCCCAATTTCTGTTTAACGGAGAGAAGATTTTTTTCAACACATTTCTAAAAAATAATAGTTTTAATTACTCATCTCTAATAACTGTATTTCTTATAACTGATTTATTTCATCTTTGCCATGATGACAGTAAATAATATTTGACTAGATATTTTTCAAGACACTTCTATACAGCTTAAAGTGACATTTAAAGGCTTAACTAGGTTAATTAGGTTAACTAGGTAGGTTAGGGTAATTTAGCAAGTTATTGTATAATGATGGTTTTTGATCTGTAGACTATCGAAAAAATATATCGCATAAAGGGGCTAATAATATTGACCTTAAAATGGTTCATTAAAAATTAAAAACTGCTTTTATTCTAGAAAATAATATTATCAGACATACTGTGAAACTTTCCTTGCTCTGATAAACATAATTTGGGAAATATTTAAAAAAGAAAAAGAAATTCAAAGGGAGGCTAATAATTCTGACTTCAGCTGTATATGATGTCTTGATGTAGATTTCTTACACTGAAAAAAATGATTCAAAGATGATTCCTTGGATTTACAAAAAAATTTTAAGTTAAGTGGTTGTAAACAATTTATTTGGGCTGAATTTAAACAAACAAATTTAGTTGAAAATTCCAAAATTTTATTTGTTTGTTTAAATTCAACACATTTAAATTGTTTGCAACAATTTTACAGACATCATTTTTCAGTGTACAAAGTATTTTACCGTTTTTAAAAATACAAAAATACAAGACACCAAAGTATTTTGATACAAATTATTAAGCCATTTTCATCAGCCCTGTCAAATACAAATTACAAAATACTATTTTGTATTTAAATTACGTATTTGAAATACATGTATCATAAATACTGCCCATCCCTGGCACCAATATGGGCATTTTTTGGTCAACACTGAGAACTTTTTATATCTGAACAAACAATATGAATCAGCTTGTGAAAATAAACAGAAATATTTCATTATTTGGCAGACAATAAACTGTCTTATTGGGTTGACAATAGGGTTGCATGATATTAAAATAAAACTACATAAATGCAAATAAATTTACAAGATGACTTTTGGAAATTATTTTTTATTTTTTATTGATTGGAATGATTTACAGTTGAGTGCATATACATAAATACAAAATTGGGCAAATAATAATAATAATAATAATAATAATAATAATAATAATAGTTATTTATTTATACATAAATAAAACTATTTATTTATTTATTTATTTATACATAAATAATTACAGCTTCATTTATAATAAATAAATAGATTAAAATGTATTATTATATATAAATAAAAGTACAGATGAAAACAACAGAAGAAAGATAAAAAAATAAATAAACAGTACTTTTTTGTTTTCGGTTGGACTTTAACAGTATTGAAGTATAGAAATTTAATAATCAAATGTACATAACATTAAATAGTCTTTATTCTATTGCATTGAATAATTAACTTTATAATCAATTAAACTTTTTCATTTTTCCCGTGCCCAAGGTTTTAAATTCTTGTGAAAAGTTACAGTCACAGGCCGTAAAAAACAGCCAAATAAAAGTCTTTCATATTATTAAATTAGAGTTAAACTCTGCAATGACTCCACAAATTGCATATTCTAAACTATGTTTTCTGGTTAATTGTAATTCCAATTTGACATTGCAGATCCTGTGATGTGACTATTGAAGATTCGCACATTGCCATATCGATGCTGAAACAATATATTGCATCAAAAAAAAGCATCAATATGGTAATGTCAATATTGCCGCCAATGCACCTTGCATCACAAAGCTTTGCAATAGAGACAAATGGTAGAGTCACTTCTTAGTATCCCTGAATACAGACCTAGGAAACTGATTGAGTAAGTTGATGATCACCGAAAGGAAGAGTTGAAACGGCATGAGATATTAACAGTATCATGATGCTATAAATAAACATAATTATAAATATGAACACAACACTGGATGTAAGAGTTTTTTTTAAACACATATATATATAACTAACATACCGAAGTGGTAATCTAACTATGCATATACTATACATACTTATATACGCATAACCTATAGACAGACTATACAAGTACTTTTACATAAGACATAACAATATTATGCAAGATGTGGTTCAAAGGAGGTATTTAAGATTGATGAAAACAAGTATAGTGCAACTTGATTTGTGGCACATTCACAGGTAAACGTTGTTTTTCTTATTATCTTTGTAAAGTGGAGTTTGAGTACAGTGTCCAGTGCATATAGAGAGAAGAGTGTTTCTACTAGTATAAGATTCTGACGGTATGATAACCTTGGATATAAATATCACGGTATTGAAATTACTGCTCTAAAATTTATTCTTTTTTTAAATGTCTGGGTGAAAAAAACTAAAACATTTTCCCCTTGTACACATCATATTTTAATTTGAGAAACATTTAAAATATTTTGGAACAGTAAACATGTCAGGCTGAATAATTCAAAGGAATCATTGGATTATTGAAACTGCTGTCTTCATTAGTTTCAAAAGCACAGATTTCTTTACAATTTAAAATGGCATCTTTTGATATCTTTTCTGCTGGAGATACTGTTGTCCTAAAAACAAACAAAAAATGTAAATAAAAAAAACTTACACATACCTTAGGAGCGGTATTACAGAAAATTTTGATGGTTTTAAAACCTTGACTTTTCTAAACTGCTGTATACCTTGAAAACGGTTATTGTCCCATGCCTAGCTTCAGCAGGTGGTTTGTTAAGCCCACTCACCTCTTTGAAGCACACTCAGAAATGCACAATGTTTTTATAGAGATATGGAGAAATTTTAAGAAAGTGTCTGGTGCAAATGTGAAAACTGGTGCAAGTGTCTGTTAAAGATGAGAGTGTGCTTTCTACAGGTGGTTTGTCAAGCCCACTCACCTGTGTGAGGCACTTTTACTTAGTATCTGACGACAAGACAAAAGGCAAGGACCAAGACTGTGCGCTTAATGGCTTTAAATTAAAATTGTTGGCTGTATCATTTAACAATATATTAGAATTTTATAAATATATACACTAAATTGCAAGCATTTTCAGAGTGTTGGTAGACTAGTTCAATAACATCATTTGTAGTGCTTCAGAAGTAAACAAAGCTAAACATCTCTTTTGGCATGCATTCCTCGCTGTGACTGATTGGTGGAATTTTCTATACAGCATCATGGGTAATGTAGTTTTTCTGCAAAAATAATTATTGTTAAACATGAATGTGTAAAAAAATATGTATAATTAATGAGTTCAACTGACTAAAAACAACCTCAGGGAACACAACATATCTTACAACAGGTCTTAAAAAAATGTTTTCACTCACTGGTAAAAAATCTAAATCCTTTTAAGAAAAATATTACAATTTTACTTCCAATTGTTGCAGTCTTGCTTTTATTCTCAAATGGTTGGATTTATTCATAGGTACAGAGTCATTAGTGATTTAGTTTCTCATTTAAAAACAAGCTAAAGTAAGAATTAGGGCTGGGCGATTAATCGAAATTGACATTCAGAACCAATTTTTCCAGGTACCTTTTTTTCAGTTACTTTCACTAACGCGTGTGCAGTCACGTGGCCCGGCTTAAGGCTGATTTATACTTCACCAGCCACTTTGCAGACACATCTGATTAGGCGTGGGACGATAACCGTTTTCAAGGTATATCGTGGTTTAGAAAAGTCAAGGGTTTAAAACCGCCAAAATTTTCTGTAATACCGTTCCTAAGGTATGTGTAATATTTATTTCCTTTTTGTTGTTGTTGTTTTTTTAGGACAACAGTATCTTCAGCAGAAAAAATATCCAAAGATGCCGGTTTAAATTGTAAAGAAATCTGTGTTTTTGTAACTAATGAAGACAGCAGAAGTCAATGATTATTGATGATAATTATTGAGCCTGACATATTTACTGCTCCAAAATATTATAAATGTTTAAAAAATTAAAATATATTGTTTTCAAAGGGGAAAAGTCTTTGTTTTTTACCTAGACATTTAAAGAAAATATATTTAAGAGCAGTAATCACAATACCGTGATACCGTAATATTTTATCCAAGATTATCATACTGTCAGAATCTTATACCGGCCCATGCCTATATCTGATCTCTGGTCAAGTAGGACGAAGGACCCATTCTTGAGCCTTACTTTGCACTTCATTGATGATGATTGAAAGCTGCACCAGAGATGCATTGAGACAACATTTTCCATTACATTAAAATGATTATTTACATTAAAATATTTGTTTACAGAAGACGCAAGAAATGCACTGTTTAAAATATTATTGACAGTATATACACAAATTATTTTATTTAGAAGATATACTGCTTATTTTCTACTTTTATTATAAAAAACATTGAAAATAATTTTGTTTCCAAAAGTTATTTATTTTCACTTTTTATAAGAAAAAAAACGACTGTTCGCTTTAGGCAATGTGTGTTTTAATTTCAGCTGTTCAACATTGATGTTCAATAAATACTCAAATAGTAGATAGTGTGTGTTTACTTCAATTATTTTAAAATCAAGTAATACAACCTTCATTCAGAAAACTCTCACTTGTAATATATGAGCATATTTACTGTACAAAACTTATCCATGAACTGTGAGGGCAAAAATAAATAAATAAATGAATAAAATGATCGTTCAATGATTGTAATCAAAACAAAATGTTTAATTAATCGAGATTTAGATTTTAGGATTAAATCGCCCAGCCCTAGTAATAATACAGGCTGATTGGTTAAACAAAAACATATACTGGATCAACTCATACTCTCATAACTAACTTAAGACCTGTCTTTAACTATTTAAAAGATACCATTATAGGACCACACTGCCACAGTGTTTACATCCCTCAACATTCATTTTCCTTCGGTTTGGTCTCTTTTTTATCAGGGGTTGCCACAGCGGAATGAACCGCCAACCATTCTGGCATATGTTTTTACGCAGCGAATGCCCTTCCAGCCGCAACCCAGTATTGGGAAACACCCATACACACTCATTCACGCACACACATACACTATGAACAATTTAGTTTATTCAATTCACCTATACCACATCTTTGGACTGTGTGGGAAACCGAAGCACCCAAAGAAAACCCACACCAATACAGGGAACAAGGGCATAGAATTGGCATGGACAGAGGGGACATGTCTCCATCAATATCCACCAATTACTGAAAGGTCCCTACCAATAATTCTATCGACTTCAAAATGAAATAATGCTCCGTCAACCCTTAGTAACCTACACATGCACAAAGTCAAGTTCACCGTAATACTATTAACCAATATCCATGATTCTGAAAAACAATAATCGGGATAAAACTGTTAAATTGCATCACACACCTCTCTAAATTCCTCTACATTCAAACCTCCTCAAAGCCCAACTGCAGATAAATCATGTAACTTGACTTTTGCAGCATGGGAAGTGATTGTTAATTGTATTATTAAGTGTTTATTTTATATTATAAAGTACTTTAGTCATGTTTTTAAAGGTGCAAAACAGAATTCGTGCTGTTCAATGCATGCGCTCTAGGGATGTATGTCCACACCAATGTCAAGAGCTAGTCTACGCCCCCCGGTAGGGAGAACATACAAACTGCACACAGAAATGCCAACTGGCCCAGCCGAGACTCAAACCAGTGACCTTCTTACTGTGAGGCGACCATTTCTCAACATATGTATGTATTACAAACATAACAACAAATTGCGAGTGTAATATATTATATTGCAGAAGATCTGCACCTCAACTGATATCTAGCTCAAATCTAACGCCACACACATGTCACCCATGAGAAACAAATGTACTCAAACATGAGATGCTTTCATGATCATGATAAGTTTCAGTCATCACAGAAAGTCATGCTGAGTCAGTGTGTACTCACGGAAGTAGATTGTATTATTTGTGACCTAATATTTGACTTTAATTAAACCCAAAAATACAATAATTAAAGCAGACAGCTGAAAAGCAGACAAACGAGCTCAACCCAACCTACAGGTTCAGCTTACTGAAACACCTTTTCTTTCTATTTATCATCTCTCTCCTTGTGTGCAAATCACACACACATCATCTGACCCATGACATTAGCGGCCTGCTAGCACACAAAAAGCCGCTTTCTTTTTTTCTTACGCACGCCTATTTGTAATGTTTATGATTGCAATAAGAGCAGGTGACAGAGACAGGTGTGCTTTCCTCTGTTTATGGGGGCTAATAAAAAATACATGAGACTGTGAAAAGACCAAGTAGTATTTAAACACACACAAACCGCAAATAAAACGTGTCTAAATGCGAGTTAGTATAAATGAAGTACTGAAAGTCACCAAAACGAAAAGGAGTACAGTAGCAGACAGAGCGACAGGAAGAAAGACAAAAGACGAAAGACAAAAAAGAAGAGAGATGGGGGCAGTGAAAAATTAACCCTTTCTTTCCCAGAATCAATGGCTTACTCATTTAAGAACTCAAATGACTCTCGCTGGGAAAGTACCAAGCCTGGGCCAGAAAAGAGGTTATACACGCACATTTGTAGTATATTTGAAGAATTCAGATGCAAAAACCTCTGTGCCATCTGGAATTTTCTTCTAAAATGAGCATTTTTCTGAGACTCCTTTGTTTATGTTCACTTATTTCACATTAAAGGCAATAAACATAACATATTAATTGACATAAAAGGGAAATTACTCTTGCTAATACTAATTTTAGGAGACAAATTCAGATGGCACTTAGAGGTTTTTGCATGTGAACTCTTCATTTGTGAATTGCAAATGTTAAAATGAATTTACTTCTAGTCTGGGGTGATGTAGACAAGTGCAAACGGGGTCAGAGTCACAATGGGCCTCATTGGGCTTTGTGTTGAGTGTAAACAGTGCTTGTGTAACATGCACACATGAAAACAGATTATGTCTAGTGACTTTAAAAAAATGTAATTTGCACCTCCTGCTGAAACTTGCATGAGGCCTGAGCTTGTTATATGTATGACAAAAGTAACATGGAGAAAAAAAACACTTGTCCTGCTATAGTAAAGATATATTTAGATTGATATAAAGACATCGAGCAAAAACATCTTTCACAAAAACATCGTCACATATCAGTTTCAGCAATTTCTCAAATGAGAGTGAAAAGATGATTGGCTAATTATTGAAATGAACTGTTTTCTTTCCTATGAAAGTGAAGTGAAATTACTGAACAAAAACATAGGATGCAGATCAAACCAGAAAGACTTGCATAATATATTATAACACGTATATTTTTCACTATATTAAAGGACCAGTGTTTTTCAGGAGAACATAACTTTATATATTATTAATTATGTTGTTTCACACTGCGGTTTTATAAATCCATTAATTTGACCTCTGGCCTTCGGTTGTTTATCATCTTTTCAGTACCATGGCCTTTACATTGTTTGTTATAATTTGTATATTTTTTGCTATATTAGAAAATCAGTGGTTTTTAGGATAACATAACTTGTATTTTATTTACTACATTTAAAAAATTTTAAACTTTTGCTGATTGTTTCAACTACTTATTTAAAATGAGTTGAAACAACATGATTTTAAAGGGTTTTTTTTAGGGACAACATAATTGTTTTATGCTCAATATACTCAAATTTGTAAAAACAATTAAGTTAACTTAATAGATTTGTGTTGGGACAACGTAAAGAAATTGTGTGGAACCCAACTTTTTTTACAGTGTATATAGTTTCAAGTAAGTTTTATAAAATACTTTAATTTGACCCATGCCCATCCATTGTTTATCTTCTTTTCAGTAGCATGGCCTTTGCATTGTTTGTTTTAATTTGTATATTTTTCACTATATTAATGGACCAATGTTACTAAGGATAACATAACTTTATACTTTATATATTAACTATATAGTTTGAGGTACATTGTGGTTTTATAAATACCTTAATTTGACCTCTGGCCTTCGGTTGTTTATCTTCTTTTCAGTGGCAGAGCCTTTGCATTGTTTGTTATAATTTGTATATTTTTCACTATAGACCATTTTGAGGGATGGTCCAAACGTATTTCCTGTTTTACATTTTTCATTTCCGTAGCTTCCGAGAATCCAAAAAATACACATATTGATAAATAAAGCTATGATAGCTGTTTTAACATTAAGTTATGATTGAATTGCCTCTTGTTACAGTCATGAAATAGCTTGATAAGCAGGAAATGTTCATCGGTCAATGACATGACCACATTGAAATGGTCTTTATTAAAAGGACCAATGTTTTTTAGGATAACATAACTTTATATATTAATAAATATATAGTTTGTGGTACATTGCGGTTTTATAAATACCTTAATTTGACCTCTGGTCATCAGTTGTTTATATTCTTTTCAGTAGCATGGCCTTTGCATTGTTTTGTATAATTTATATTTGTTTTTCACTATATTAAGGGACTATAATAAACCACTGTTTATTAGGATAACATAACTTAATATATTATTAATTATATAGTTTCAAGTACACTGCGGTTTTATAAATACCTTAATTTGACCTCTGGCCTACGGTTGTTTATCTTCTTTTAGGTAGCATGGCCTTCACAAACACACAAAATGCCTCAGGAGACAAACACAACACCACCACCACCATAAAAAAGCAAATTGATGTATAAAAGCCAACAAGAAATTCTTCTCCCAGGTAAATAGGTAAATGTTGAAAATAGTGAACAAAGAGTGTGTCAGGTGACCAAAAATGAGCAGCCAATCAAGTTTCGGTGTTGCTTTAAATCTTTGGCTTGACTTTGCATTGCAAATTAGTTCATACAAGTATGCAAATTAAAAATGAGACCTACTCGTGAACTTTTGTAGCCTCACCCTCGCTCTCTTTTTTATTTTTCCACTCTTATCGCATCTCTGCACTGTATCTTTTTTTTTTCTTTTTCACTGTAAAGTGGGTTTGTTGTTCAGTTAGATATCAGTTTCAGCAGCGTTTGTTGGCCTGACGACTTCAGTCCTCAAGCGCCCTCAAGTGGTAAATTACTTTCATTCGCTTTTGTTTATCGTTAATTACAAAGGGTTTCTTTCTGCAGGTTTAAAAAATGTAAGACTTTAAGACCTTTTTAAGACCGTCATGAATGAAATTTTAGACTTACGCTAGGCTAAACACTAAGGTTTTTTTCTAATAGCCCGGTTGGTCATGCAGAAAATAATTTACCTGCCCCATCCAAAAATTCTACTAGTTATTTCTTTGCCACATATTTAAAATAATGTGTCAAAACAAACAAACCCTAGTTGTATACATGCGCAGTTTTTTCATAACTTTTCTTCAAAAAAACATATTGGCAAATAGAGTTTGATTGAAAGTTTTTTTTTTTTAGATGTATTGTTTGGTGATTGGAGACATACACAGATTAAAATTAAAACTTGTTTAAAAAGACCTACAAGACGATATTTCAGTGAATTTATGGCCTAAAATTTATTTAATTTTAAGCCATTTTTAGACTTTTTAAGACCCAGCAGGCACCCTGTTACAGCAAAAGTGTACTTTAATTTGTACTTCAAACATAATAACCACTCTGACTAGTTAAGTAAATGTTTATCAGCATAAAATAAAGTCAAATCTTAACTAAAAGTGTAAATCTCCAAAAACTGCATGTTCTCAGTATGAATAAACTCATTTAGAATCACAAAACCTGGCGTTATTACATGGATTAACTTGATAGAAATGAAAGTGGTAGAAATTAAAGTAAAAGAAAGAAATTAACGTGATAGAAATTAATTAGGGGATGTGATGGGCATTTTCAACATTAGGATCATATATTGATGACTGACAGTTATATATTGATATTATAAATTGAATAAAGTTTTGCTAAAGTAAAGATCAAATCCATTATAATCAATGGGTTGTTACATCCATGTGTATTCTCAGACTTTCTGCAGGTTTCACCAAGTCAAATTTAATACTTTTTAAGACATTTTCAAGGCCATTATGAATAAAATTTCAGACTTATATGGAGTTAAATAGTAAACATTTTTTTCTGACGGCCAATGGAAAAGCTTTTTAATGGTCCTCTAAAAAAAACGCAAAGTTTGTTATTTCTAAGCCACATATTTTAAATAATGTGTCAAAACAAGCAAACTCTATTTGTATGGACTTAAAAAATTGAGTTAATAAATTTTACTTTTGTTAAAGGTTTTATTGAGATTCATTGTTGGTGATTGAATGCGTTGGCCTGGTTGGAAAATTAAGACCTGTTTAAAATGTTTTAAGACCTGAAAGACAATCTTAAGACAATATTACATTTTAAGACCCTGTGGATACCCTGAATCTACTGGTTACTTAGGAGTTAAGAAGCTGTAAAGTAATTTTCATCTAAAACTTTGTAACATTGTCTTTACAAATGCCTGCAAGCCCATCTTTGGAATCTTTATGCTCACAGGGGCTGTCTGTGTGTAAACGGATCATTCTCCGGAGAATTAAAGCAATCAAAAGACAAACTTTGTCTGACTTTATTCAATTTCAGTCTTCACATTAAAATGCACTCCTTGTGAACAGGAAAAAATAAATTGCCATTAAGAAAATACAACGATAATAAAAAAATAAAAATATATACAAAATACAAACCTAGCATGCAGGAGGGAAATCTAAATCCCAAAAACTTTATTTCTGAACAATCACCTGAGGGAATAAAGAAATGTTTAATTGTATTGAAAACTAGACCATCTATAAAGCACATAAATGGATTCTAAAACATAAGCACATTAAAAATATTAATAAATATTATTAGTTGTTTTTTTCCTTGCCATTGTCACCACTGGTTTGCTCAGATCGGGACTTGTGGAGCTGCGCTTCCGTGGATTCGCTCTACAGTGTTTGGACTTTCAGGAGTGAAATTTAAACCACACTGAACTACAATAACTCTGAAATCTGAACTTTACTAGAACTATGTTAAGCTGCTTTGACACAATCTACATTGTAAAAAACGCTATATAAATAAACATGAATTGAAAATTATGAATTTTAAATCATTTTCAGTTAGTAAAAATCAATGTATGATTTGCTTTGTTATGGTTTAGTTGTTTACTAGCTATGCATGGGACCATAACCAGTTTCAAGCTATACCATGGTTTGAAAAAGTCAAGGTTTTAAAACCACAATAAAAATGTGGTTATATCATTCCTACGGTATTTTTTTTTCACCTTTTTTTTGTTAGTTTTTTTAGGACAACAGTATCTCCAGCAGAAAAGAGGTCCAAACATGCCTTTTTCAAGTTAATGAAGAAAGCAGAAGGCAATGATTTTTTGTATTATTTCGCCTGACATCTTTACTCTTGCTAAATATTTTAAATGTTCCTCAAAATAAAATATATTGTGTTCAAAGGGGAAAAAAGGTTTGGTTTTTACCCAGACATATAAATTTATTTTAGAGCAGTGATCAGAAGATTACAGTGAAACCATGATTTTTATATCCAAGGTTGTCATACTGTCAGAATCTTACATCCAGCAAGCAGTTTTTGTTTTTAAAAGATGTCTGATAGATGTCTAATAAAATAAACAAAGTCGCCTTGGCTAAAACAAAGCTAAATTTAGGGCTGTCAGTAAAAATCGAATAGACGTATAAGAATAGGTCAAAACTAGACTACACATATAAAGTCTGTCTAATCTGTCTATTTGAAGGCTAGTCTAGTTTTGGGCTATTCTTAGACATCTATTAGATTTTCACTGACAGGCCAAGTTTAGCCAAGCTGTCTACGTTTAGATGTCTATTAAACCAGCCTGATCTCATGAGAAAACTTAAGTATTTTACGTTTTGTCAGTTTAGATTCGTGTACGAGTTCAGTCGTACAAAATTGTACAATTTTAAAAAGGAGGCATGGCACCTAACCCCACCCCTAAACCCAATCGTCATTGGGGGATGAGCAAATCGTACTATATTATATGAATTAGATCGTACAAATTCATATGAATTAGCCACTAATTAAAAAAAAAGTTACGACTTGCCATAAGATTGTGTTGATTAAACACAAAATTGTTTGCTGGGTTCTAGCCCATGCCAAATACTTGCACACATCATAATTTAGATCCAGTAAGTTTAGCGGAAAAAAAAAATTCTGAAATGATTTTTTGCCAGCATTCAACCATTTTGTAAACGTTCAAACCTTTAAAAGAAAAACAAATGATTATCTGCCAATAGATAGAACCCACAGTCAGGCTTGTTTCTATTCACAAGAGCAGAAAAAAAAGATTTTCCTGTCTGCTAAAAGTGAGATGTTCTTTGTGGTTACAACCAAAAACAAAAGAGGCAGTGGAAAACACATTTTTTAACAGTCTACAGGAAAACCATCATTATAAATCACCATTATTTTTTTATTATTATCCTCCTGCCAACCTTAACAACAAACAAGCATGTGCTACGGAAATATGGGGGCATTAAATTTAGTCCACAAGTTTCTCATTAGAGCAGGTGCACTTCTGAAGATAAACAAAAATAGAAAGCACATGCCATATATAGCAGTGCGGGTGAGACTTTACACTACTTTATTCCACTCTGAAGAGCCTCTTGTCAGGCCAACATCACAACCTGTCTGACGGAAGCAAAGGATCAATCAGATTTTTAGCGTGTAACCATTTCCTGTCTCGGTAGACCAGCACATCCTCTAAATGATAACCTTTAGTTGATTGGAAGGATGTGGTTTACAGACACAACACGTCGCAATTATTCCATCAAACAGCATCCACCCACACACTTGCATACATACACAAACGCCAGGCCTGACAACAACAGTGTAAACAAGTTCTAGTGTGAGCAGGGTCAAAGGTACATCTTGTTTTTTTTTTTTGATGGTCTACTTTGGACACTTTGTTTATTGTAGGCAACTCAGCACCTCCACGTCAACTAGCAAACATTTCTTTGCTTCTGTCAAAATCATACTGAACAATCTCATGAGAGAATTAATAGTTTTTTGTATTAAAAACTAGCCCATCCTATAAAGAACATAAATGGATATTAACACATAAGCACATAAAACATTACTAACAAATATTATGAATTTTAAATAATTTTCAAATAGTAAAAATCTATTTATGATTTACTTTGTTATGGTTTAGTGGTATACCAGCACATACCATGATTAAAATCTAGCAACTTTAGTGGAAATACACAACATACCTGACAAACATCTTGTCATCGATCCCAGTTTTAAGAGCAACAAATAATAACTTGAGTTTTAGTTGATCATTTGGAAAAGTGGCAGAAGGTCAATTTTTCTGATGAATCATCTGCTGAACTGCATCCCAATCATCACAAATACTGCAGAAGACCTGGAACCCGCATGAACCCAAGATTTTCACAGAAATCAGTCAAGTTTGGTGAAGGAAAAACAATAGTTTGGGGTTACATTCTGTATGGGGCGTGCAAGAGATCTGCAGAGTGGATGGCAACATCAACAGCCTGAGGAATCAAGACATTTGTGCTGCCCATTACATTACAAACCACAGGAGAGGGCAAATTCTTCAGCAGGATAGTGCTCCTCATACTTCAGCCTCCACATCAAAGTTCCTGAAAGCAAGAAGGTCAAGGTGCTCCGGGATTGGCCTGCCCAGTCACCAGCATTGAACTTATTGAGCATGTCTGGGGTAAGATGGAGGAGGCATTGAAGATGAATTCAAGGAGTCTTGATGAACTCTGGGAGTCCTGCAAGAACACTTTCTTTGCCATTCCAGATGACTTTATTAATAAGTTATTTGAGTCATTGCAGAGATGTATGGATGCAGTCCTCCAAGCTCATGGGAGTCATACACAATGTTAATTCTTTTTCCACTGCACCATTACTTTATATTCTATACTGTTTTATATTCTATTTTTGTTAAGTGATAAGACTTTTGTCTAAGCAAAGTCAGACCTTACGGTCCTACAGTAATTAAATAATTAAAAATCAATGATTCTATTTTATTTCGGTAAAGTAAGCGCAATCTAGAGACATTTGCCATTCATATAAGCCACTTCTGATATCAAATGATCAACTAGAAGTCAAGTTATTATTTGATGTTCATAAAACTTGGATAGTTGACAAGACTTTTGTCTGGTAGTGTCAAATTCTGAAACAGGAAAAACAAATGATGATCTGCATCAAAAGAATAATTGAACAACAGAATGTCTGAATGGAACTATCAAAATTAAAGTCTGTGTAAAATCAAGATACACATTGTTATTCTTTAGGTGAACAATTAATCCATGTAAATTAATCCACAAAAAAGGTTAATTTTGGTAATCTTCAATCAAATCTGATCGTTTGCTTCCACGTTTGGAGCGCAAATCCTTGTCTATTGATGTCAGTATGCAGCAACTGACCAAGAATCATGTATTACAAAGAGAATTGTAATAATACACACTTTGACAGGTGGAAGACAACACGTGAAAGGTTTAGAACTAGGTTTATTGTTTCTGAGATGAATACTTCATTAGCTCTTTGTACGAGTTAACAAAATAAGGCAGAAAAATGGATGAACAATTAGTAAAACAAGTACCATCTTTCAAAACCTCAATAGCACCGGTTGAGTTGCTCAGATTGTTTCTTAGTCTTTAAATAATAATAAAAAAACTATATACTGCATAGATCAAACCATATTTGTATAGCAAAGCTCTGAAAAAGGGAAATTTTAGCAGACATTATTACTGCAATCCTGAATCACCTCTTGAAATGAGTTAAAAAATGAACAAAAAAAAAAGAAAGCTCAAAAAGCATGCACAGTGTTTTCAGATGGAGGTCTGTGTAATTAATTCACAAAGAAAGGCATAGGAAAAGGGAGACAGTGCAACCAACATTGAAAAGAAGTCTGTCAAATCAGTCCAAGACAACAACTCCTGGAAGACTTTAAGGTCAAGGCTCAAAGGTGAATTCGGCCCTGGCTGCGTCTGGTGTGCTGGAGAATCTGAAAACCAACACATGACTGAAGTCAAACTTTATAGCAAGGGTTCTGTCCCTATTACGGTGTAATAGTCATAGTGGAAAAGCTTTGAAATGTGATGAGAGAATCTCTTCTTTATACAAGATCACAAGAGGTTTCAAGAAATACAAAGATTAAACAAAATAAGAGCTATAAACTGAACCATTATTGTCCTTAAGTGTTTTATTCATTAACGATGTTGTTTCTGGCACCAGTGTTTAGTCCATGCTGAGGTGACTCATTTTTTATGAGGCTGCTGCAATGGACACATGGATGAAACACTGACCTCTACTGGCCGAACGTAATACTAAAAGCTTTAAAACGGAAGTTTTTTTAATAAGCACACTTCCCCTAGTGGTTTATGACATGCACTGCTTTTATTGCAGTAAGAAGGCTCAAAAATCTTGCTTTTACATGATCGAACATCTATTTGTTACTATGTCTTATGTTTTGGACACTCAAACGTCAATCCCACTTGCCCAAACATGCAATA
The DNA here is from genome assembly GCF_903798145.1 of Danio aesculapii. NCBI lineage: Eukaryota > Metazoa > Chordata > Actinopteri > Cypriniformes > Danionidae > Danio > Danio aesculapii. Next base: position 16,315,528 of record NC_079457.1, on the reverse strand, counting down.
AATCAACTTATAATATATAATCTGACAACACTGCTACTTTCAAACGAGTGTGTGTGCACAAACATGCAATCCCAATCAAACACCTGCTTGTTCTAAAAATCTGAAAGAAGAAATATGTCTGAACGCATTTTGGAAATGTCAGATTTTCTCTGGGCTCTACAAGTGTACAACAAAAGGTAAGGCTTTACAATACAGGACACATAGTTAATGTTAGTTACTGTATTTCCTATCATGAACACTACTTGCAGAGCATTTATTAGTTACAGTTCAACATTTATTAATGCATTAGTTAACGCCCAGAAACCACTTTATTTTCATTAAGCCAAAACCAACCACAAATATAACGAAAGGGTAGTAAATTTGCCAAGAGTGTACTGTTGAATTATTTTTAATTTCAAAGCATTTTCCCAAAACATAAGGGTTGTCACCAAAAATCATTCTATTTGCTGATACACAGAGAATGTTGTGGCCAAATTAACACTCAAATTCACCCTGGAGTGGATAAAAACATCCCCAACAGCACATACAGATTAACCAACACTAACAAAGATGAATAAATACTGTAATAAATATCAGATTTCATGTGTTTCAGTCACAAAAACAGTGTGGTCATGTAAAAAAAAAAAAAAAAAAACAGGCAAAACATGTAAAAAGTTTCCCGTTTTTGACTGAAAACATTAGCAATGTTTCCATCCAACTAAATTTATGTGCATTTAGCATAAAAAAATGGTTGATGAAAACCCTAAGATGCGCATAAAAACATATAAGCATAACTGAGTAGGACAAACTTTTTAGTCGATAAGAAAACATGAGCATAAACTAAGATGGAAACCAAATTTACCAAACAAGTTTCAGTATGGCCATTAAAAAGGTCATGTGATTTTGTTATAACAGATTATGTGATGATAAAAATGTGTGTGAATGGACAAATTAGCAGGCTGGGCACATTGTAAATTATCTGAAATGTTGTTTTGGTCATCCTAAAACGCCTTAACCATATTAGCATTAGTGTTATTATATTATTAATGACCTCCAAAATTGTCAAGAACGTCTGTGCACTGCGTCTCACGTCTTCAAACGCCACCACGTATTTCATTGCGTGTCGGCACTGTCTTCTGAGGCGCAAGTCATTTATTAAATAAAGAAACGATTAACCAGCTTCTCCTACTGCAGCAAATTGCTTTTTTACTTTAGATATTTAGCGCTACTTAATCAGGAAGTGACGATTTGGTTCTCTTTGACACATTGGATGGAAACGCTGCTTTATTCGCACGTCTTTTATGTGATAATCCAGCTTTTGCATAAATTTAATTCGCATCTTTGGATGGAAACATAGCTATTATCATATAAACAGCCTTTTTACCATCTAATCAGTAAAGTGCTTAATCAAAACAACACATCTCAAAACCATACCCGTCAGCATTGGGATGTGAAAATAAGGGATACCCCCCTTCTCAAAAAAAAAAATCCCCAAATTACTAAATATATTCATCTGGAATGGTTTCATTAGTAAACATTAGAAAAAGCTGCAAACAAATTAAACTGTTTGGCCTATTAAAATGAATAGCTATTGTAAAGAAACTGAATCGTAATCAATTCTCATTAACCTTCTCTTCTAAATTAAACAATTCTCATCAAAAGAGCAGCAAATGAATCTTTCCTTTAGATTCTTCATTTGATTACATTAATAATAAGGTGTCACTTCAAAAATGCACAGATCCATAATGAAAGCATTCGATTGCTTTTCTGACTGTTTATGCTCATTTAAGACTAAATTAGTTGTCTTTAAAAAAAAAAAACCCACCAAGATCGACATGATTAAGTTATTATGTGTATATGTCTGTTCAAAAACACACCCAAAACCCACAGTATTCACTTCTGCTCAGCTTCAAATCCCGTGTACAGAATCCATTTGTGAAACAGCATCTATTTATCAATATGGAGCATGTCAGCTGACAGTCACGCATCGCTTGCATGAAATATTTTGAGGATTGCAGAGGAGGGGCAATGGCGCATGTAGCGAAATGGTATCCCGCTGTTTTTATGTTTATTTCAAAGTGTTTTCATGCCTAAATAAAATGAAAGCACAGAACAAATTCACATTTAAGAGCAAGGGGCGTCCCCTGGTGGTTCGGCGGTGTGGGTTGCGTATAGGGAGGATCGGCTCTTTAATGTTTATTGCCACCCTTTGATTGAAAATACGGGAGAAATATCTTTACGCAGGATAGAATTGTCAAATATGGGAGAATCCCGGGCAAAACGGGAGGGTTGTCAGGTATGCTCAACACCTGACTTAGAAAAAAAAAAAAGAAGACTTGACCTACCCTGGGGGTGTCTGGACTGCTGAAAGGAGAGGGCTCAGCCGAGTGGTTCTCTTTATCAAACGAGTCGTCTCTCCGCCCGTGTGCAAACTTTCTTTTCAGGGCTTCGGCGATGAGAGCCGCTGGATCAGATGAACAAGCTATGCCTTTGCTTCTCCGTCTCCTTATTGGAGTTCCTCCTGGAGACCTATGAATACAAAAACACAAGTTTAGTATTGAGCTGCAAACTAAAAACTTATACAAGCTTTAAAACTTTCAATGCATACCTCTCGACAGAGCGCAGTTTGACCTGATTGAGGTCTCTCAACACATCTAACATTGAGGGCATGATGGAGGGCGCTGTAGTTAAGGATGGACCACATTGTGCAAGCGTTTCTGTTTTTGCTGCCTGTCTTTGTCGAATCACCTCCGATACAGACACATTAGTTCTAGTGGGCATTGCTGGAGGAGGAGGAGGAGGTGGAGGAGGAGGGGGACAGACAGGAGTAGACGTGAGGACAGGAGCTGGAAGAGGAGCAGAACAAGGAGTGCCAGGATGAGCTGGAAAAACCACAGGGCCTAAGAGGTAGATGAGCAATGGATATAAAAAGTTATTAGTAAGGAATAAATTTTGGTCACCTGACATCACAACCTAAATCTAACCTAATATTAATGTCTTTTGGCGTTGTGTGCCTGCTGGGCAATAACTAAATGCACTACAGAATGTTACGTTTATACACACACACACAAATGACATGCAAATGCATCAGCTTTTTACAGCGTAATACTCACTACACTTGAGTACTTCTGAAAGGGCTCATTTTTACTCATACTTTGAGTAATATTTACAACAGATACTTTTACTCCTGCACTATACTTGCACTACATTTTTAGGCAAGTAATGGTACTTTTACTGGAGTATGATTTTTCAGTACTCTTTCCACCACTGGCAATAGCCAAAAATACATTGTATGGGTATAAAAATCTTTACATTGTTCTTTTATGCCAAAAATCATTAGAAAATGAAGTAAAGATTGTGTTCCATGAAGACATTTTGGCAATTTTGCCCTACTGTTAATATTTATAAAACATATTTTCTATTTTTTTTTATTAACATGCATTGCTAAGAACTTAATTTAGACAACTTTAAAGAGTTTTTTTTATATATTTTGTTTTTTTAGCCACAGATTTCATATTTTCACATACAGTTAAAATCAGTCATTAGTCCACCTTTGATTTTTGATTTTTTTTAATATTTCCCAAATGATGTTTAACAGAGCAAGGGAATTTTCACAGTATGTCTGATAATATTTTTTTCTTCTGGAGAAAGTCTCATTTGTTTTATTTCAGCTAGAATAAAAGCAGTTTTTTATTTTTTTAAAAACCATTTTAAGGTCAATATTATTTGCCACTTTAAGCAAATTTTTTCAATAGTCTACAGCACACACTATCGTTATACAATAACTTGTCTAATTACCCTAACCTGCCTAGTTAACCTAATTAACCTAGTTTAGCCTTTAAATGTCACTTAAAGCTGTCTTGAAAAATATCAGGTAAAATATTATTGACTGTCATCATGGCAAAGATAAAATAAATCAGTTATCAGAAATGAGTTATTAAAACTATTATGTTTAGAAATGTGTTGAAAAAAAATCTTCTTTCCATTAAACAGAAATTGAGAAAAAAAAAATAAACAGGGGAGCTAATAATTCTGACTTCAAATGTAGTGGCATCTCAGCTAAATATTCACCAGGGTCACATATTTCATACATTTTTAAACATATTTTTAAACATACAACAAGGCAACAAGGCAAGGTTTTTAATATAAAAATAAAACAGAAGATGAAAAATAATCATACAAAAAAATTCACAGGGCTCTATTTATTCTAGTTAGCCAAGTTAAGGCATGTGAATAGCTATGGACAAAAAAAAAAAAAAAAAAAAAAAAAAAGAGAGAGAAAACTTTTTCCCACAATTGAATCACTTCGTGACTAAAAGAAAAACTGTTAGCACCACACTGCCTTCTTTTTATGATATCTCTGAAATCCAGCATTTACATCAACGGCAGATTGACGGAATTGGGTACTGTACCTGCTGGAGCTGTGATTATGGTAGCAATCTGTGCTCGAAGGCTCTGAAGTTCCTCCTCCAGAGCGGAGATCTTCAGGAGGGCCTCAGGCTGAGTGCTCTGTCCCAGGAACCCTCCGCCTCTCTGAGATTGTACAGACACGGACCCCAATGAGAGAGTCTCATAACCGTGAGGTACACACTTTTTCCTCAGTGGCACAGCATTCCTGTTATAAACATATAAAGATGTGACTTCCACACAGATGCTTTGATTGCCACAACCTTTTTACAGTAAAATATGTACAATTTTTAGATATAATAACAATTTAAAATAGATATGTAGTTTAAAATGAAAAGTATTCCTGTGATTTAAGCTGAATGTTCGGCATCATTACTTGTGTCACATGATCATTCTAATATGATGATCTGCTGCTCAAGAAATGTTTATGTTATCACTGATGTTGTGATCAGTGATGGAATCTGTTGGGCTGCTTCATATTTTTGTGAAAACTGTGATACAGTACCATTCAAAAAAGTGGAATAGTGTTTCCATCAGGTACCATTAAAAATATATTTACTATTATTTCTCAAGGACAAATAAAATTGCTCAAGAGTGCAAGTAAAGACATTTATAATAACATTTATAATCACGTGAATAAATGACATTATAAAACATGAAAATGTAAATGATATGGGCTGCACAATTTAAAATTTCAGCACCGATATCTCAATGTGTGTCCCCGTAATAGTCACATCGCAGGATATGCAATGTTAAGGGATTATAGCTGATCAGCACAACAATTGAGAATATATTAAAGATTTGTGGATTCATTGCAAAGTATAACCTTAGCAGGGTGAATCTTTATCATTTGCATGTGTTTTAAAGGCATTTCAAGAGAATTTAAAGCATTCGGGCACAAAAACGTACAACATTTGTAACTTTAATGAAGAATATTATTATTTAATTATTAATACAATGAAGACTATACAGTGTTATTTTACATTTCATTATTAAGTTTGTGTACCTGAATAATACTTGATTGTTTGAAAACCACACTGCACTGTTTATTTGACTTTTTTCTTTGCTATTGTAATTATTCTTGTTTGCCATTTGTTTATTATTTTTATACATGATTTACACCCTTACAATCTCACCCCAGTCAATCTAAATTCAAGATTTCCCAAATAGAGCTATTAGAGCCATCTGCTGAAATTGTATTTATTTCACAATATATATCACTGAAAAACTATAACCGCAATGGAAGATTTTTCTAATACCGTGCAGCCCTAAAATGATTGAATGCAAATTATATTTCAAAATGTTGTTTTTTTATTACATATCTGATCAAATAAATGCAACTTTGGTGATAAGTAGAGACTTTTCCAAAACAAACTGAACTTAAAATCTGGCTGATCCTAAATATTTGACAGGTAGTGTATATTTAGAACTGTCAGTGAGCTATTAATAAACACTTGGGTTTCTGATGTGACTACCTGAATTTTGTGTAACTGTCTTCTTCATCCTCGACCAACCAAAGCACATCCGCTAAAGTAGGAATGGCTGGAGAGTCCACTGACACATTGATATGGTTGTGTTTATTAAAGGTCTGCAGAGGAATCTTAAAGGAAGAGTCAGAACACATTAGTGAGGGTGCTCTTAAGTACTTTGAAGCTTTTTGCATGTTAAAGTGAGTCTCAAAACTTATTAACAATTTATACTGAGAGAAACATGCATGTTTTATACACAAGCGAGCATTAAGCTTGAGTTACAAAATGAGCTGATTGCAAAAGTGCGTATAAATATACGTCATATATATGTAAATATATTTAATTTTTGTTTTTTAATAAGTTTATTTATTGAAAATATGCATAACATTGGTGTGATCGTTTGTCAATATGCGTGCAAATGTGATCTTAGAATCGAGAAGCAGCATGACTAACTGTTAAAATAAGTGTTCGCATGAGCAAAAGAAAGCAGGTAAATACTGAGTGAGAGGATGATCACACGCATGGTGAGACACAGGCACACTCCCGTTACCTTGCGTTAAGTAATTGTGCCTGAAAACGCAACTGGTGCGATTGGTTCTGTTTGAAATAGACTAGACAATAAGTGGTGCTCGTGCACCCACAGTCCTGCTGCTTTCAAGAACTCCAGATTTATGACAGCAGTTGCTACTTTCGCTGCATTCTTTGAACAGATTATTAATAGGTTTAACGTTAAATGTGATCATGCACGTGATCATCATTTCATTAGGTCACATGGTATGTTTTTCACCTGCTTTCTTGCTTAATTCTTTTTAATATGGTTTAATTAACATTCTTTACAATAACATTGCTTTAATAGGAGATTGACTCTCTATTCATCTATAGTTAACTGGTTTTAGATACATGACAATCATTTTTTTAAACGTCAATTGTTTTTTGTTGAATAAAAAGTGAATGCATTCAGCTAAATTGTGCTTGTTTTGACATTATTTAACATTTGTAGCAAGGAAATAGTTAGTTTGGTGTGACCAGAGAAAATTTTGGTAAATGTTTTGTGTTAAGCCCTGAAAAGTCATGTGAAATAAAACTAATTGCAACGTGACACTTATGAAAGCACAATTTGAAAAAATGGCGAGTGGCTAGTAATGTTGGAAAAATACTAGCCACAGTGGCTGGTGATACAAAAAAGTCAATGTCAAGCCCTGATTATAATATATTTTTATCTAAACTTAAAATAAGCTAAAAAGAAGCTTAGAGATAAAAATGCATACAGGAAAATACTTGGAATTAACTAAAGGTTGAGACATGGCAGTAAGAGTTAGATTTGTTCTTGTGAACTAAAATAAATAGTTTTTGCTAAATGAAATTAATCTTAAATAAAACAAAATGTAAATATTAGATGACAAAAATGTCTCCGCAACTAACTGAAATGAATAAGCTTAAACTGAAGCACTTCAACTTCTAAAAGCACAACTGAAATACAAATAAAAAAGCTAAACGGAAATTTTAAAAATTATCAACAAACTAAAAATGACAAAAGTACATAAAACAATGAACATATACAAACACTAAACAACAAAACAGTTCCAAACTGAAAAAATACAAATAGTGCCAAATAGAAAAACAAAAAATAATAATAATAAATAGTGCCAAATTAAAACTGTTGAGTAACTAATTGAGATTAAGTTGGTTTTATTTTCGCACATTCGTTCAGTGACAACTTGTAACATGCTCTCTATATTGTTTACCATGGTGCTTTGAATATTCAGCCTGAAATCACATGCAAGTATGACTTGAAAACAACATCAGCTCTATTTATTTGGCATCTTGTACTTTGATAGTCATTGGCTGCTAATATGATTTCACTATTTAGATTTAAAAAACAATACTTTTCTGAAATTATATTATTAAGGAGAATGTCTGAATGTTTTTATATAAAACCAACTTTACCTCAATGAGTAACTACTGTAGTTTTTATTAATAGTATTCTTATATTTTATTAGTAGTACAAAATTATTTCTACTGCTTCAAATACCTGAAACCGCAATCGGGGGTAAGGAGAAAGAGGAAGATTTGTCCCAATCATACGGACTAGGCTTCGGTACTGTCCACAGTGTGTACTGTCCCATACTGGAACCAACTGCAACATTACACAAAGATGCACTGTTAATAAATTATAACTTACATTTAATAACTTTTTTTATAAATGTACTCGACTGCTTCAATACCATGTCTGGAGGCACTCCAAAATATTCCAGAACACATTTCAGCAGGTCAACGATGTCCTCCAGCAGAGACATTGACCGTGTTTGTGTGTGTTGTGCACGCTGGATTTCTGCTGACAGATGAACTAACAACACACACAGACACTGCACCAAACTTCTCCACGTGACCACAGGGATCAAATCAGCTGCATTCCGCTCAACTCTGTAACAAAAAGCGCAGTCAGAAGGTTTTTGCATTAAATCTGAAATGCTGAGATAAAACTAATGACATAATTGCAAGATAATAGTAATCAAATACAGCGGTAATTAACAGCATCGTCAACTGCCCTACCAATGAGTGCGTGAGAAAACACACACGTATCTCAAACATATCCTATAACGTTATTTCATTTTAGGACATATCTACGTTTCATTTAATCCCACTGTCGTCGTGCTACTTATTAAATGCCGCTTAAATTTACGAAGACAATTTATTTAATAAATGTTATTCACTTTACCTCCTCGCCGTCTCACGCTTCCCGTGCAGGTAAACTCAAATAAAGCTCTTTCTGTGAGAGCGTTTGTGATTGGTCCGGGCTGTGGGGTTGGCTCCAGTAGCCAATCAACTTGAAAGATTTAGAAACTACGTCAAAAGACGTTAGCCAATCATTTCGTTTGAACAGAAGGAGTGGGAAGTTTCGTATCTTGTGTGTGTGTGGTGTAAAAAGTAACGGTAGCGGTGAGTACTCTGTAAACTGATAAATTCAATCGTTGTTTTAACTTACACGAAGGAGTGTTTTGAGAACAATATGTAACAATGTTATCATGAATAAATATAGATATCTTAAAATTTACAATGGTGTAAATTTCCGTTGATTCAGAATAGAAATTTCAACACTTTAGCTGTTATGCTAACACACTATTAGCGGTAGTGTTTTGAGCATTTATGCTATTCGCGTTAGCTTTTCTGAAGTCTCATGTTACCATAAGTATTTGTGAACAAGGTGTACTTTTAAAGTCTAAAAATATGTATTTTACACATAGTTGGTAATGCCTTATTATTGTCGACATTTTATAAGCCTATTGTAAACAGTCACTTGATCGGAGCGGTTGAAATGTCTACAAAATAAAACAGAAATAATGCATGATACGCCCGTAATTACGATATTTAGTTAGCATAATAATTAAAACAAAGGCTGTGTTTTGTGTAGAACATAATCACAATGCATAAACCACATCTGGCCTGAATGTAGCTTCTAGGTATCTAGGTAATGAATTTTCTTAATATCCTCTGGTATTTCAGATCTCCACAAAAAAATGATGGACGCATTATCAGTAGTGACACAGCTGCGGGACTTGGCATCAGAACCACAGAACCGGGAGGTGATTGTTCAGGACCAGGGTTGCCTTCCAGGATTAGTGCTGTTCATGGACCACAAAGACCCTAAAGTGCTTTTTGCCACCCTTCAGGTACACCAAGACCTGATTTGTCAATGAACAAATCGTCACGTTGGAATTGCAACGTTCTATCTGCGTTCTGAATGATTTTGAGATATTGAGCTTCAAAGTTTTTGCATTCCATATAGCAAACAGTATGCGTGTTACATTTGTTTTTTAAATAAAAAGTCTTAAACAGCCCATATTTTACATGAAATAGGGTCATATTTAGGTTGTAAGGGTCTCCAACAACAGTCTAATATGCATGCAAGGTAAAAAAAACACTTTCATGGTCTTATAATCTGCATTTATTTTTACCTAATTATCCCAGCGACTCCCATATGAATCGTTTAGCGATTCATTTGTTCCCAAACCCCTCCTTAGGGCGAAGCTAATCTGCGCTGATTGGACTGATGACAGCCTGCTGCGATTGGTCGACGACACTGACAGGCTTCAGCGCGAGACAGAGTGAAATGGCCAGCTGCTAATCAACAATATAAAAGAAGTCACAGTGCATACACGCTTCATAGTGGATTTTGGCTGCCAGTGGGTGAATGTAAATACAGACGACTAACTATTTTATTAAGCAAAAAGTCCAAGAACTGGCGAGGAGATCTCCTAGCCAATTACAGTCTACCTGCTCTTTTCACACACACACACAAACATGGCCGGCGCGACCTAGGGCGGCAGAAAAGAGGGTGGCGTCAGCGACACCTCCCTCACCACCCGCCTCCTCAGTTATATCCGTGAATACCCAACCATAATATGGGCTCTTTAAAATGTAAACAACTTATTAAAAATCATCCCATAATGTAAATGAGTTGTCATTTAATAAGAATATGTGAATAACTCAATTTCGACAAAAATATCAGATAGAACCTTATAATTCTAAGGTGACGAAATGTGTATTATATGTATAATTTAGAGTTCTAAAGTGTCCTCTTATGTCTCTGCAGGCTTTGCGTTACTTGGCTGAATCGTCCCGTAACATCAACACAATGAAAAATGAGCTTGGCATGATGGTCAGCCTGGAGTTACTGATAAAGAGGTGTTTTATTTTAAACGCATCTCTTTTACTATTAATATTTTATTTATACCTGTAAATGTATAATAAAATCGATCATTAGATCTTCTGTTTATGTTCTGGAATGTTTCATATGAGCTTTGCATTTTGATATATACTATGAACTTTAGTCTAATTATGCACAATGCATCAATGCACAAAATTCATTATCCTTCATTCCTTTTTATATTCCCTGAAGGACTGATTTAACAACTGATATTACAGACCTAGCAACAGAGGTTTATGATTTGTTGAACGCTCAGTCACAGAAGCCGGGTTGTCAGACCCCAGAGCAACAGAAGAAGAAGAACAAACCTCAGTTCTTCATCAACAGCACCAACAAGAAAGCCAAATCAGTTACTCTCCACATACAAGGCTTAGATGGGGTGGTATGTACAATATGTGAATCTGTCACATGCACTTCTTTGATTGTCAATTGTTTGTGCAGATTATAAGCTAAGATGATGTTTTGTGTTGACAGGATCAGAGAGGTGTGTGTGAAGAGGCTCTTCTGAGGGTTAAAGGTGTAATCAGCTTCACGTTTCAGATGGCTCTGAAGAGATGCACTGTACGCATTCGTGCTGATCTGCCTACTGAGGTACTACTTTTTCTTTTCTTTTTCTTTTTTTAAGGAAGGAGTTAACTAAACACAGATGTGGTATTGTGATTTGCATGAAAAATGTAAAAGCAAATGTGTTTTTTTATTTTTTTTTTTTTTCCAGAGTCTGGCCTCTGCCATTGCTTCCACAAAAGTGCTTTCAGCTAAGCAGGTTGTGAAAGATGAAAATGGAGAAGAGGTGCGTGTTTCTGTTGCTCATCCAGGGCTCAATAATATGTTGGTCTGATCTGCTCAAGTCAGATTTTTATGTTTTGCTATTATAATAGTTATCAGTAAAGTAAAGCTTAAAATTATAAATAATTGATATTTATAATATATGTGCCCACACACACACACGCATATATGCACAAGCAGCTATAGGGGGAAATAAAAGATCTACTGAAAAATTTTCTAGGCATGGGTTTAAGTAAAATAAATTTCCAATTATTTTTTAAATTACAATTTTTTTTTTGTCATTTGATCTTTTTTTCTTTTACAAAACTTGGCTTTTGCTCAGAATAGATGTTTGCTCATACAGATGATGATTTTTAAGATGCCAATAAAGACATTAAAAAAAATAATAATTTAAGACAGCTATGATGATAAGGATGTAGAGAAACCATGGCCCATTTCCAATTCTATTTTGGGAACCTTCCCCTTGACCTTTGAAACAGAGTGTGAAGGGGAAGGGCTTTAAAATTTACCCCTTAGAAATAGGACAGCACCTGCACACGTCATCATATATCATCATGGTCTCTTGCTTTATATGAGATCAGACGATGGCGACTGCTGTAGTTATTCCTGTTGTTTTTTGTCTTCAGGAAATCACTGAAGCCATATCATGTTATCAAAACGATCTAATGTGGCAATAAGATTGTAACTGTATTGTGCATTAAAGTGGCCATATTTATCCATGTATCACATGAAAACAACATTAACATTATACCAGACACTGTAAAAAGCTCATTCCCAGCCACTAGACTTCTCACAGGGTATTCGAGTGTTATCGAGTGTCATAATGTTGTTGGACTGCTATACAGGTGTTATTAATATTAGAGTGATTATTATAAATCACAAAATTTAGCTGTTTTTATTTTAGCATATTTTTTTAAAGCATGACTGTAAAACACAAACGAGGTTATGAATAAAATAAAACGTATACTTGTTCGTTGTAATAATGACAAAAAAATACTAATTTGTGGATCTAAAATAAACATTGTAAATATTAAAAATAAATGTGTCCTATTAAATAAACAAAATAAAAATGTCCTGATGTTTTCATTTTGTTATGATTGGAAAATCAGTTAAGTGGCACCTGCATTATTTTTTATATGTTGCTAAGTATCGTGTACAGTTCATAGAAAACAATGTTTACAATTCTAAAAGACATGACGCAGGCACGTCTGGTCTGCAACACAAAAGACGTATAGAATTTAAATAAAGTATTCAAAAGTTAAGAAATGTCATCAGAAGTTTAAATATATGAATTTAAATCAGATCTCACCGATGAACTATGATTAGCCACTCACTACAAACCTTTTTATCTGTCTGTAAAGGATATTGCATGTATAATATTGCTGTAGAGATTGGACTCATAATCATACTGTTATTTATAATTTATATGTCTGCCTTGTGATCACAGGTCCTCATTCCCCTCAGCACTTCTGGCTCAAAGGTAGAAGAAAACTCCAATCTGCCGGATTACCTGCCGGAGGAAGAGAGTCCAGAGAAAGAGCTGGACCGTGCGGTGTCTCGCACTGGCGCTAAACAAGACACCGGCGGAAGCTGGTTGAACACAGCCGCCAGTTTCCTCACTAAAACCTTCTACTGGTGAAGATTGACTTTCACAGACTGCTTCTGTCTGAGCTTGGACCTCAACTTTTAAACGAAAACTGGCCTAAAAAAGCAACAAGCACCAACTAGCACTAAGGAAAGTCTAGTCATTGAGTGACATGCTTTTACAGGCTACAGAATGTGTCCTTCAGCTTATCAACCTGTGTTTGTCAAATCTCAGCCACATCACACTCTGTACTGAAAACTATTCATGTTGTACATTTTTGTATGTTAATGAACAGATCTTTCTTTTCCTCTCTTTCAGGAATCAGAAATATTCTTCTGTTTCTGCTGTCAGATTTGTGCTGTATTCTCTTTCCAGCGGATTTTCTGTAAATATTTCTATTTTTAGTGTGTCTATAAGGAGAACGTGTCGTCTAAAAATGGAAACAACTGAACAAGAAATTAAATGCATATTTGATGCTGTTTTGTGTTAAAAAAAAAAAAAAGGCATTTGATGTCATTTTTTTAAATCCTCAAAATATAGCGTTTATAAAAGAAAATATCAATAATAAAGATGACAAACCAACATTTAAAAATATCTTTAATAGTAGAATGGTTTAATTATGCAAACAATGCATAAATACCTTTTAAAAGTAAAACATTTGGTATCAGTTGAAACTACATAAATAAAAAACATTAAAACCAGAGAAACAAATCCTGGTTAACTTTGAGCTGCAGTTTGTAATGACACAGGTTTAACATAATGACACAGTTAAATTAGTGTGTTTATTATGACCTTTACAAAAAAAAGAAAACCCCTTGCCCTTTTTTTAAATCTGTTGTTAACAATGTCAACTACATGTACATCAGTCATTTCACGAGTTCACACTTGCAATAGTTTCAGAATAAAGCATATTTGGCGTGCTGTCCGGGGAGAGGGCTTTGAGCTCGTGGAAGACACCTAAACTCGAGTTATTCCTCTTATCAGGAAACAAAGAAGAATAGGGATTCGAGCGAAGTATCTAGACCTGCCCAAGAATGCTCCCCCTGGGATTGTAATGCTTAAGAGGTGAGGTGACGGGGTGGTGGAGGGATGCTAAAGTCGTAAGATGCTGCAGGTAAGACAGCTTTGGTATATATAGGGGTTTGGTCAAGAACTGATTGGATAATAGAATAATTGTCAATGACGTATTTGATACTGAAACTTCTACGCGTGCTCCTCCCGAAATTTGTTTATAAAACATCACTTTGTAACATCTGGTAGAAATACTTAGACTCTATATACACGCATTAATATGCAAACTTTAGTTTTAAAAAATCCTGCTAATATCACAAAGCTCTCAAAATTGTCCTCTTATGTTGTCTTGCATCTCCAGCACTGTACTGTGAATGAAGCTTAGAGTATCAAAAGGAAAGCATGAGTCTTTATGCCCACCATTACTGCAGTGCTATTGAAATGACTGCTTAGTATTGCATAATTTAATGAATAGTATAAAATAACAGTATAAATAATGCATATCTTTAAGAATAAAACATCTACAAAATAGAATTTGACATTCTGTCCTCTGATGTTGATGAGAGCTGTTCACACTGATGTTAAAACAAGCTGCAGAGACACAAACAAATATTAATAACTGAAGCAAAGCTCAATGAAAGCAAACATACAATTATATACCACACTGTAGCTACATTGTTATGCTCTTTCAGGTATTTTAAAGGGTTGGATCACCCAACAACAACATTTGTCATTAATTAATCACCCTCATGTTTTTCCAAACCCCTGAAACCTTCGTTCAGCTTCAGAATACAAATAAAGATATTTCAGATGAAATCCAGGAGCTCTCTTCCTCCATGGATAACAATCCTGAGATTTTTGAAGTCCAGAATAATCCCCAAAACAGTCCACATGTTTGGTGTGTCAATTGGAATATTATCAAGCTACAACAAAAATAATGCCTTTGTTCAACAGTTTCTCCTCCTCAGTGTCAATATAGGACACGCATTCATGAGAGCAATGTATTCTCTCTGTGTGTTTAGTTGCAGTCAACATATTATTGTGCATGGGCATTCAGGATGTACATTAGTGCAGTGTTCGTGAACATACTGACACCAATCAGGAGAAGCAACAAAAGCATTCTCGCAGATTGATGATATTGATGAGGGAGTTCTCAGATTTCATCTAAAATGTGTTCATTTGTGTTTTGAAGATGATCGAAGGTCTCGGGTTTGGAATGACATGAGGGTGAGTAATTATTGACAGGATTTTCATTTTTGGGTGAGTTATATCTTTAAATTCAAAACTACTGCAAATACCTCAGAGTAATACTTACATGAGTTTCTCTAGTTTGTAGTCTGGATCATCCAGAAGGCCAGACAGAGGCCTAACAGCTGAATCTGTGAGATTGTTTTCACTCAGGTCCAGCTCTTTAAGAATTGAGTGCTTAGATCTCAGTGCAGAGGCTAAAATGGTGCAACCCTCCGCTTTGACCCCGCAGTTAGTTAGCCTATAGGATAAATATGACTTATATATAATTAATCAAAGTAAGTGTCAAATACATGTATGTTAGTTTTCATCATTAAATCACATTTAAATTCTGTCACAGCAGCATAGATAGATATAGAGTTACCTTAATGTGTCCAGCTGACAGTGTGGATTTCCCAATCCAGCACTAAGGACTTTAATTCCCACGTCATGTAAATTATTTACTCCCAGATTCAGTTCTCTAAGACTTGATGATTTTTCTACAAGAATTGCTGCGAGTTTATCACAGGAGTCCACAGATAAACCACATTGACTCACACTATGGAGGGGAAAATGATCAAGTTTTATATCAATAAATGATTAACAATAATTAAATCAAATGTATTATTTTACTTAGCAATTTGAAGTTTGTGGCGTGGTAGAATTTTTAGTAACACTTTTACAAAAAGATTTCTATTTGTGACACTACTGACATTACACTGTAAACAAATCAATTAGTTACTTTACCTTACATTACATTTACTTACAAATTGAGATAATCCATTGTAACTTGGAACAATTAAGTTTACTTCACTTATTTTATAATTATGCACATAGTTCTTTTAATTATTACTCAACATTTCTTAGGTAAAGTCATTTAAAGCTTTAAAAGAAAATTTAAAAAACGTTTTAAAACTTTTTCACTTTTTAAAAGTCAACTACAAAGGTTATTTTTGACCAAAATACAGATTTAAAATATTTATAGTGTGTAAAAGATCAGAGCATAAAATGTCTCATGATGCTTCAGAATTCATACTAATAAGATGAATTGATCCTCAAGAAAGATTTCCAAAAAATCAAAAACAGCTAGGATGCTTTATATTTTTTGTAAACAAAAATACATTCCCCATTCAATTGAATGCTTTCTTTATAAAAGTATTAAAAGTAATAAAACTAGTATAGTAATGAAATATATTATACACAATAGTTGAAAGCCTGAAGAATTATAATGTTAGGATGTTATTTAAAACCATTGTACCTACTCTAATTTCATAATGTTGCCACTGTGGTTCCTCAGGACAGGAGAAAGATGCCTTATGCCTGCGTCTGTGAGCTCATTATAGCTCAAATTCAGCTCTCTCAGATGAGACGGGTTCGAGTTCAGAGCAGCAGCCAGGACAGCACAACCTTCCTGTGTGACACCACAGTCTCCTAAACTGTTATGACAGACATTTATTTTTAAAAATGCTTTTGTTGTATGTTAAGACTTGACTTACACCTGCTGAAATGAATAGCAGTCACATTTCAGCATCTAAATAAATGCAACATGATCAACCACAACGATAAGCAAGGCAATCGTGTCATAGAATGCATTGATTCAATATGCCTGCTCTCTCTCTTTCTCTCACACACACACAAATCAAACAAATATAAAGTTATTGGTATCCTTTCACTCCAGAAAACTCACAGTAAGAGCTGAGTGATATGACACCATGCATTAACATGCATTAAACACTAATATTTAGAAGTTTACATGAGTTTGTTGCCTCATTACAAACTTTCACAATATACACATTAAACTAAGATAGAATTAAATAGACCTTATGTCTCCTTGGGGTGTTGTTGAATTTATTCAAATTCCATAAATCCTGCATTTTGCATTCTGAGAAGCTGTGAACACTGTGTGTTTATGCATGGCTGTCTACTTCACTTTTGTACTCTTCCTGCATCTCCCATTTTCAAAATAATAGTCCCACATACTTAGTATTTTTAATACAAGCTTGTATAAACTTAAAAATAAGCTGGGAATTATAGCTGTAATCTCACTAGGAAACATTATGGCCAATCAAACGTTGCCTGGGGTGTGCATATTAATGATGCAGTGTGGATGATTTGACAATCAGAAATGAGCAAACAATGGTGTTTGAGGCTCACGGTATGCCATTTCTATGTATTGAACACCTATTTTTTTTTTTCAGTTATGCCTAGATTTCCATTCTGTGGCACCTTTTAAAACCTTTTCTGCATATAAAAATCTAAACTTGCTTACTGTAAAGTTTCCAGCCTACAGTTGGAGTTCTTGACCACTTCGGCAAGTGTGGACACACCAAAGTCCTTTATGTGGTTCTGTCTCAGATCCAGTTCTCTCAGAGAAGCCGGGTTACAAACAAAAGCCGAAGCCAAATCAGCAACACCCACCTCTGAGATCTCACACAACGCCAGTCTGAAATCACAGGACTCGCACATAAGTGGTTGTTTTGTCTTGAATGTAAATTGAGATTTGAAACACTCACCTTAAGATCTCTATTTTACAATGAGGGCTTCCAAGTCCGCTTGAGAGCATTTTTACTGCTCCATCATATATTGCGTTGCCGCTCAGGTCTAAAGCTTTCAGAGTGGAGAAACTGGATCTCAGAGCTGAAGCCAAAAACTGACAGCATTTCTCAGTGAGCAAACCGTAACTTAGCCTGTGGGTGGAAGTGTGAACATTTTGGTTATTTAGAAAAAGTTGTTAATTTAAAAGTGTACTACCATTGATAAGTGGGGTAAGATTAAGATTTCGGCTCTTATGCTCACTAAGGATACTTGATCAAAAATACAGTAAAAATGTTATACTGCACTGTAATAAATGCAGGGTTATACACAATACATTCATGCTGTTCCAACACAAATTTAAGTTAACTTTAACGATTAAGTTAACTTAACAAAACTAAGGGGATTGAACATAAAACAATTAAGTTGTCTCAAACAAACTCAAGAATTGTGTTTTTCAATCTCATTTCAAATATTTTTTTTTTTAATTGTGTGAAATGTCATTGTTTCAAAATTTCATTTTTTTATTTTACCATATAATTGGTGTTCAAAAAATACATTCTTGCAGAAAAAGTTTAATAATAATATTAAAGTCATGGCAAAAATGTTTTCCAATACTTAAAAATGTGTTTTTAAGGTATATATTTTATAAAGATTTTTAAAATAAAACAAGTTCCTTACGTTAATATGTAAATGTTTGAAAAAGGTTTTTTTGACAGTCAATTTGTATATTCATTTATTCATTTCATTAATTTTCTTTTAGGCTCAGTCCCTTTATTAATCTGGGGTCGCCAAAGTGGAATGAACCGCCAACTTATCAGCATGTTTTATGCAGAGGATGCCCCTCCAGCTCCAACCCATCACTGGAAAACAGCACTACCCACTGCGCCACCGCGTCGCTCCAATTTTAATATACTTAAAATTTCGGGCAGAATTTAACCTTTAAAATGTTCTGGACTCAATGCTCCTGTAATTGACAATAAAGTTTTTATAATTTTTTTATAATTATTTTTTCAGAGTTTTTACCTTTAATGGACAGAATAGTAGAGATTACAGGAAAAGTGAGGGGAGCAGAGAAAGGGAAAGGATTGGCAAAAGAGCACATCAGTGCCATGTGTTGACTCACTAAGCTAATAGTGTTGACATTTGACAATACAATTAATGAACCCCAAAAAGAGGAAAAAGTACCACAGTGTTTCAAGCTGAGAGAGGGGAAGTTGGATTACATCCGAAAGCTTCTGCACTCCATCATCTCCTGGGTTATTCCAGTGCAGGTCGAGCTCTCTGAGGTGAGACGGGTTAGACTGTAGTGCTGAGGCTATTGCGAGGCTTCCTTTAGCTGTAACTCTGCAGTCCTTTAGTCTATGATTATAAAGATGACATGATTAAACATGATCGTGAGGAAAAATATATTTCACATTTGGTATTGGTATCTTCTGTTGATTCGTTATTTGAGGATGTTTAATCTTACAGCTACTGACCTCAGTATCTTAAGACTACAGTGCAGATGTCTTAAGTAATCGGCCAGTATTTTAATTCCTGATTCTCTCAGACTGTTTTCACTCAGGTCCAGTACCCTAAGGATTGGCAGTTTTGGGAGCAGTCCTGATTCCAGAATGGAGCAGCCACGTGTGGTGATTCTGCAGTATGAGAGCCTGAGAAGACAGTAACACCATCACATGACTCCTTAAAATATGAATGAACAATTCCGAAATCACATTATTTGTAGGATAAAAGCAAAGTGAATTATTAGACAGGGTAGTAAAAAAAGAGTTTTACCTCAGTTCCTCCAAATTACACTGTGTGTTCTCCAGTCCGGCTGTCAGAAGCTCCAGTCCTTTGTCTCCAATGGAGTTATTGCACAGATCAAGCACTCGTACATTTGAAGAACTGGAGCCAACACTGGAGGCAAGAGCTCTGCAGCATCTCATAGTAAGACCGCAACTATCCAGTCTGAAATATAATGGAAAAAATCATAAACAAAACCCAAACACACAACCCTTTGAAAACCACACAAATCGGATGGAAATATGAAAGCCCAAAAACTCACAGTGCCGTCTCTGAAGCTTTGACCACCGGTAACAACCTGATGAGTCCTTCATCTGATCTGACATACTTTTTTAGGTCGAACGTATCCAGCTTTTCATCTGACGTGAGTAACACAAACACTAGGGCAGACCACTGCGCAGGGGAGAGTTTAGAAAAGTGGCCGGAGTTTAAGAAGCGCTGGACCTCCTTGACCAGAGAGAGTTCGTTCAGTTCATTGAGACAGTAAAAGAGGTTTATGGACTTCTCTGGAGAGGACGTCTCCTCTATCATCTTCTTAATGTATTCAGCTGTTTCTTCAGTGCTCTGACCGCCTCTGTTACCAGATTGAGAAAGCAAGCCTTGCAAAAGACTCTGATTGGACTCCAAGGAAAGGCCCAGAAGAAAGCGTAGGAAGAGATCCAGGTGTCCACTGTCACATAGTAGAGCTTTATCAATTGCACTTTTATGCAACTCAAGCAAGGTGGCCTCCTGATGCTCTTCGTGATCAAGAACGTTGTTTTGGTGGACTTTAAACATGTAATACACATACATGGCTGCCAAAAACTCCTGAATGCTCAGATGGATGAAGCAATACACCTTATTTTCGGTCACTGCAGACTCCTCTCTGAATATCTCTGAGCAAACGCCTGAATACACCACTGCCTCCCTCACATCAATCCCGCAACCTGTCAGATCTTCCTCGTAGAATATCAGATTGCCCTTTTTTAGCTGTTGGAAGGCAAGCTTACCAAGTTTTAAAATCATATCTTCATCTTCCAGACAGGGGTTGTAATCTTTAGCATATCTCGTGTTTTTCGCTTTGGTTTGGATGAGAAGAAAGTGTGTGTACATTTGAGTGAGTGTTTTGGGAATCTCTCCATCTTCAACTGTGTTGAACATTCGCTCTAAAACAGCAACTGAGAGCCAGCAGAAGACTGGTATGTGACACATGATGTACAGACTTCTTGATGACTTTAGATGTGTGATAATACGGCTAGAGAGGAGTTTATCATTGATTTTCTTGTTGAGGTATTCCTCTTTTTGAGCATCGTTAAACCCTCGAACTTCAGTCACCAGGTCAATGTACTCAGGAGGAATCTGATTGGCTGCTGCTGGTCGGGATGTGATCCAGATGAGAGCTTCAGGAAGCAGAGATTTACTGATAAGGTTGGTGAGCAATCCGTCAATAGAAGCTGGCTGAGTTGAGTTATTCAACTTTGTGTTGTTCTGGAAATCCAAAGGAAAGCGACATTCATCCATACCGTCAAAGATAAAGAGAACTTTTTGGTTTTCGTCTTTAAAGCATGCTTCCATTTTGAAGTATTGGAGAAGCTCCGTCAAGCTGAACAGTTTTGCTTGCATCAGATTCAGCTCTCGAAATGGCAGTGGATACACAAACTGGATATCCTGATTAGCGTTGCCTTCAGCCCAATCCAGTATAAATTTCTGAACTAAGACGGTTTTCCCAATGCCCGCAACTCCCTTAGTCATCACACATTTTATGGGTCTGTTTTGTTCTTGTGAGTGTTTGAAAATGTCATTGCATTTGACTGGAATTTCCACTGTGGTTTTTCTCCTCAACGCTTTCTCAATCTGTCTCACCTCATGCTCTTTGTTGACATTCTCACTTTCTCCCTCTGTGATGTAAAGCTCGGTAAAGATGTCGTTCAAGAAGGTGGGATGGGATCGTTTGGACATGTCATTGTGAATCCATTGAACTTTTACTTTCAGTCTTGATTTATATCTTTGTTGGCAGTCCATGATTAAACCGCAACCAGGAATGTTGTCCTTGTGATACCTGTAAACATTCATTGACTATGAAACTCACACATTCTGTCCAGGTTTGAGGTCAGATTCATTTTAAAAAGGTGTATATATGTTTAATTTGCAAGGACTCATTAAATTGATTTAAAAAAGTGTCATAAAAGATATTTATATTTGAACAAAAATTATACAATCAAATGCTCTTCTGTAAAGCCTTGTATTCATCAAAGAATACTGAAAAAGTATGTCATGGTTTCCACAATAATAACAAACATCACGACTTATGATTCATTTTTTCAACACTGATATAATTTTTTTAAGTAACAAATCAGCATATTAGAATGATTTCTGAAGTATTGTGCAACAATGAAGACTCATGTGACAGGATTACATTGCAATATTACAGTTTTTATTGTAATGTTTTATCAAATAAATACAGCATTAATGGGCACTTTTTGTTTTTACGTTTGACCGACCTTACCATTGCTCACTGGCACAGTCTTCAGTGTTGAAAGAAACTGGTTCAGTCATTGATACCTTGCCTTTGTTTGACAGACGATGCAGCTTGCTCTGCTTAACAAAGCTTTAAAATATGTATATGATTTAATATATGGTTCGGCTTTATTTATGCTTGTAGCATGTGAACAATAAAATCATTTTATTGAACATTTAAGACTGTTGAAAATTTAAGCCTGATTTGGCAAAAAGATATTAGCAGTAATATAGATAAAGATACCTGGGATAGAATTCTTTCTCATAGTGGAAAATATATAAAAGAAGACAGAGGTAAATTTATACAGTATAAGATACTTCATAGGTACTATTACACACCAGTGCGACTTTTTAGAATGGGATGCTTAGATGATAATAAATGCTGGAAATGTAAACAGGAGATTGGTACATACTTTCATGCATTATGGCAATGTACAAAGATTTAACCCTTTTGGGAATCTGTATTAATACAATTAGGTAGATGTTTGGGATTTAATATCCCTCTCTCACCCAGGATATGCCTTTTAGGTGACAAAACTGCGGTTCCACATGTTACAAATGATAATTTTGGGCATTACTACAGTATTAGCACGTATAATACTGAGGTTTTGGAAGGATATTCAATGCCCTACATGTAAATTATAGATGGAATCCATGATTGAAAATGTATCATTTGAGAAAATGTTGGCCAAAATGAATGGTGATTACAAGGAAATAGATATGTGGGAGATTTTCATTTCCTCCCTTGAAATGTGAATGTATCTATCCTGTTATGCTCTGTACTATTATTTTAGTATTTTTTTTTTGTTATTGGTTGTTGAATTATTTATTCATTTTCTAAACTGATAAAACAAATTTATAAATTGTGAAGAACCTGTATACATTTTATATTTTTGTATGGTATTGTATGTTATTTCAAGAAAAAAAACTAATAAAAATCTTATTTCCAAAAAAAAATAATAATAATTGTATATAGTTTTACTTTTAATAATATGACAAATTCTAAAAAAAACAAATACAAAATTTTTTTCATATTAACCTCTTCAGCAATTTTTAAGTATATTATAAGATACTTTTTAACTCGAGACGATGTTTCTTACCTTTGTACTGAATAAGAGGATTTTTTTTTCAAATCAGCACTTGGCTGAACAACATGGCTGTGTTTTTTTTGTGAGACTGTCCTAGAATGTGACAAAGTGTTTCAACATATGTTCGTTTATTTCTTAAATTATGGGAAATACATTAGCACATTTTCTTCACCATAGATTGAATGAAGATTGAGTGCTTAAATTTCTCAGATTCATTAAAACTGCAGCTTCACATGTTCACATTATTTCTTCAGTTAAACAGGAAATACAATGAAAACAAGATTATTCAAAGAGTTTGACTCATGGTAAATGGGTAGACAGGCCTAGGAACTATAAATGCACAAGAGCAGATGACTAAATAAGACTAGGAACAATGGAGAGATTAACGACACAGACGTGACATCAACAAGGGGGGGAAAAAAGGATTTCAAAATGTAAGACTGGTTTAAAGAAACATTTGAGACTGATTAAAAAACACAGAACAAACTATTTATACTTATTAAGAGATTGTAATAAAAGACAACCAAACGTGCATTGTTATCATACATTGTAATCATGTATGCTAAAATAATTGATAAACTACGCTGACTTTTAAAGGACTTTCTCTTAATCTTTAAATGGTGTGCAGTGTGAAAACTCATGTCACAATTTACAGCAAAAGAATGAGGAACCACCAACTTTATGGAGAAGTTGACCAGTTTCTAACACTCATGTGGTCTTCATTTGTGGTTTAAAGAAACTTGTTTTGTGGCTAAACAGTATAAGTAACCTTAATCAGTAACCTTCTCTATATACTCACAGGTGAGGTTAGTGTAGAGGTTGTTTTATTATATCATCAATATGATAATATTCAGCATATTTAAAACATTATGAACAATTTTTATATGTATTCATATACACTTGATGCAGTGGGAATTTGAGGACACCTCATGCAAAAATAAACCATCAGTGCTTATTGCTTAAAGCAGTGTTTCATCAAACATCCTTTGAGCTGCTCATAATAACAAAAATGAGCAATAATAATAATACACTATTTAGTTCTGTAGGTTAAATTTATCATAATGTAAGATAAAGTAATAACAGTAAACACGTAATGGATTGTACTGAACATTCTTCTACAATGAAAATAATTAGTAAATGCAAAGACTTTTGTCTTTTCATTTCTGTTGCCATTGTCGAAAATAAGTCTAATCTAATTGATAAAAATTATTAATTAAAATTGTCTTTCTTTCCACTCGAGCTTATTATTACAAACATACCACATCCAGTATGTTAGAAATACTATGACTAAACTAAGTAACACATAATACATATTGTAAAAAAAATACACATTGTTAAAAACTTTAGGCATTTTTCATTGTAAAGCTACAATATTTACTCTAGAATGTATCTATTTTAAACCCAGCTCAAACATTTTAAACAGTTGTTTATAAAGTACTTACAAGACCGACAAGACGAGTGTCTCCAAACAGCTGCTATACTCTACTTTCAGTTCAGAGATTTCACTCCTGTCAGTCAACAATCACGTGGTCACAAAGAGGAGGGGCTAAATCATGACTCAGATTTTTGCTATAGACTGTAAAAAAAGGTTCTTGCCTTTTATTATTACACGTGCAAGAACTTCCCTCTCACATTTTTGTATAGATCTCCATGAAGCATTTCATAAAAAAATAAAGAATAATACCAAGGCAATTCATAAAAAGCTTTTTTTTCTTAACTTTGCTTAGTGATTCCAAAAGATAACAGGCCTAATAAAAAATTAAATATAATAATCATGATATATAAACAGTAAATATTAGAATAAATATAAACTAACATGATACAGCTTAACCTTAAATTAATTACATTGAATTAAATAAAAAATGTAACTATTAATATTAATAATAATAAAGCCATGAATTGTAAGAAGTATGTCAAAGAAATATATTTCTTTAATTTATAAGAAAGTTTTTTTTAATGCAGGCAACATTTTTGCCCCACTTTTTTAAAGACTAACTAACATTCCATAAATGTTAAGTGTTTGTTTATTGATTTATTGTTTATTTATTAATTAAATACACTCTAAAAATGCTGGCTTGTTAACCCAGCATTGGATCAAATATAGGCAAGTGAGTTTTTAAAAAAAAAAAAAAATTTTAAATGACACTTTTTAATCCAAAAGTTGAGTTTGTTCACATTTTACCCAATTTTAGGTTACAACAACAACCTAGCTTTTTTGTATTGTGTAGCTTATTTTATTGCAAATTTAATTTCAAACAATATAAATTATTATAAAATCCCAATTTTAATA
Source organism: Danio aesculapii (assembly GCF_903798145.1). Taxonomy (NCBI): domain Eukaryota; kingdom Metazoa; phylum Chordata; class Actinopteri; order Cypriniformes; family Danionidae; genus Danio; species Danio aesculapii. Next base: position 16,290,162 of record NC_079457.1, on the reverse strand, counting down.
TTGTTATAAACAGGGTGTTAATAATTAGCGGGGTTTTTGCGATTCACTGCATGTGTTCAATCCTATATTTTATGGTTCAATCGCAGTCAATGGTAAGAAAAATATCATTCAACAATCTGAAACTGGCTGTTCTAGAGCACCGATAGACATATTAAGTCTTTACAAAAACACATTTCTTGTAAAATAGGTGTTAATATCTGCATGTAGCCTAAAAAAATTAAAAAAAATGACACATAATTTGTAGAGTTTGACCTTCAGTAACCTTTAAAATAGTCAATAAATATCCTTCAAAACACTCACTGAAAATTCATACATTTTAATAATGAAATAGATGTAATTTAAATACATTTATAAATTCGGTTTACTGAAGCATGAGTTACCAAACTACCATACTACCCCGCCCCCCTTAATAAGTAGCCATGCAACAAACAACAGATTTTCTGCATTTAAAATTTTTACGAAATACTTTTTGTAACGTGTCATAATATTCTAAATCAATCAAATAATGAAGGGATTTGCATTCCACACCATTAAAGGTCACTTTAAATCTGCCCCCACTGTATGTGAATGGAAATTAATTTAATTAAGCTTTACTTCAGTGACTGGACTGTCAACAAGAGTTTGTAGTACAGTATCTCTCTCTCTCTCTCCCTCCCTCCCGGTGTGAGCTTGATGATGTTGGACTCAGAGCTGGACTTCAGCCAGACACAAACAGGAGGATGTGCGTATGAAGTCCTGAGCTCCTGATCATCAGTCAGAGCAAAGCAAAGTAAAGCACAAACTCCTGGAGGAGATCATGAAGCCCAAGTCTCTCTGCGTCCCGCGGTTTGGCATGTTTGAGGAGGGCAGATACCGGCGGCAGGTCGACGCAGCGACACCGGAGCAGAGTGTCGATCATACGGTCGAGAAGAAGAAGAAGAAGAGGCCCAGAGAGCCGCAGTTCACAGCCCTGACCGAGAGACCACCGTACGAGCTCTTGCTGGAGGACGACAGCCAGCACACAGTGAAGGAGGAAAAGAAAGCGAAGAAGAAGGAAAAGTACAAGAAATACAAAAAGGTATGCACTTTTTGAAATAAATGTTTTGTTTTCCTGCGCTGATTTATGTGTGCAGACCTACCAATTAAAGTTCGGTAACACTTTCGCGACTAAGGACCGACAGTAATGAATCCACATTTTCAGGATATCGGATACACTGTAAACATTTAAATGAATTAAACTCTGACACCATTTGAAATAAAATATTTGAATAAACTCTAAAATTGTCTAAATATTATTCTCTATGATGCACAAGTTTTGTTTTTACAGTTATGCCTTTGTTGATTTTATATACAGTAATGAATCCATATTTTTATTAAGTCGGATACACTGTAAACACTTCAATGAATTAAACTCTGGCACCATTTGAGATAAAATATTGAAATCAACTCTAAATTTGTCTAAATATTATTCTCTATGATGCACAAGTTTTGCTTTTTACAGTTATGCCTTTGTTGATTTTATACACAGTAATGAATCCATATTTTCCATTCATACACTGTAAACATTTAAATGGGGGAGTTGGGGAGCTGGGATGTAAACATAAAAAGTTTGGTACCTATTTGTTTTTGCTACTTTTGAAGTTACAGTTTTTCAGCTTTCATCAAAATATATTTTTTTGTATGTTCAACATAAGAAAGAAATACATAAAGGTTTTCAACCACTTGAAAGTGAGTAATTAGAGTAAATTTGTGATGAACTATTCCTATAAGTTAATTTATTCACTAACATGAACACATTGATGAATGCATTAATGCAGTATTTATTCATGTTTGTTAACATTAGTTAATAGAAATAAATGTTAACTCACAGTCAGTTTTAATATTCGGATTTTAATGAGGCATTAGTAAATGCTGAACTATGAATAATAAATGCTGTTCGAGTATTGTTTATTATTTGTTCATGTTAGTAATAGTATTAATGAAACCTTATTGTAAAATGTGACTAGAAGTTCTGAGTCTATTTTAAATAAAATCTCACTGCTGCATTTATTTGATCCGAGACACACCAAAAAAAGTGATATTGTGAAATATTATTACACTCTTAAAAATAAAACAAAATAAAATAAAAATGTGTTTAATTTGATGGCAAGCAGTAATTGCTGCAGACTTCTGAGTTCAGTGTCCCATGATCTTTGAGAAATCAATCAGCTGATTTGGTGTGCAAATTATCAATGCAGCAGCAAATGAGCTGCTTTTTTGACTATTTTTATTCTTTTTCTTTACAATATACCAATAAATCAAGTATCTAATGATTATAGTACATTATATTTTTCCAATTCACATCTGACTATTCAGTAATCAAATCATGCTTTCAAAAACAAATTGTTTCTTAATTGCTTTAAAGGGGGTTTTGATTATGAAATTATGCACAGTGAAAGTTCCCTTTTCAGCTGACGCTTTGAATCTAATAACCATCTAAATTTTTGCCTTTTTTGAACAAGCACATGGCTTATCTAGTGAATGTGCTGACCCTGTGTTAGATTATAGGTCAGAGATCAATGGGTGACCTGTCTGGAGTCTTAGACGGTTTCCTTATCAGACTCAGCCAATTAAAACCGACGAGACTGAGTGTAAATAGAGCATCTTTAGTAAACACCATCCCTCTGTAATCCACTTAAAATCTAAAGCATCATTGTTTTTTTCCAAAGCATTTAGGAGCACTTTGTGAATTGCTAATTGCATAGCTTTATAAACAATATAAAAGCTTTATAAACAATATAAAGTGAAATACAGTGCTCAACATCAATGATTTTACACTGTAAAATATCATATTCATTCTTTATAGTTCACTACTGTCATATGCACTGCATTATGGGTAATTGTAAAACGATTACGGTAATTAACTGCATATTAGGAATTTACGGTATTCTACTGTAATCAAATTAATCAAGTACCGCTACTGTAGCTGAAGGGAAAAATGAGATAGTTAATAAAAAAATATTTAATTAGCATCTTGTATCACAAAATGTATTAAGATAAATAGATTGATAATTGAACATTACTTTTGTAAGCTATTTAAAATGGATATAATAACAATAAACAATAAAAATATTGCCGTACATGATCTCGTTACTTGTTTGGAATTTATTAAATTCAATAGTAAATACTAAAAATAAAGGTTTTTTACTGCTAGTGTAAAATGTAAATAAATTACAGTACTGTAAAAATTTCATACTGTAAAATTATGTGGTAAAGGGCATTTTACCATAAAAAGAAGTTGCGGTACGGTATTTTTACTGTAAAATGTAATTGCGGTAGGGCCCTGCTACTGTAAATAACTGTAAAATTGCAGCTAACTCTAACACTGTAAGACTATTAATGTTGACTGTATTTCACTTTATATTGTTTATAAAGCTATTTTAACAAAAATAAATTATAATAAAATAATATGCTGGATAAGTTGGCGGTTCATTCCGCTGTGGCAACCCCTGATTAATAAAGGGACTAAGCCGAAAAGAAAATGAATGAATGAATAATGAAGCCACAGGACATAAATGAACTCCCGCAAGTTTATTTTTAATATGCAGTAAATTACTGTAAAAGTATTATAATTACCCCCTAATGCAGTGCATATTACAGTTGTGATCTCTAAAGAATGAGGTATTTTGCTGGGCGTTTTTGCAGTAAATAACTGTAAAATTGCGGTAAAGTCTAACCGTGTAAAATTATTAACATTGACTGTATTTCACTTTATATTGTTTATAAATCTATTAGCACCAAACTTAAAAGTCAAATATATCCTCTTTTGTGGTTGTGGTTAGTAGAAGGATGCATTTTCAGGTAATTTACTGTAAAGGGGAAGTGGCGGTAATCAGCTGGCAACAGTGCAGCCAGTAAGTTACTGCAAAAAATATAATATAATGTCTAACTGTGTATGTTGTTGACCCACTACTTCGGGTTGAAACTCATCCTTCCACTAACCACAACCACAAAAGAGGATAAATTTCACTTTTATTAATAATGTAAACTTATGAACGGCTCCAGAACAAGGGTCAAAACATAACAAAAATGTTTAGATTTGCATTAAAATAAATACAGGGATTGGTGAATTTGTGTAACTAAAAAGTGACCCCAAAAGAGACATTTTACTTGTGTTATGTATTTTAACTACACTCAAAAAATTATGTTTGCTGTTTGTTCAAACTATTTATTCAAAATGAGCTGAAACATTTCAATCCGTGAGGGTTTTTGGGGACAACTTAATTGTTTTATGTTCAATCCTCTTACATTTGTAAAAACTAATAGGTTAACTTACAGTAATTCCTTCATGTTGTTCCAACACAAATGAATTGTGTGGAACCCAGCATTGTATGGATCACTCAAAAAACATTTTTTGCTTGTTTAAACTACTTATTTAAAATGAGCTGAAACAACACAATTCTTGAGATTTCATTGGGGGCAACTTAATTTTTTTATGTTTAATCCACAATCATTTGTTAAAAGTGTTAAGTTAACTTAATCGATTTGTGTTGGGACAACATGAAGGAATTGTGTGGAACCCTGCATTTTTTACAGTGATGGAGAATATTGGAAAAATCTGACATTGCAATACTTAGTTTTTCTGCAATATTTATTGCGATATGAATATAATTTCATCAGATGATTTTAATAGCTCTTTTTGGGAAGATTTCATAAATTTAAATCGATTGGGGTGATCAAGTATTTGTAGATTATATTATATTATAATATATTACAAGCATCCACAAATAAATTAATATATTACAAGCATTCACAAATACAACAGAGCACAAACAATGATAAATAAACAGTGCTTTTCTCGGGAGTTCTATACAAATATGGAAATTGAACAGTCAAATGTAAAATAATTTGGTCATCATTGTATAAATAATTCATTCATTCATTTTCTTTCGACTTAGTCCCTATTTCGGGATATGTTTTACACAGTGGATGCCCTTCCAGCCGCAACCCAGAACTGGGAAACACCCATACACTCTCACATTCACACACACACACACTCATACACTATGGCCAATTTAGTTTATCCAATACATTTATAACGCATGCCTTTGGACTGTGGGAGAAACCAGAGCACCCGGAGGAAACCCACGCGAACACAGGGAGAACATGCAAACTCCACACAGAAACGCCAACTGGCCCAGCCTGGACTCGAACCAGCGACCTTCTTGCTCTGAGGCGACAACCGCTGAGCCACCATGCTGCCCTGTATAAATAATTTTATATAATAGTATAAAAATAATATTTAATAATATCTTTATCTTTTAATCTTAAAGAAACAATCTCATCCTGTGATGTGACTATTGCGGATACACACATTGCGAAATCAATGCTCAAACGATATGTTGTTCAGCCCGAATTTTAACAACATTAAATCACACTGAATTCACTGAAAAGCTTTTCTAGTTAATCTTGAACACAACAAGAGCTACACAGTCCGACGTTCATTTGTGTTATTTTGGGAGGAACGGGTCATTCAGATCACATGCAGTTATCCATTGTCATGCAGCAGAAATTTCCTCTCAGGATAAAGCAGTACATCCTGTTTCTGGCCTGTTGTCCCACACAGAGGCAGCCACTAATGTAAAGCCTATAAACTACACGCTGCTGCCAGTATAAAGTGATAAATCCAGCTAAATTGGTTTAATCCTTCTTGAACGTCTCCTTGGAATTCCGTCCCGCTACAAGCCTTAATACTTTACTTTTGCTACGAGCACAAGCTAAACTTCCTGAATCTGTGAATGAAGCCCTGCTCATTCGCCCAAAATAGTTAGAGGAAATTACATTTCATTCTAGCTGTTTAAATATTTATTGTTGCTCAGATTTTTGGATTTGGATTTTTTCCAGAATAAAATAATAACTACATTATGAAAAATTGCATGATTAAATTAAAAAACAATACATAAAAAATGAAAAAAAAATATTAAAACACTGTAAAAAAATCAAGATTATTGAAGTGTTTTCCACTACAAAATGTCATGTTTAATTCAGAGTGTTACTTGTAGTTTATTTATTATTTGTGAAATTTATTTTGCTTTTATATATATTTTTTGTTTTTGGTGGAGAAATTAAAACTGGAAACTAAAGAACTAAATCAATAAAATTCACATTAATGATTATAATTCATTAAACTGAAAAACCAACAAAATCAGTCATTCGAAAAAAAAAAATTTTAAGGAAAAAAGCATTTAAATTTGACAGGAGGACAAAGACTTTCTCTTCGACTGTACTAAGCATCAGTGTGCTGTGTGTGAGAGTTAAATATGTAGTGAGCTGTCAGTCGAGGTGTTTAAGCCTCTGCAGTGACAGTGAGGTGTTAAGGTTTGATGTGCTGCTTTAAATCCACTTCATACATGAGTCAGACACAGATACACTCAAACACACAACGCTATCCATCCTCACACACACACACACACACACGCACACACACACACACACACACATGCACACACACACACACACACACACACACACAACACAAAAACAATGACACCATGAAATATGACCACACACTTTCTGCTTTTTATGTGGACTTTTATAATAGACATTTGGTTCATATTTAATAAAAATGTATAATAATTAATTAAATTGAACCACCAGATGTTTTAATATAACAAAGATTTGTTCCCTAAGGTATAAATGAATCTTTCTTAGTCAAACTATTTTGTGATGCAGCAAGTAGTCATTTTTAAGTATTTGAATATGTCATTTGCCCTGGACCACAAAACCAGTGTCAATTTCTTTATTAAAATTTTGACATCACATGAAAGTCAAATCAAATATTAATTACAGGACAATGTTTGACTGAGATGCAACTTTTTAAAAATCTGGAATGTGAGGTTTCAAAAAAATCTAAATACTGAGAAAAATTTATTTTATTTCAGAGGACTTCTATTTCAGAAGTCGCCACAGAGTAATGAACCGCCAACTATTCCAGCATATGTTTTACGCAGTGGATGCCCTTTCACCCGCAACACAGTACTGGGAAACACCAATACACACTCATTCACACTCATACACTACTAGTTTATTCAATTCACTGTTCCTGGATATCTACCTTCCGGCAGATTTCAGCTCCAACCCTGATCAAACACACCTGAGCCAATTAATTAGGACCTGAACAGCAATTGATAATTACAGGCAGGTGTGTTTGATATGGGTTGCAACTGAAATCTGCAGGAAGGTAGACCTCCACAAATAGGGTTGGTCATCCCTGGTATGCTGCATGTTTTTGGACTGTGCGGGAAACTGGAGCACCCGGAGGAAACCCATGAGAACACGGGGACAACATGCAACATCCACACGTGCATGCCATCTGATCCAGCCGGGACTTGAACCAGCGACCTTCTTGCTGAGGCGACAGTGCTAACCACTGAGTCACCGTGCTGCCCCAATTTAAAGTTGTCCAAATTTAGTGTTTAGCGATGCATGTTACTAATCAGAGTTAGTAATCAGAGCAGTAAGAAATTTAGAAAATATCTTGATGGAACTTGATCTCTATTTAATATTCAAATGATTTTTGACATTGAAGTAAAATAGATCATTTTGACTCAGCTTTTTAGCCATTGCCAGAAACGTGCCCATGCAACATAAAATATTATCATCGAAGGTCACAAATAAAGACACCCTAATGATCCTTAAAAAATACAAAATTTGGACAAAAGTTTGTTCTCTAAGGCAGTGTTTCTCAACCACGTTCCTGGAGGACCACCAGATCTGCACATATTCATTGTCTACTTAACCAAACACACCTGATTCAGATCATCAGCTGATTATCAGAGACTGAAAAACCTGTAATGGATATGGCAGACAAAGGTGACATCCAAAACATGCAGTGTTGGTGGTCCTTCAGGAACATGGTTGAGAAACACTGCTCTAAGGTGTTACTGAATCTTTCTAAGTCCAACTATTTTGCAGTAATTCTTAGTCAATTGAATACGTCATTTCTTTTAAGTATAAATTCACCATGTAAACATTCAACATTCTGTCTTCCAGAACGTAGGAAAGGCTCTTCGATACAGTTGGAAATGTCTGATGCTGGGTCTGCAGAACTTCACCGTTGGATATTCCACCCCTTTCTCCACCGCTTCCTCCATTATTCCTGATTTCCACCCTGGAGGAGCCTGGGGTTGAGTCCAGCATTTGATCCTCCTTAAAGTCATCCAAAAAATCTTCATATATGGACCAGTCGATGCTACACATCCAGATGCTGCTTTACAAACGGACCAAACGTCTGCCTGAGCAACCCCAGCTCTCATGCTGTAAACTGTTGTAAATATCCACAACTGAAAATCTACAGCTATACGAAAGATGTATGTCTTTTTATACCCAGTTCTATATGTGTATATTTGCTCAGAATTTATATGAATTTCTGTATCGATAATGAATTATTCTTGTATACTGAACTAATATGCAACTGTCCCTTTAATTAATTCTGCAATTATTTTATGCATAGGCTGAAGGCTGTGAATGAGCGATTCACATTAAAAGAGAGGATTTGCTTGATAAAGAGATTAATTTGAATGTTTTTAGGATGGGAAATATAAGTATGTTTCTTAAAAATTGTAGGACACTTTGGATGTATTAATGGGAACGATAACAGGAAAAGATGATCAGAGAAATGACAGTGCCATGACTTGTTTGAGGGAGTCAGTGAAGCTGAGTAACTTGCTTATAACACCTGCTTAAAGTTATTTCTAAGACAAGAAATGTGATTAAAATTAATAAATGAAAATTCAGAGTGGTGCTATATTGTCTGTTTATTCATTAAATGTTAGTTGTAATTGCTTTATAAAAATATACATTCATTCATTCTTTCATTCATTCATTTTCCTTCGGCTCAGTCTCTTTATTCAACATTCATTTCACACACATACATTATGGCCAATTCAGTTTATTCATTTCACCTATAGCGAATGTCTTTGGACTGTAGGCGAAGATGGAGCACCCACGCGAACACAGGGAAACTCCACACAGAAATGCCAGCTGACTCAGCTGGGACTCAAACCAGCGGCCTTCTTGCTGTGAGGTGACAGTGCTAACCACTGAGACACTCTGTGTCCCAGCATATGTTTTTAGGTCATTGTAACTTAATAAACTAAGTTAATCGTGGTCTAACTTAATTTTATAAGTTACGCAAACTGTTTTAAGTCAGTTTAACATAATATCAGTTCAACAGAATGGAAAGATTTAAGGCAACCAGGATTTTTTTACAGTGTAGCCAAAAAAAATTTATCTAAAAAGAGCCTAATCAATTTTACAATCATTGTTTTAGTTTGTTAAAAGCTGCTTTTATTCCAGCCACACTAAAAATATAACTTTTCCCAGAAGAAAAAACATTATAGCAAATACTGTGAAAATTTCCTCACTCTGTTAAACTTCACTTAGGAAATATTTCATAAAGAATAAACATTTAACACAAAGGCTAATCACTTTAATGTCAACACTGGCTAAAAGTAGATCACTTTCACTTGCCAAAAGTCACATTTTAAGATACTGTATTTCCCAATTTCCAAACCCTTGAATGCAAAACTTAATTAAGCCCAATTAAGCCACTACAAATGAGTCATTTCAGTCACATTTCACTGTGTGATTTTTACAAACAATAATACAAACAATAATTACTTGTCATTGTACATGCAGAATTGGGTTGGACATAAATTAATAGTAAACCAGATTACGGACTATTGATTATTGAGATTATTGAAAAAAGTTCAATTATGCACTTACCCTAATTTGATTTCAATTCATTATCTGTCTGGAGAAAAATAATCTAACTTAGTAATGCTGATTCAAAATGAGATGTTAAAAATGTTTTATTTTTAAAATCAAGAAATATAATTTGCAATGGGATATTTCTTTTATATCTGCTAAATATAATTAATAGCCATGCAATATAAATAGTTCTATACTGCACTGTAAAAAATCACATGATCATTCAGTCATGACAACATATGTTTTTAGTTCATTTTAACTTATTAAGCTAAGTTATTCATGTTCTAACTTAATTTTATAAGTTACCCAAGCTGTTTTAAGTTAGTTTATCATAATAAAAGTTCAACTGAGTCATGAGGTTAATTTGGTTCATCTTAAAAATTTAAGGCAACCAGGATTTTTTTACAGTGTGTAGAAATTGGCTATACTTATGTCTTTTAAGTTAAGAAATGTATCCCTGGAGGCTGGAGCTCAAAACCAGCCTTAAATTGCACAAGTATTTGTGTGAATAGTCCAAAATACATCGTATGAGTCTTTTATGCCAAAAATCATTACAATATAGAGAAAAGCTCGATGAAGACGTTTAGTAAATTTCCATTAGTAAATATATGAAAACTAATGTCTAATGTTTCTGACTTGGACAAATCTAAAGACAGGCTTTTAGCCCTGAGATTTCAGTTCTTTTTTGTCCTATCCTAACAACAAATACATAGATTGAATGCTTATACATAATATAAAAGACAAATAAATGTCAATTTCCACATATTTACACTTACAACTGATTTTCTGATCCACAGTTAAATAGCTTCTAAAAACACTGGCATGTTGCAATGTCGAGATTTAGCAAACACTTTCAGAAAAAATTTAATTAGAGACCATTATTTAACAAACATTAAGTACGTATTCATTATTTAAAGGTGACTTTTTCGCAAATAAAAAATAAGTAATGCACTTATTATTCTGCAAAACAAGAGAAAGAATGAGGAAAAAATAAGACGCGACGGTTCCTCCTGTACTGCAGGCGACACTGTTCCACACGCAAGTCTCGTCGGTTACACGTCACTCGACCGTCGAAGAAACGCGAGAAGACATCATGGCGGGATTCATGAAATACAAAAGTGTCTCAACAATCGAAACTGTCAGATTGAAACTTATCCTGACTGCTGTGTTATTTTTACTTCATGTTTCTCAAACGTCAGGTAAGCAATAGTTACATATGCTATAATGTATAATATTGTAGTATTTACCGTTTTGAAATTATTTAGGACTTTAATAAGCTAAATGTTGTTAGCTTACTGAAGATAGTACTATGTGTAACGTTAAGTAAATCAAACTTGTCTTAACAGTAACGTTATTTTTAAAAGGCCGTTTTTTATCTTTCTTTGTCAATATGTATGGTTTAAATCTTTATTTGGTATTTTAATACAACCTTTTCTGAACACAGTAGATTATTCTAGAAAACTTTCATGCTTTCCTTGCGAATACAGTATTAGTTCATAACCCATTGTTTATGTCGTCATTTATATTTAAATATGAAAATAGATAGATAGATAGATAGATAGATAGATAGATAGATAGATAGATAGATAGATAGATAGATAGATGTGTGTATTTCTAATATTGTGTATACGTACATGTATATTCACTTTCATTTTCATATTTGTGCAGGTGCCAGCCGTCCCATCATAGAAATTAAAGATGGACAAGAAATCAAAGTACAAGCTGCGCAACATTTTTGCTACAATAACACCATCATACCAGGATGGAGGGAAACATGGACTAGAATACAGGTAAGGCATTCAAACTATTTAAAATCCATGTGGTTATTAATGTTTACATCAAAACTGATGGAGCCCTTCCCTCTTATTTGATTGACAGGTGAGAGTGTGGAGCACTACAAAGCTGAAAGTGACAGTGGTCAATGATGAGCAAGACCTAAAGGAGCTCGAGCACTTCAGCATCTGGAAACTCGTGCAGTATTTCGTTCGGGAACAGACCAATGAGACCACCATAAGTGTCAGTCTATTTAACAACAAGACCTGCTTCAGAGTGGACCCTTCAGACAGCCGTACTCTCTATACAGTACAACCCAGCCGACGTGAGTTGAAAAGAGTGACAAAAAGTCCAAATGGATGGGCAAGCTCATTCGTGTTGGTCATTTTGATTACATGTCAGGAGACATACAGTGCTCAACATATATAAGTACACCCCTCCCAAATCTGTCTTTTGAATTCATATTTTAATAGGAAGCTATACAATATTATATTTGTGCATGTACATTAGATTAGTCAGTACTGAAGCCAAATCTGGAGCTTATCTAACAAAATAACTTACAATAACAGTCCAAAAACTACTAGAGCCAAATTTATATGTTATAGAAAATAATAAATACAATTTAAAAATGAGGAAAAATCAAGAGAAGAAAAAATTTGACAAATTTATTAGAAATTTTGTAGGTTTTAAGTTTTTTGCAATATTTTGCTTGAATTTAATTGTATTATCTTTCAGTTTCTAAATATGTTTGGTGACTAAAAATTCATTTTAATAAATATATCTGTTTATCAAATCTTTTTCGTTTAAATGCACCAAAAAACATTGCCTATATTCACTGAGAAATGGATAAAAATATATTTTTTTTAAATTGAGGTGTACTCAATTATGCTGAGCACTGTATATAAGGGAGAATTCACTCAAAAATAAACATTTGCTCTTAATTTACTCACCCTTTGGCCATCCATGATGAAGCAGACTTTAAGTCTTTAAATCATGGTCCTCATCAAATACAAGTCACTAGCTACCCGTATTTTAAACTGCAAAAAATAAACAACATATACAGGCTACACAAAATTAATAGCTGTTTTTAATACTATTACAGGGTTCAATACCAAAGATTTTTTCTACTGGCCCGATCACGGCCCTGCACGCACTGCTTGACGTGAATGAGATGAACTGAGTTAATGATAATAACTGAGCAATTCCATGCAAATATCAACCTTGCCATGAAAAAAAAATTTAAGTTAAAAAAAGTTTTTTGTGTAAGCAAGTATATTACAGTACTTTATAAACCCTCAAAAATGTCTCTGTCAATGTTTAAAAATCAAAATTGTGTTAAAAAATGTAAAACATAAAACAATTTTGCCTCGTAGAGTCCATGAAGACTATAGAATGGAGTTGATAATATTGTAAATAATGTTTGTCAGATTATTTACTTCAGAAAACCTCTAAATGTCCCTTATAACCCATAAGTATCATTTTTATTTGTCTTTATGTGTTTTTTTTTTGTTTTTAAATCAAAATGCTAGAAGCTGTTGACTTGCATTTTATCAAGCATCGATGAGCACAGTTTTAGCTACAAATCTTGTTGTTATTTTCTATGTCAATATAGTTAGGAACTATACTCTCATTCAGGCGTTATAATCAAGGAACTTTGCTGTACCATAGCTGCAGCAAGTGCAATGGTATTATGTAATAGGCATGGGACGATAACCGGTTTCAAGGTTTACCTTTGTTTCAGCTTGGAAAAGTCAAGGTATTAAAACACCAAAATGTTTTGTTCTACCGTTTCTAAGGTATATGTAAGGTTTTTTAATGTGTTGTAAGTAAATCTGTGTTTTTGAAGCTAATGAAGATAGAAGTCAATGGTTTATTTTAATTATGTAGCCTGACACGTTTACTGTTCCAAAATATTACAAATATTTTCTTAAACGTAATATATTGTGCTAAATGGGGAAAAAAGTTGTTGTTTTTTACTAAGACATTTATAAAGAAATTATTTTACAGCAGTAATCACAATACCATGAAACCATGATATTTTTATCCAATGTTATCACACCGTCAGAAACTTATAGGCCCATGCCTATTACATTGCGCTATTTATGTCATTTATTCATTTATTTGGGACTGTGTACATTAACATGGCTGCAAATGCATCGGTATTAGCCAAAAGTCTTTTTCATTTGTTGCCCCTAGGCAGATGATAAAATTGTCTCCCTAAAATCAATACAAAAAAATATACAGTGAACAAAGCAATTATATAAGAGCCCTAAAATGGACTGATAAATAGAGTGCATATAGACAAAGCAAACTATAATACCAGCATTTTATAAAAGAGACAAGAGATGTTAAAACATATTTAAACATGCGGTTCGTCAAGAAGGTAGACACTAGTGCCTAATTACCTATCAATAGTATGTCAGCAAAGTTCCTTGATTATTACAACAGAATGAGAGTAAAGCTCCTAGCCATATTGACCTAGAAAATAACATCTCATTTTCATCCGTTTTGGTACACTTTGTAAACCCCAAAATGACAGCTGAATGGATTAAAAAATGGTAAAAGCCAACTTTTGAACTTCAGTGGACTTGAAAATGAACCTATCCAAAAAAAGATGAGTGTTCCTTGCAAATTTTCAGTTTTGTGTTGTCTTTTCCTTTCATGCTCTGATATGTTCAGTGAAGTGTTCTTGGTTTGCAGACTGACATTGTTTTTTTCTGCTGTAGATTTTGACATCTACCTGTTTTTGGTTTTTCTGGCTGGAGTGTTGCTGTTCTTTTACGCAGATGTTCTCAGCAGGTAATTTACAGTAATACTCGAACAGGAATCAAAATTAATGCTCTTTTTGGCAGATTCTGCTCTTCTTCTTACTGAGTATATTATGTACAATTTAGGTTGTTATATGACACATTAATACTCATTTATTGAAAGGGGAAAAAACCTATTTGTGACTTGTGTATGTAAATATGACAAAACCTATTTTAATAGAATGTGTGTTTTAAAACAATGTCAGAGAACATTTTAATTCTAAAAGATTGTATATGACTCTTTTCGTTGATGTTGCTATTTGTATGTTGTTGTTTTGTTTTGTAAAATTAATGTTTATTAAAAAACTGATATGATTATTTGTTATAAATTGTATATTTAGTACAGGTTTTGCCATGAGTATAGCCAATGTTGCTGATATGGCATTAAAACATAAATAAATATGACACATTATTTGTATAACTCTCTGTGCTCACCTGTTTCGACTTGTCTTGTAGAAGTCAAGTGTTCCACTACTCCGCTGGCATGAGCACTGGTATGATTGCCTCCCTCCTCATCCTCATCTTTATCGTTTACAGATTTTTACCCAAGGTAGGAGAAATTTCTTCACTGTGTACTAAACATCACTATCGTTATCATATTGTTAATAATCTCCTTACCTTTCAACATCCTTATTTCCTTGGCCTGTAGAAAAGCCCATTCTATATGCTGGTGGTTGGTGGCTGGTCGTTTTCGCTCTACATCATCCAGCTGGTGTTTAGGAATCTCCAAGTTATTCTTACAGATCACTGGCATCTGGCTATCGGTAAGAGAACACTGTCAAAATATTGTGCTGTGTTTTCTGAAATTTCATCTTGGGGAAGGTAATAGAAAGATTTGTCAATTCAAATAAAAAATAGATTTAAAGGGCATACTTCATAATAATAGTTCACCCAGAAATCAAAATTGTTATTAATTAATTACTCATCCTCATGTTGTTCCAATTGCCTGAAAGTTTTCTGTATGATAAATTTATTTGACTAATTTCCATGTATTTTTTTCTACATGTATACTTTAAAAGGAAACCCAAAGTTAATGTTATAAATGTATGTGCTTCTTGATAAAATCACATGCTCAACTGTAGTTTTCAATCAGTTGAATGGTTGGAATGTGCCATTTGCAGCAATTTGCTGACAAAGTATTGAGTATATGATTCTACCAAACTAGCTGTTTAGACCAATAATTAAGGACAATGCTTTATTATCTGTTTGTTTGCCTGTATAAAAACTGGCCTTGCAGGACTGCCCTTTGAGCAACCAGAATGGAACCTTTTGTGTTTCTTCTGTATTGTTTCCTTGCAGCAAGAACATTAAAGGGCACCTATTTTACCTCTTACCTCTAACTACAGCACAAGTAAGATGTAAGATAAGATTTTGGTGTCTTCAGAATGTGTCTGTAAAGTTTCAGCTCAAAATACTCATCAGATTATTTATTTTAGCCTCCAGAATCTGTCCATTTTAGTGTCTGAGGACTATGTAGCTATTTTTGTGGCCTGTGGCTTTAAATCCAAATGAGCTGCTTCTCCCTGCCCACCGCTCCAAAGTCCATGACTGCTTCTCATGCACTACGTCAGATAAACTCAGTCACTGATAGAGACAGACATGGATGAAGCTGAAATAAGGTCACTAGTCAAAAATAGTTTATATGATGTATTTGTGGTGGAGTTTATTCAAGTCTTTGTGAAATGATGAGTCACCAGTACACACACACACACACACACACACACACACATAAATTTATGCGTTTACTGAAACCATGTGGCTGTGGTGATTATAGCGGTTATTACGTAGCAATTTTACTGCCTTTATTACAAACATTTTTAGTAGCTTAACATTTTTAACAGTTTTAATCTTATGAAATTAATTATTGAGGTGCAGCTGATCACAGAGAGTTGTAACATGTTTTAATCCCAGTTTCTTTGCGAAAAATGTTCTGTGGACATGTTATTATGGAGACATAGCGCCTGTCAAACAATTCGGTGAGTGGGGAAAACTGCACTCCTACGTCATGTTGCGATGGACCTCACTGGGATTTGGATCCTATTTTAACGTCAGGAAATTAAAAAAAGAGACCTGTTGGGTTTATATTACTCGGATATCACAGTGGACACACTATACTTAAACATAGTTCTGTCCAAACAAGTTACAAAAGTTGATTTTCATCATAAGTGCCCTTTAAATCTTTAAAAATGAATCTTCCAGGGTCTTGGAATCATTTTTGACCTTGATATTCGTTAATCTTCAAAACACAAATTAAGATATTTTAGATGAAATCCGAGAGCTCTCTCATCCTCCATTGATGGCAGTGGTCTAGAGACATTGTCAAAATCCAGAAAACATTGTCAAAACATTCCATGTGACTTCAGGGGTTCAACTGTAATCATATGAAGCTCCACGAACACATTTGTGCACCAAAAAAAGCTGTAAAAATGACTTTGTTCACCAGTGTCTTCTCTTCCTTGTCAGGTCATGACTTGCATTACAGGACTTGACATTTACATTTTAATCTGTTTTTTGTCATTGTTTTTTTATGTAAAGCCTAATGAGGGACGATGGCTGCAAATTAGCTTCATGCACTATGCCCTATGTACACTGCATCGGTTGTTTTTGTATAACAATGTCAAGTGTATTGTCCCTGTTAAATAAACAAATAAATAAATGAAATAAAATCAGGGTTTAATTCAGGCAGCTTGACATAGCCATTAGAGTCAGCAGGTAAGTGTCATATTGCCCCTATTAAATGTGCACCCTAATCTAAAATAAATCTGTAGTAAATGTGCACCCTAATCTAAAATTCTTATAGTATTCGTAAGTTAGGTTTTTTTAAAATGGCTCTTATGTCTAGTGTTGTGTTTGTATTTATGATTAATTTATGTAGCACCGTTGTCCTGCGACACACGACATTTCATTTCTTTGTATGTCCACACATCCATAGGAATGACAGTAAAGCTCAACTTGACTTGACTAATCCAATATGAAAAACACTGGCAAACAAAGTCATTTTGGCTAAAGGTTTTCTTAGATTCATATGATTATAGTTGAACCAAAGAAGTCACATGGAATGATTTTACAGCGATTTCGGTCCGTTTTCTGAACATCTCAGGACCGGTGCTGTCTATAGAGGATGAGGGAGCTCTCATATTTAATCTGAAATACTACAATTTGTATTTCGTAAACAAATAAAGGTGTCAGGGGATTGGAACAACTTGAGGATAAGTGATTAATACCAAAGTTAAATTTTTCATTCTTCGATTTGACATTTCTGAGTTTATTGAATGATTTTGTGTAGTTTGATTTCATGTTCTTTCTTCAAAGATTTAGTTAAGACTTGATTACTGTTTATACTAGCTTCTGTAATGCATAAACAGCTGATTGTTTATTATGTTATACATTTAGGTTATGTCCTTGTGGTCGGGTTCATCAGTTTTGCAGTGTGTTATCGATATGGCCCTCTGGTGGAGGAACGAAGTATCAACATCCTGTCCTGGGCGCTGCAAATTTTCGGCCTTCTGCTAGTCTATGCTGGAATTCAGGTCCAACAAGTGGCTTTTGCCATCATGATAGCTGCTTTCTGCTCTAAAAACCTGGAGTACCCTTTTAACACAGCATTCATGCTTTATCAGTGAGTATTTCACTAGGATACATGGTGTTTGAATGCATGTTGAGCAGTTTAGTCACTGTGTTTTTGCTAAATGAATGCTCTGAAGCAAGTTGAAGCCAAAGAAACTGGAGCCACGGCGTCTGCTGACAGAAGAAGAGTTTCAGAGACAGTCAGAGGTGGAGACGCAGAAAGCTCTGGAGGAACTTAGGAAATACTGCGGTAGTCCTGATTTTAACACCTGGAAGACAGTCTCTAGGCTTCAGTCGCCTAAGAGGTAAGACAGAGTATTTTAAAACCATTTGCATTTTGTGGAAATTCAATGTTTTAAATGCTTCAGCTTTGTAGCCTCGAACCATATTCATCCATGCAGAGGAACAATGTACACAAGGAAATCAAATCAGAGCAGATGATTGACAAATTGTTCTTATTATCAGTCATTCTGATCCATGGTCATTTTTTTAGATGTTGTAACAAACGTACAACTATAATCTGCCTATAAGCTGATACTTTTCTCAGTGTTTATACAGAATCTATTTAGAGAAACTTCAAACACATGCAGAGCCCCGAAAGCAGATATGCCCAAAGTAGGGCCTATGGGCCAAAGTTGGCCCATAATAATCTTTAATTTATCCCACCATCCCATCTAAGAAGAAATTAAATGAAGGTTGCGGCAAATGCCTTCAACAGAGATCGTCATTTCTAATTTAATTTAATCTTTTGTTTGTTTGTTTAATTGTTGTGCTACAAAAAGGTCAACAGAAATAAAATGTTTTGATTAAATGTCGTGCATAAATCAGATTTTTAAAAATGTAAATACTGTCACTCAAATATAGAGGACAATACACAAGACATCAACGAGCAAATCAAGTCAAAGACTTAGCATTGAACACCATTGTGTTATAAATGTGTTTGCTTTTAGTGTAAGAAATTCATTATAAAATGTAAAAAAAAAAAAAATAATAATTATTAATAATTATAATTATTAATATGATTGAAGTCTTTTTTTCTATTTATTTTTCAATATTAATAAAATTAGGAAACTACCATAGCAGCTTTAATGTAATAGTTATGTATATTTACCTTCGGCCCACCCTCCTCAATCAAATTTGGTTTATGGCCCTTCATAAGAAAAGGTTTGGGCACCCCTGCCATAAATGTAAAGGAATGGTTAAAAAAGAAAAGAAATAAATTAAATTGGAGGAAGATTTGTATTTTTAAATGCTTTTTGTGTTCACTTACAACAACTTTTGTGATGGAAATATTGAGGTAATAATAATAATAATCTCTAATAATTGAGAACTCAAAAGTTTATCTTGAAACAAAAAAACACTAAGTGAATACAGTAGTTTTGAAGATAAATTAAATATGTTAGGGCAGAAGATAAAACATTTTTGTGGGCAAAAAAAATAAGAAAATGTTAAAGAATTGAAAGTTTTGTGTCCAATGTTGTTGTTTTTTTGTTTGTTTTTTACATTACCATGTCCCATTAGGGGAATTTAAGGTTTGGGAAACTAATTATTAATGTGTTAACATAAAATATATATTTAAAAAAAAAAGAAGGATTTTGATTTCATGCGTTGGCACACAGGTTTGCAGATTTCATTGAGGGTTCTCCACATCTGCTGTCCAACGAGGTGTCAGTTCACATGCAGGAGTACGGCCTGGGAGGATCCTTCTTTGAGGACGAGCTCTTCTCCACTGATGAGGAAGATAAGGAGGAGGAGGAGGACGGCTGGGAAACAGAAGATGATATCAAGCCAGAGGTGACATCTCCACGAATGAACAACACACGGGGGAAATAACTGGAGAACAGTGTTGGAAAATATTTAATTAAGCAGATCTGAGATCTGATCAAGCGTAGCATTTACTGTTCATTGATCCATTCCAAATGGATGGTTTAAAATGAAAATACCCGGGACATTTAGTTTTTCATGACTTATTATTATTTTATTTCTCTTAAATGTTTTTTATTATTTGACTTGCTGTGTGTGGAGGGAACTGTGAAGGCTGCGTCATTACATGGACTGTATTTTAGGTTATGTTTTGTTTTTAAGTTCATATTAAGGCCCAGGCACATGTGTATACCAGTAAAAACAAAAACTGTTGAACAGAAGAGGCACATACGTTACACAGCTGTTTGTGGTTATTTACTGGAGTCGTAAGTTTGGTCAAAGGATTATTTTCTTATGAATAATAAAAGTGGAAATTTATCTACACTCTATATCTTTTTACTTGGCAAACTAGAAAATGTGGTCAAATCTCTCACCAAGTACAGAAATGGTAAAACGTGTATTTGTTGTAACCACTTGGTGGCAGCATAAGCCAAAAGAGGCTTTCTATGGCAACCTACAGTAGATAGTCGGTCATCAGGTGTATTGGGCTGCAGGTACTGGATATCTCGATATAATTTCTTTTCTAGAAAAAGATGTAACATTCTTAGAGATATAAAGATTTTACACTGTAATTAAATTAGTTTTTTTATCAGCTGTAAATGTAATTTCTACACATACCATAGGATTTTGGGTATATATTGGAATTTAAAAAAAATTCTGTGCTTAAAGTCCCCTTTACAGCACCCTGAAATGATTTCATATTTCAAACTGAAGAATCTTAGCAGTTTCTGGAAAATTTATCTATCATCATAGGTGTTTTTTGTTGTTGTTATTAAATTAGACACTTGAATGTCAGCATAAAGGGACATGCTGATTGGGAAAATGTAAAGATATTTTTAAAGCACACATAAATCTGAAGTTTTGGGAATAGTTGGAAGAGGAATGGTAAAGGATATTCTGTCCAAATCGTTAAAAAAAGGTGTGGATTTTTTTAAAGTCTTAACTTGCTAATGCATTTCTGCTACAGCATCATCTAAAGGAAAAAACTGCATGTTATTTCACCTTTTTCTACACCTTTTCACTTAGTTAATTGCATTGCAAAGAGATTACTTTTTTTAAAGATTTGAATTTTGTTTGGTTTAATATTTAACGTCACCTTTTTGAGTGACATTTTGAGCACCCAAATAGTTTTTTTTTCATCATCAGTTAACTGAATTCAGCAACTGTGGTATTATCACCATGTATTAAAATAGCTTTTCAAAATATAAAATTAAGAGGTTAAGTATTTAATTTTAGGGGCAAAACAAAAGGTAAATGAGATTTGGGGTTTATTTTAGTGTCAATAGCAGAGTGCATTTCAACAAAACATGGCGATGCTGCCCTGACATGCAATGTGGTGTTTTATACTTTCACATTAGGTGCATTTGACTTTGGCTGAAGGTACCCAATTGGTAAGATTAGTAGTCAGGGAGGAGTTAAAAAGGGAGACCAAAAATCTGAAATTTTCTGCTTCCCACACTGACGCTTGTTCATTGTTTTCTTGTTTTTTTTTTTTTTTTTTATCATAGATGAAGTATATATATTTTTAAAATAAACTTCTATAAATTCATTGATACTTCATTGCTGAATTAAGTCAAACACAACTTGTGACATATAAAAAGTGATGCTCAACATGATATATCTGGAATTGATTACATTTAAATGTTAAATTTTTACAGCAGATGCTCAGAGACTTATAAAAAACATGACAAGTTTAAGTTCGTTTAGCAGTTTTATTATTATTATTATTATTATTATTGAATCCTTATAATGAAATGGTTGTAAAAAAGTGTCTGGTGCATATAGACCATTTCAATGTGGTGAAGTCATTGGCCCATGAACGTTTCCTGCTTGTTCTCAAACTATTTCATAACTGTAACAAGAGGCAATTCAATCATAACTTAATGTTAAAACAGCTATCATAGCATTATTTATCAATATGTGGATCTTTTTGGATTCTCAAAAGCTATATAAATTAAAAAATTTAAAACGGGAAATACATTGGGACCATTGTCTTAAAAAAAAGTCTTAAAATGGCTTAAATCTCAAAAACTAAATTGTAGGCCTTCAAAAATCTTACATTTACTGAAATATTGTGTTGTAGGTCTTAAATCTTTTTTAACCAGTCTTAATTTTTGTTTGCCATGTATAGCTACCCAGTCTGGCCAACACCAATCCAATCACCAACAAATTTATCTCAATAAAACTTTAAATTTTTTATTTAAGAATGCAATTTTTAACTCTATTTACCATAATGGTTGAATTATTTTCCTTACAATAACATTTGTATAAAAGTGTATTTACTGCTGAGGACACTGACCTGGAAAGACTGTTGTACAGAAATTTAGTTTATCATAGTTATTAAAACCTTTAAAACATTTTTCAAGAACGGTTATGTTGAACAAAAGTGTATGTATACAACTAGAGCTTGCTTGTTTTGACTATTTAAAACATTTTGCTTAGAATTAGCAAAAATATTAGTTTTTAAAATTATTAAATTATAAAAGAAGTTTCTTAGGGCAAATAAAAATCTTACCGACTGGGCCATTCAATTAGATTTTTAAACATGTCTTCAAAAGTCTTAAATTTAACTTGATAAATCCTGCAGGAACCCTGTGAGTGGAATATTGAGCCATTTTGAACTTTGACTTTTGACACAGCAACAAAAAGGCCGTTGCATGGCACAATGAAATGAATGGCTTTCATAGCGCAGCGCTTTTTGCATCTGGTGTGAAAACCGCATCAGTCTGTGCATGCTGAATATTGCTGGACAGTGGCCCAAAATCACTTTTTTGGCTTGTATTTCTCTCCGTTTTCCTCTTAAAATAAAAATGCCATTTTGGGACGATAATTTTCAGTGGTGGGAAATTCAATGCATCCCTAATTCTGACATTTCTTAACATGACTTTGATCTCAGGACAAAGAAACGCAAACATAGTTTACTTCCCCATTACCTGAGTCACTTCTATATTCACTTCTCTCTCTCTCCAGTATAAGTGAAGCAGTGGCCAACACAAAGTCAGACCACATTAGTCAGCAGAATCGCAAGATGCTGTCCCTCATTATACAAATACTGTGGTTTCGGTGACCTTCATCGCTCCGTGCAGACCTTTTCTCATTACAGGCTTTGCAAAAAGAACACGAAGAAAGCAGAAACACAGAGCAGAAGCATTGTCTGTTGTGTTGAGGAATATTGTCTCAGCTTTTGCTTGTGTATCCCACTGGCTTAGACAAAAAGACATTCACCCTTCCTTGTTGTTGTTCTTCCTCTGCAACTCATGCAAATGCTGTTTGCATTCCAGTGGTGACATCATCACCGGTGGAGGTCCCGGGGCTACTGCATGATTCCTCAGTAGTCCAGAGTACTGAGCCATAAGACTATTTGCATACGCTTTCGTGGTAAAGAGACAGAACGTGTTACTCAGGCTAGGCAAATCGGTGGCAAAGGTGGGCCGAGGACGCTATTCCCCTCCTCCTACCTCTTTCCCTGAAATGCAGTTTGTTTGCGCTTGGGAGACACCTGAGCCTGTAGGTGGGGATTCCCGACCGACTATCATCCGATCGCAGGCGCTGGGCTTGCCCCGTCCTGGTGTGGGCGTGTGACATGTAAAACTGGCGGATTTCCCCCGCTACTCCTTCCCAACTTATCCAAATGTGCGCGCTCGTATTCCTCAGACCGAGACAGAATGAGTCTGTGTGGCCGAGCTTCCTCGTGGCGCACCTTTTCCCTTTTCACCTGTGCGGTTTGTTATCATTCGAGAGGTCAGGAGTGAGGATTCCCACCTTCATCTGCATGCGGTTAGATTGATTTTGTAATATTATGACCGCTTCGGAGGATTTACATGCGATGTGATGCAACTTTACGCTGTTCTCTCGGAGTGTAAAGGGATAGTTTACACAGAAATCTTTACGTTTATTAGTTACTCCAAAGACTATAGAATGCAGACATTGTCAACAGAAAAAAAAATACAAAGAGAGTAAGAACATGAATATGAACTTGAGGGTAAGACGTTTAATAATTAATTACGGTCAGTGTTATTATTCTAACTAAATAGTAAAGTAATGTATCACTTAAATGAATTAATATTTGAGGTACTTTTTTAAAGAGACTTTGGTTTCTCTCAAGCGGAGTTACATTTAAAACAAAAGATGTTTTGAAGAAAGCTGAAAACCTGTAATGACTGACGTCCATTTTAGGAAAAACAGACAGATGGTTACAAAGGTTTTAGCTTTCTTCAAATTACCTTCTTTTGTGTTCAACAAAAAGAAGAAACGTAAAGAGGTTTCAGGCCCATAGCCAAGAGGGGTTCGGGTGGTTCGAAAGACCCACCCCTCCCTGAAAACGTCCAGAACTTGGCCCCTATATGAGCTCATTTGTCACGTTTTTTTACAGTAAGCCATCATAATAAATAACTGATAGAAGAAGGCTTTAAGACAATTTTAATTTAAAATTATTCAAATGGACAAATTCTGACTGAGGAAATAAGCTGGCCAGTTTGTTATTTGCCTGTAGGCTACTGTTTTTCGTTTAAAACAACAGATTCCTATTTTTTGTTTGTTGTTAAATAATGAATGATAATAATTTTGTATTTTAAAAATAAGTAGTTTTTATTCTAATCATAACATTATTTATAAAACTATAATTACTTACAATTTAAATGCACATTTGTACACTTTGTGGTAAAATAGTTTGGTAAGTACTTTTACAAAATTATAGAAAAAATTTTGCTGCATCAAAAAGTGTGGTAATGATCACCATCTGACAAGCTAATCCAGAAAAGATTAGTGTCTAAAATGTCACTAAAATTCAGTAATAACTGAATAGAAAATGAGAAAAAAAACAACCCTTTTTGGCTACGGGCCTGGGTTTGGAATGAGCTAAGGGAGATTAAATTATGACAGAATTTTTGGGTGGACCATCCTTTTATTGTTGTGCTCATTGTGTGCTGATCAAATTCCTGTGGTTGAGTGATGGAGTCTGAAGTAACTAACTAAAATGTATTCATAAAGCACCTTTCACAGACACAAAGTGATTTTCAAAGAGTTCCTTGAAGCACAGAAGGCACAGTCACGTCTTGTTTTAAAGCAGGGGTGCACAAACTCAGTCCTGGAGGGCCGGTGTCCTGCATATTTTAGTTCTAACCCCAATTAAACATCTGAACCAGCTAATCAAGCTAGGTATACAAAAACTTCCAGGCAGGTGTTGAAGAAAGTTGGAGCAGGACTAGTTCACCCAAAAAAATGAACAATACACCATAATTTACTCACCCTCAATCCTCAAATTACTTTCTTCTGTCAGATGAGCACAGGGTAATTTGACATTTTATTCTGCCTCTACCACATGCCATATAATGCTGTTAGGTAGTGACCATTTTCTAAAGCTTTCAAAAGTTCATAAATCTGTTGTAAATCATAGATCATAAATCAAACTCATATGCTGGAACACTGTAAAAAGCAATTAGTTGAAAAAGTGAGTAATCTCATTGCCTTCAAATGATTAAGTAAATGAATTATGTGCATAATTATAAAAATTAAGTGAACTTAACAGTTCTAAGTTACAACAGAAATACTTAATATTTTAAAGTAAAATCAACTTGTCGTTTTTAAGGAAATGGGCTTAATCACTTTAGATAATCGCTTTAGGGGATTCATGTTTTATAAAGAAGATTAATGTATTTTTGAGACTCCTTTTTAAATTATAAACTCAAATCACTGATTCTCGATAACTTCTTGACTGACCTCTGACTTGACATATGAGAATAGGTGAACGAGGATGACTAATCGCTGGTAACTAAATTTGCAGTGGAAAATGAGTTCAATTGACAGTGAATTTTCACTGTAAGAAGAAAAGCTTAAATTATTTTGCACAACCATAATTGTTTAACCCAGAGTACAATCAATACCATGTGTGATATGTCGAATCAGAGGTAAGCCAAGAAGTTTTGGAGGATTAGAAATAATTTTGTTACAAAAACAAATCAATCCGCTTCATAAGTCTTCTTTTTTATATAATATTTTTTTCACGGTTTTCACCTTTATATTGGATCGGACAGTAGAGAGAATTGACAGGAAAGTGTGGGGAGCAGAGAGAGGGGAAGGATCGGCATAGGACCTCAAGGCAGGAATCGAATTCGGGTCGCCGTGAGCACCGGTGTGCACTTTCCACTACACCATTGGCACCAACCATAAGACATGTCTTTAACACCTGGCGGCGTATGGATTTTATCAGATAAGAACAGAAAACAGAAGCTACCAATGCTATCTCATGGCAATTCTTAACTTTTTGATTTAGTGACTAATTCCTAAAAAAAATTGTATGATTTCTTTTGTACAATTTAGTATGATTTGCTTATCTCCCAGAGACGGTTGGGTTTAGGGGTGGGCTTGGCTGCCATGCCTTTTAAAAATTGCACATTTTCGTACGACTGAACTCATTGAAATTGCACGACTTAGCCTCCGAAAAACTTCAAATAGTTCTGTTTCCTCTTGACATCAGGCTACAGTTTATAAAGGTTTACCTAAACTGGACACTAAAAGACCTGGTCTGATGAGTATCTATGTATTTTTGCTCCTACATTTGGATGGTAGAGTTTGAACTTGGTATAAACAACATGCAAGCATGAATCCATCCTGCCCCAAGTTGCTATGCTTCATACTGTTGGTGGTGTAATCGACTAAAGGGCCATTTCCTTGGCACACAGTTGGATAATTTAGATTCAATTTACTATTGCTTAAAGGGATAGTTCACCCAAAAATGAAAATTCTATCACCATTGACTCACCCTTGTTTCAAACCTTTAAGAGCTTGTTTCTTCTGTCAAACACAAGAGAAGATATTTAAGATAATTTGGAAACCTGTACCCATTGCAAGCCATTCCTCTCTATAGATCTCAATTGCTTCAGCTTTCTTCAAAAAATATCTTTAAAATATCTTAATATAACCAGAAACTGGTTTGGAACCACTTGAGAATGAGAACATGTTCATTTTTGTGTGAACTATCCCTTTAAATGCAACAGACAGTACCTGAGTCTTGTAGCAGACAATGTCACCGTTTCTCTATGACCACAGTATGACTGTTTGACGGTTAGTTCCAGCACTCAAATATGAAACTGGTTTCTCAAACACAAACATTAAGTTTACTTTACCTAAATGGCCTCCACAGTCACTAGATCTTGCATTTTTTTATTCTTTAAAAGTGTGTAGTAAACATGTCAACCTATGTAACCATCTAGAGATGTATAGACATGTATTTTGAGAAGAAAGGTGACAACATGTGGTGTGTGTAGGATGGCTGTCGTGCTGAGAAATGTGTGAGGTCACCATTGTGAGGAGCTGCTGGAGAATGACTTTATATGTAAAACATTGGTTGCATATGTAAAGCACACATATGAAGCTATATCTGTGAACGGCATTCAGGGGAGTGAGTAACATATTATAAAGGTTATGTACCATCATGACAATGTACAGGGTTTATACACATTTTTACTACTAAAATTCCAGGACTTTCAAGTCAATTTTCATGACCTAATGTTTCATGTAATGTCTACATACATGTGGTAAATCATTAGAAACGTTTGATTTTATTACAGCATGTCATAAAACACGCAACAGTTTCAATTAATTTTGATATTTATGTAATATAGATGATGTTTACACAGCACTAATATTGTGAGAGCATGTTTTTGGCCAAGAAAAAAAGTAATAACAACTAACCTCCATTCCAATCAGTGGTGTAGTCGGGGCTACAGTATACGCATGTATACTCAGTATGCCTACTTTTTTCCACGAGCTGTTTGGGTATTATGACTTCTGAGGATCAATAATTGCGTATACCCTCGGTATACTCACTTGTTTTGCTGATTAGACTTCCCTCATTTTCGTGTATTCGCATGCCCTTTAACTGTATACCAAATGTTTTTTTAACTCTCATCTTAATTTGTTGCAATTGGTGCATTTGTTTATATTTTGCGCCATTCCCCGCCCCCTGACGACCACAGCAGCTGTTAGAAAATTTTGTGAGTTTTTCGAAGTCAACTGAATGATGTCTCGCTGAAACGTTCAGGTAAAATTATAAAACAGCATGGGGGGGTTGGGTGGGTAATAGTACACCACCTTTTTTTTTTTAAGGACTACACCACTGATACTAATATACAGATATTTATCAAACTAATTTTAGATGATGTTAATAGTTTGTTAAACTAGTAATAGTAGGTAAAACTACTTCTATTGTAAAGCCGTGATCACACTGCACTTTTCGATCCATAGACTTTCATTCAAATAGGCATGCGAATGCAGCACGCCAGAAACGCAAGCACGTGCAATAAGTTTCGCATTTCACTGCATTCGAAAGTTCAAGCTTGGTGAATTCTTGCCTGCGAAACCACATGAGATGATTGCGTTAGACCAATAGAAGATCAGTTAAAATAAAAAATTTCAAATATGGAGCAATCGCTCACTTTTATTACCGTCTAATATTGTTAACACCTCCCATTCTCGCAGCGCCATCTGATGGAATTTAGCACAAGCTCTAGTGTGACCGCAGCTTAAGTCGCTTTGGACAAAAACATCTGCTAAATGTAATTTCCATGACTTTTACAAAACCTTGTGGGCTTTTCTGTTTTTTCAAAACTTTACCAGGCCTGGAAAATGCCATGTCAAAATTCCATGACTTTTCCAGGTTTTCCATGACCGTATGAACCCTGAATGCATGTAAACACCTAAAAGAAGTTGCATTTATGAAGTGACATCTCTAGTGTGAAAACAGTTGCTTACGTAGACCTTAGCTAGCAGGCTAAGAGCCAAAAATAACAGTACCACCTGAAAGTAAAAACTTATCCAAGGATGGTCAGAGGTTAAAACGAGACACCTAGAGATGGGGCAAAAAATCTGTATAAAGATTGTGAAGAACACAGACACTGGAGGAACCGTCCAGGAGAGACTTCAGATTGCTCTGAGGTCTGCTCTGCACTTTCTCAGCTTTAATATGTGTTAATAAAGTCTATTTTCTGGTATTCAAAACCTCCCATCTGATTCGTCATTGATTAATGTAAAGGCCGGCGACTACGACAATCTCAATCCAATAGAGCATCTTTGGGCTGTTATGGGACGGGAGATGCACATAAATGTATGCACAGCTTATGTAAATATTTTCTTGAATCTGTGCCAAAAAGAATTATGGCAATTCTGAAGGCAAAAAGGGGTCCAACTGGTTCTAGCAAGGAGTACTTGCGTAAATAGCCAGCTTATGTACTTGTGAAATGGAAAAAGTGCAGAAAATTTCTTGATATACATTCTAATATTTCTTTATTTGCAAATGTGTAAAAAAAAAAACTAAAACGTTCAACTTATTTCCAGCTTTAACTTCTATATTTTAAATGTGGACTCATCCTTTTGTTCCTCACGGTACATACTTTCACTTTTGTATAGCAAACAAACATGACCCATGCAGACATGTACATGTTAAAAATATATATAATAATAGTATTGATAATAATAATAATAAACTTTCACCTTGGCAATTACTTCAGATTGGAATGTTTCATGAAAAGAAAACAAAAATAAATACAGGATAATCAACTCATTATAACTTTAGCAATAAACTTAAGAGAAAGCAGATTCACATACACTTGATCACAGAGTGCTGTTTTGCAGCTTCGGAGCAAGTGAAATGAAAAATTGTGCAACGGACACAATTCAAATTAAAATCTAAACAACGTATTGTTTTGTTTTTTTTATGATCAGACGTATCTTATTTACTGTGGCTGCCCATGTAAAATAAACCAGAACACTGATGCAAAATAAACCTGTCTGAATATTATAATTATGCACGATCATGTGGGCTTATGAAAAGTGACCTTAATAAAATGTAATATCAGCGGATGATGATCATAACTGGCACATTGTTTGATGCAGTCAAAAGCATCCTTGAATGTGATGAATTTAAGAAACCATTATTATAAGAAATATCAGACATAAGACAGGATTTTTAAAAAATGCCACAGATAGAATGAACCTGAGCGTGGAAGGTTTTTTTTTAAATAGTGTACTTGAGTCCAGTGCAGATTTGGTTCCTTAAAGGCCTCTCGGGCCCAAAGAAGCATCATATGGAGAATAAAGTAACTTCAGTCATCTCATCTCCATAATGCTACATTCCCTCCATGAGCTTGCTGAAGTGTCTCATCAGTATTTATTTATACCAAACAGACGAACTCCATGAAACTGAGGCAACTTGGGAAGGAGGACACTTAGTAGTGAGCATGTGTTGACTAGGAAGTGGGTGGTGTCATATTTGGTGTAGAAGCTAGCCAAGATATACCTGTGAAAAAAAAACATCTTAATTTAAGCATTATAAGATATATACAGAATTATTAGCCCTCTGTTTATTTTTCCCCAATTTCTGTTTAATGGAAAGCAACACATTTCTAAACATAATAGTTTTAATAACTCATCTCTAATAACTGATTTCTTTTATCTTTGCCATGATGACAGTAAATAATATTTGACTAGATATTTTTCAAGACACTTCTATACAGGTTAAAGTGATATTAAAAGGCTTAACTGCTTTTATTCTAGCTGAAATAAAACAAATAAAACTTTTTCCAGAAGAAAAAATATTATAGGATATACTGTGAAAATTTTCTTGCTGTTAAACATCATTTGAGAAATATTTGAAAAGGGAAAAAATGAACAAGAGAAGTAATAATTTTTACTTCAACTGTATATTTATCAATAGCATTATGAATTAATGTGTTGCAGTTTCTATCATTTAATGAAGAAATATGATTATGACTCACAGTACAATAGGTGAGATGGTGAGGAACTTTCTGGATGCTGTGAACTGAACGCCGTAGTCCATCTGTTCCCAATGTGTGAGCAAACGTGCTTTGCCTTGGTCTGGTGTTTCAAACGGTGTGCCTTTGACTGTGTGCAAAAACAGATACATCGCCTGGACAGCAAAGACATGAGATGAGAGATTAACAACTCTTTTTTTTTTTCCTCTGTTTTTAATTTTGCAATACTGAATTTTTTTCTTAGAATTCTAAAATTCGGTCTTTTTTTGTTTACGTTTTGCAATTGCAATATTTCTCCCGTGGAGTAGAGGTCTGCAAATAAATTCACAAATAAAACGCAGTTGCGGTCAGTAACTCTGGTGTAATTTGAACCGGAGCAGGTGGTCTAACAATATAGCGCTCCCAAGATATATATATATAAATAGAGAGAGAGAGAGAGAGAGAATGTGTGCATCCGCCGTGGTGCTGTGTGTCGCTTGTTATAGGCTGTCTGGACTCTGTAGCATCCAGCTGGGTGTTTTTTGGGAGGCATATTTAATCGATATACATTTTACAATCTTCCTTGGCCCAATATGTACCTGCTATGTGAATAGAAATAATGCGGATATAATATATGAAACACAATCGGTAGTTAGCAAACATATTGATTGGATATGTTTGTAAATCTGACTTTGAAAGAGTCAGCGCCTGACCAGCCACAAACCTCACCGCACGTCACGCGGCGCTCATGGGTCAGGCAGCGGGTAAACAAAGGCTGAATATATAGCGGGAGCGGTCAGGTGCGGAATTAAAAATTCAGTCCCGTGCAGATCTCTACCGTGGAGTTCTGAGTTTATGTTTCATTTGCACATTTTGGACTTCTCTAGTTCTACTTCTACAGCTAGGACTGTAACTGGATGTTTAAGGCAATTTTTTTGAGTTTATTTTTGCAATTTCAATTTTTATTCCATGTAATTCTGAATGAACAATACATAATTTGGATTTTTTTTTCCTCTAGGAAATAGGAGTTTACATCTGGCAACGTTTCCTGGGAATAATGAGTTCACATCTCAAAATCTCTCTCAAAAAATTCAGTGGAACTCTGGGTTTACTGTACATCCCACATTACTGAATTTTTTTGGTCAAAATTTTCACATTTTACAATTTCAAAAGTTTAAATGTCAAAATTTATTTGACTTTTTTTCTTTTCCCCTTTGGAATTCTTTACATTGCATAATTTTGCCTGACTTTTCCTGGGAATTGCAAGTTTATATTTTGCAATTCTGACATTTCAATTTATATGTAACAATTCCAACTTGTTTCCTTAAATTAGGAGGATACATCTCACTATCTTAAGTTATTAAGTTTACATCTCAGATTTTTAAACTCTGTCTTGGAAAATCCTTTAGTTTCTTCCCTTAATTCTGCTTTTATTTTAAAAAACATAATAGTTTGAGTTTACATTTCTCATTTCTGTTTTATTGTTTCTGTCATGGAATGAAATGTGTGAAAGTGAGAAAATGTGATAAATTACTTTTTTTAATTATTCTGTCACAATCCCTTTCATGCTTTTTTAAATAGACACACCACTAGAATTATTTCTCACCTGCACAATTTGGACTTTCCTGGCAATTGCAAGTTTACATTTTCTTGGCTTGGAATGCTGAGTTTACAATTACAACATTTTATGGAATTGCGTAACAATTCCATTTATTTTTATTATTAGGAGACATCTCACAATCCTACCTTTGAGTTTACATCTCAAATATTAAACTCTGTCTTGGAGAAGTATTTAGTCTCTTCACTTAATTTAGCTTTTATTTTAAAATATAAAAGAATTTGAGTTTACAATTCTCAGTTCTGTTTTATTGTTTCTGCCATGGAATAAAAAATAAAACAGTAAGTTTGAGTTTATATCTCAATTAAGGGAGAAAAAAATCTGACACTGTCATTTTAATTATCCCTTGTGTGCTGTCAGGGATGTTTTCATCCACTCTGGGTCATTTAGAAGCTTTCAAATTTATAGGTTATACATTTTTTGCATTATTTTGCTTGAATTTAATTGTATTATCTTTCAATTTCTAAAGATGTTTGGTGACTAAAACATTATTGTAATAAGTTTATCTGTTTAATAAATCTGTTTTGTTTAAATGCACCAAAATACATTGCCTATATTCACTGAGAAATGGATAAAAATATTCATTTTCAAAATGGGGTGTACTCAATTATGCTGAGCACTGTATTTTGGGAAAATGCTTTAGAATTCAACAACACACAAATTGACTACTCTTTTATGTTCATGGCTGTTTTTGCCCCATTGAGTTCCATTATTACGACATTTTTGATAGTCATGACACCATATAATCTTGCATTCTTGACTATCCGTGGTTTTCCCTGTTGGAAAGAGGAACAATTTGTGATTTGTACTGTTGATCATCAGTTACAGTGCAAAAAAATGCTTAGATTCTGGCTTTTATATGGAGTATAGTATGTGTGAGTGTGTAAAAGAGACCTATGCACAATTACCTAGATATGTTTGAGAAAATAAAAAAAATAAGCACCTCAGCTCTCTGAACATAGTAAGTGTATTTATAGTATGCTGTTTTACTCCATAGAACTCCATATAAAAGCCAGAGACTTTTTTTGCACAGGCCTATCTACAGGGCTAAAGCTGCCAACTGATGAACAACCGTAAAAATGACAAATTTAACCTCTTCCCAACTTCCAAAACCACCAACAATCAAGAATGCATGAGTATATGGTGTCATGGCTTTGCAATCAAAAAATGTGGTAATAATGAAAGTCAACGGGGCAAAAACAGCCACGAACATAACGAAAGTACCAATGACATATGTTTTTGTTTTTAAAGAGACACACCATAAGAATGATTTCTCGCCTGCACTAACCAGATTGTGAATGATATTGGTGAGCGTCCAGACCACCGGCACGCTGAGGAATGGGATGCTGAGCAGCACCACATGCAGAGCGGTGGTGAGCAGCAGGTAAGCCAGCCAGATCCCCCGGCTGTTCATCACCCGCGTGTTCGGGTTCACCTCGCTGTGAGCAACGCCCACATTCATCCTGCATGAAAACGACAGTCATGATATCCTTCTTTTTTCAATTATATATATATATATATATATATATATATATATATATATATATATATATATATATATATCCTCTAATAAATCTGTTTCGTCAAATGCACCAAACTATATTACCTATATTCACTGAGAATATATAAATTTATATGCAAAATCAATACAGTTGACATGTAAACAATATTTGTATACAATACACAAAATGTCAATGACACACATTGTCAGTACAAAAAAAATACAAAGAGAGTAAGAACATGAATGTGAACTTGAGGGTAAGACATTCAAGAATCAATTATGGTCAGTGTTGGGAGTAATGCATTACAAGTAATGCGAGTTACGCAATAGTATTACTTTTCTAAGTAACGAGTAAAGCAATGAATTACTTAAAAAAATTAAGTAATAATATTTGAGTTACTTTCATTTTATTCATTCATTTTCTTTTCGGCTTAGTCCCTAATTAATCCAGGGTCGCCACAGCGGAATGAACCGCCAACTTATTCAGCATATGTTTTCCACAGCAGATGCCCTTCCAGTTGCAACCCATCTCTGGGAAACATCCATACACACTCATACACTACGGACAATTTAGCCTACCCAATTCACCTGTACCACATGTCTTTGGACTGTGGGGGGAAACCAAAGCACCCGGAGGAAACCCACGCGAACACGGGGAGAACATGCAAACTCCACACAGAAACGCCAACTGACCCAGCCAAGGCTCGAACCAGTGACCTTCTTGCTGGGAGGCGACAACACTACCTATTGCGCCACCCTGAGTTACTTTTTAGTTGAACTAATTAGCTTTTCAAAAGCAAACTTCTGAATTAAAATGGAGATAAGAGAATGCACTTATTATTTTGAACACATGAAAGAAAAGGAATTGTACTTCACTAATAAGACAACAAGCACAAAAGCAGCAAACACATTGCTTTAAACTTTCATTAATCTATATATACATCATGTAGGAGCTCTACATGCCATATATACAGATTGATGAAAGTTTAAAGGGGCTCAGGAGCTTCTCAGAACATAACATTATCCTACATTATTACCATTCGATGTGTTTTTTTTAAAGTACAGTAAATAAAGGTGTAAGATATAGTGTGTTGTTAATTGCAAAGCTCTACTATTTAAAAAAAAAACCTGCAAGTTCTGAAAGAGATTAAGCCTCAGTCAGGTAATAAATAAAAGAAACAAAAGCAAAAACTAATGCAGTAATAGTAAGTAACACAAAAGTGACTCAAAAGTATGGTAATGAATTACTTACCATAAAAAGTAACTAAGTAACGCAAGTAGGGGAGTAACTCAATATTGTAATGCATTACTTTCTACAGTAACTTTCCCCAACACTGATTACAATATATAAGTTAAAGTCATGACAAAATGACATAATAGAGCTGTGTGATTTGGGGAAAATATCTAATTGGGATTTTTCTGACAGATATTGCAATTTGATTTGCGATTTAATGTATTAGTCAAGCTACAGGTCAATAATCTGTAAGCCGTGGCAACAATTCTGCGACAGCTCTTAAAAATGACCTGTTTTTGTTCGGTGTCTGTGACTTTGAAACAAAATATTCCAATATTACCGACATGCTGTTTTTCTTTAAATGAATTTTGCGCAATTCTGATT
This sequence comes from Danio aesculapii, assembly GCF_903798145.1. NCBI lineage: Eukaryota > Metazoa > Chordata > Actinopteri > Cypriniformes > Danionidae > Danio > Danio aesculapii. The sequence continues at coordinate 16,254,878 of NC_079457.1, read as the reverse complement.
GGGCAGAACAAAAGTGTGCTCACTCAATTGGCTAGTAAGACTGTCAAACACAGATGGCAGTCACGCATTTGCTCTGGGCGGGGAAAATTAAATTTTGCATATGTAAATTTCATACCGCAGCCTCTTGCAATACGCTAATTGCAACGTTTCAAATTGCGATTGCGATTAAACGCTCAGCCTTATAGCTCTGTTTGCTTTCTTATTTTCAGATAATGAAAATGTATTTAAATGATGACTAAATTCTTGCACAAAAAAACAGGAAAATATGGTTTGGTATTAGTAGATTTAGATTTGTGGATATAGAATTTACAAAGAAATTAAATTTAAAACAAAGCAAGCATTTCTTTTAGTAGAACTGATTCATAATCACTACAAATAATATCCATCAAGGGGTGGCACAGTAGCTCAGTGGTTAGCACTGATGCCTCACAGCAAGAAGGTTGCTGTTTTTTATGTGAAGCTGCTTTGACACAATCTACATTGTATAAGCGCTATACAAATAAAGGTGAATTGAATTGAATTGAATTGGTTTGAGCCCCGGCTGGGCCACATGGCATTTCTGTGTGGAGTTTGCATGTTCTCCCTGTGATTGTGTGGGTTTCCTTCGGGTGCTCCGGTTTCCCCCACAATCCAAATACATGCTCTATAGGTGAATTGAATAAACTAAATTGGTTGTAGTGTATGAGTGTGATTGTGAGAGAATACGGGTGTTTCCCAGAACTGTGTTGCAGCTGGAGGGGCATCCGCTGTGTAAAACATACGCTGGATAAGTTGGCGGTAACAGAAATATCTTGTTGAATATTAATTCATTAATAAACGAGCCAATATGTTTCCCAAAATGGACAACATAATGACAATCCCAGAATAAATGAAAGACTTTCTGTATTAAATTGACAAAATGAATATATTATTATTAATAATATGAACAATAAACATATAATTATATCCGTATTATATCAGATTTGAACTTATTTATCAAGTGTTTAATAGGATCGTGATATCCTTCATGCAAAAACCCGAAGCCATTAAAAACACAAATAAGGATGCCCTTTAACTGACACCATACTCCTCAAACCGAGTTACATGCGTGATCACAATTACAGCACATTTACTTCCTCGACAGCTTCTGGTCACTTTTATTTAAATATGTCTACTAATATATAATCTGCGGGGTCTTAATGCGTGTTATTAATGCTGGTTTGTCATATGAGCACTGTTAGCCATCAGGCTAGTGGATTCATTAATAGTTCAATCGCTGCTGATAAAAGCCGAAGAAAGTGCGCCATTGAGAAGAGTCACGTCTGAGATGAAAACAAATGAAGCATGCAATGAAAACAGGCCAAAAGACAAGATTTTAGTGCGTTTAAATGGTGTAAATAAAGAGCTAATGTTGTCATATGACAGCCACCCACCTTGCGAAGTAACCAGGAAATAAAGCGTCTGCGTCGACGTTTGAAAAATGACCGAGCTGCCTACGTAGACAGCATCGCGAACGCGCACTAGAAAGCGGGCACGTGTTGGTGATGTGGTCTAGGGGAAGCGGCAAAATAGGTTTGGAAACACAGCCCTAGATTCTCCGCCCCCTGACCTGATGCCTTGTTAACGCAACGAGGATTCAACTTCGTTATTTTAAATACACACATTTTATTTATTTTATTATATTATTTGGTTGTTGTATGGCCATTTTATAATATAATTACTTAATTGATGCAAAATAGATATGTATTTAACAGATTATTTGAATTAAATCGAAATGCATTAGCTAAATATTTAATTTAGTGCATTTCTACTTTTATTTTATTTTATTACATTATGCTTTATATTATTTGGTCGTTATTTAAAATTTTGATTGATTTCGTGTGATACTTTCATCATGAAGGAATTAAATAAATACATTTATATGAATACTTCGTCAATTTTATTTTATTATTGTTTCAAGCATATTTTTATTATTTGATAAAATAAAATGTATATGTTATATTTTATTACCTAAAGATTATTTAATTTATTATATTTATACATTTATTTATTTTATATCATTATCCTTTAGTTTATTTGGCTGTTATATTTTAAACTTGGATTTGATTTCGTGTTATACTTTTATCTTGTAAGGAATTCAATAAATATATTTATATGATTACTTTCTATATTTTATTTAATTTTTTCTATGACCAAGTATATTTTCATTATTTTATGAGATAAAAAATGTTATTAAATATATTAAAATATATTTTTAAATAGTATTTTGAAATAGTTTTTAAATATTTGGGATAAAATAAATATGTAAAATTATATCAAATTAAATGAAATTATAAATGTATTTTATTTTTAATACACGATAAAACTAGGTTATTTTGTGTAACGGTTTTATGGGATTTAACTTGGCTAGTTTGTACATTATACTGTATATTTTATAATCATAATGCTTTTCTAAGCTTGCAAGTTAATCAGTTTTAAAATGTATACTCATTTTGTTGACAAAATAAACATTTAACTTTTTTTTCAAATAAACTGTCTGTATTTATATGAATACTTTGTATTTATTTTATTATATTTGTATATAAATATATTTGGGCGTCACAGTGGCGCAGTTGGTAGCACGATTGCCTAACAGCAAGAAGGTCACTGGTTCGAGCCTTGGCTGGGTCAGTTGGCATTTCTGTGTGGAGTTTGCATGTTCTCCCCGTGAGTGAATGTGTGTGAATGAGAGTATATGTATGTATCCCAGTGATGGGTTGCAGCTGAAAGGGCATCCTCTGTGTAAAACATATGCTGGATAAGTTGGGGGTTCATTCCGCTGTGGCAACCCCAGATTAATAAAGGGACTAAGCTGAAAAGGGAATGAATAAATATATATTTTATATGAGAAGATAAAATAAACATTTATATTTAATGAAATTAATTGAATTCACATTAAACAATCTTTTTGTTTTGAAAAAGTTTTGATATGATTTTTTAATTATATGAAATTATATATGTATTTTATTTTTAATATATTTAAAACTTGGTTATTTTGCGTAAGGGTTTTATGAGATGTCTCAGCAAGTTTATAGGGAATGTATAATTTATAGTATAATTTCTCAATAGATGCATTCAGTGTATTATATTCAGTGTATTCAATCATTTTTTAAAATTAAAATAGTAGAAATCTAACCTCAATATTATTTTATTCAATAATTTCTGTATTATATAATTACTTAACACATATTATACTGTATATTTGATCATCATAATGCTTTTCTAGTAAAGCCTGCTCTGCTATATTCTGTTGTTTACTCATTTTGTGGCTCTCCATTTGACAAATCAAACATTTAACTTGTTTAAAAATAAATTTATATGAACTTTCTATTTATTTTATTCTATTTATATTTTATTATAAGTATGTTATTTATTATTTGAAAAGATAATTAAATTAAATTAAATGAATTTGCATTAAAAATTGTGTTTTGAAATAGTTTTAAGGTATTTGACTGGATAATCTTTTTAATTATATAGAATTATGTATATTACTTTTTTAATAAAACTAGGTTGTTTTGTGTAATGTTTTATGAGATATGTCTCACCAAGTTTTTAGGGAATGTCTAATTTATAATATTATTTCTCAGCAGATGCATTCAGTGTATTCAATAAATTATTTGAATTAAAATAGTAGAAATCTAACCTCAACATTATTTATTATTTTTATATAGTCTATCAAGTATTTCTAGTCTTCTATCAAGTTTGTAGGGAATGTGTAATTTATAATATAATTTCTCAATAGATGCATTCAGTGTATTATATTCAGTGTATTCAATCATTTTTTTATTAAAATAGTAGAAATCTAACCTCAATATTATTTTATTAAATGATTTCTATATTAAATAATTACTTAACACATATTATACTGTATATTTGATCATCATAATGCTTTTCTAGTAAAGCCTGCTCTGCTATATTGTGTTGTTTACTCATTTTGTGGCTCTCCATTTGACAAATCAAACATTTAACTTGTTTAAAAATAAATTGGCTGCATTTATATGAACTTTCTATTTATTTTATTCTATTTATATTTTATTATAAGTATGTTATTTATTATTTGAAAAGATAATTAAATTAAATTAATTGAATTTGCATTAAAAATAGTGTTTTGAAATAGTTTTAAGGTGTTTGACTGGATAATCTTTTTAATTATATAGAATTATGTATATTAGTTTTAATAAAACTAGGTTGTTTTGTGTAATGTTTTATGAGATATGTCTCATCAAGTTTTTAGGGAATGTATAATTTCTAATATTATTTCTCAGCAGGTGCATTCAGTGTATTATATTCAGTGTATTCAATAAATTATTTGAATTAAAATAGTAGAAATCTAACCTCAACATTATTTATTATTTTTATATAGTCTATCAAGTATTTCTAGTCTTCTATCAAGTTTGTAGGGAATGTGTCATTTATAATATAATTTCTCAGCAGGTGCATTCATATTATTATGAATTTGTATTATATTTAGTGTATTCAATAAATTATTTGAATTAAAATAGTAGAAATCTAACCTCAATATTATTTTATTCAATAATTTCTACATTATATATTTACTTAACACATATTATACTGTATATTTGATCATCATAATGCTTTTCTAGTAAAGCCTGCTGTTATATTCAGTATACTCATTTTACGGGCTCTCCATTTGACATATTAAGCATTTAACTTTTCAAATATGCTGTCTGTATTTCAAATATTTCAAGAGAGTGACCTTATCAGATCAGATATCTAGACTTTTTACAGATTCACTGGTAGTGGCAACAGTCCTACTTCCTCCACACTGTGACCACAGGAAAACTTCACATATAACTACCAAAAAAACAAAACAATAAATGATACCATAGTTTAACAGTTTACCAGTAGTGTCAGAAAAGATGATGTCTGCACTTTATTATTGGTCCAAATTATTGTTTTATAATATTTACTGTCAAAGATGCTGTAATGTCAATAATACCATCTCTGTCTATAGTCCTGATGGGAAACCGAGTTCCCTTTTGTAGTGCTGACATCATCCTTATCAAGACAATACACACTAAGCGGTGATCTCTGAGCTTGGGACATATTTTTTTGCAGGAAGCTTCTTGTCGCCGTAAAAAAAAGTGTAGTATGAATGTTTATGGAAATCACATCTTCCCTCTCCTCTTACAGAGAGCTGTTGAATACAGACTGGGAAATTTGGCAGCATTAACCCTGCCATTTCCTTGTCCATTAATACTAGTAGTAAAGGTGATTTGCTTACTTGTTAGCTTTTCTTTTTTGTTGTTGCCGCAAAGAACAATGCACATGAATGAAGGACAAACTCTGAAATGCTTGCTCATGTATTTATTGGTTATAAATGACACACCTTCTCTGAAGTTACATAAAATTATTGAACAATAAATACAAGAATAAATAAGAACAATAAATAAATATATCATCATATTCTTAATGTTAACACAACTATAAGTTGTTAATAAATCCATGCTTTTTATTACACGTGAGAACCTTGTAGAAGCAGCAAAGGCTGTTTGAACATTTTGATCAACACAAATAACATGTATTTTCTAGCAGTCTAACACTGTTTTAGATTAACTCCAGGAGTCACTGGAGAAGCCAGGTATGAGAAGACACGTGCAGATATGATGGAGAAGGAGTAGAGTCTTTCCACGCTGTCCCGACACAAGAAGTCGTAATTCCAGTTCACTGCAGTCCAAGGAGCATCCACTGCCGATTCCTGATCATCAAATAAGGGTAATAATGAAATTTAAAGTGTGACAGCAATACATTTACATTTATGAAACGCTCCAGAATCTAAGAATAACTTATTTGTCTCTTGCTTAATGAAAAATGGCAGGTGTCCAAACATTATATCAAAAGGGAAATATGGGAAAACACACACCTTAAGCACTTTCAGGAGTTTTCCAGTAACACTGGCGATCTGTTTGGCATTTTCTCTCCATTTACTGCAGGCTGGATTCATGAAGACGCCATCCTTGTGAAAGATTCTGCTGTAATTTTTCAGAGCCAGAACGATTCTTGACTGACAAGTCTGAAATGCAAAAGACAGGTGAAAATTAAAAACTTTAGTCAACATAAAGATGATTTTGTTTAAGCCGGACTTGTGCTATAAAATATCTGATCGATAAATATGAAAGATAATAGTTCTTTGTTAGCATCAAAGAAAGTTCATTGAAGCTTTTTTCATTCCAAAAAATATTATTTACATTGTTAAAAGTTTCTTTACATTTTTAAATGTTCTACACATGAAGGAAAAAAAATTTTAAGAAATGTTTTAAATCAATTACCAAATATTTTATGGTGGGCTATCAATTAGAAACCTTTTTTTTTTTTTTTTTGGTAGGCTAGCTTTGTTGTTAGAGTGTGGGTTTCATTTGTTTACCCACATTAGATGAACTGATACTCATATAACTTAAACTTTAATGTTATTGTTACTCATTAATTATTTTTAAGATCAAATAGCCTATTATTTTAAAATGTAAATGTACATGTGTACACTCTCAGAAATAAAAGTATGCAAGCTGTCACTGGGATGATACCTTTTCAAAAGCTACAAAAAATACATATTAATACCTCAAGGGTACACATTAGTACCTTAAATGTACAAAAGTGTTCCTCTTAAAATTTTTAGCGACTAATATACCCTTGTGACAGCTCGCGTACCTTTATTACTGAGAGTGTATGCACTGTAAAACTGTGAACATTGTATGTTTTAAACGTAATTATAGTTCGTTAACAAATGAGACCTTTAGGTAAAGTGTTACAAATCATTAATATAATCTCTGTTATTTACCTTTTTGTTGCTTTGAAGGCTCTGAGGGTCACATGTGTCATTTGGTCTTATAGTCACTGGCAGGTCGGTAATGACGCTTGTCATTTTTGGAGACTCAACCTGCAGAGAGCATAAAATTCCTTTAATAAAACCAACATCTTAAGAAGGCATCTATAAAATAACAACAACCCAAAATTAACGATTTTATCATCCTTCAAGAACGTACCTTGTTGTATAAATCTCTCGCCATCTCTACGAGGTCGATGGAGAGTCTTTTGCACTCACTGAAATTCACCGCAGTGTGTGCGCCCGTCGGAGCTCCACATGCGCTGGACCACGCCGAAAACACAACGCAAAGTATTAATAATGGTGATGGATTCATGCTGACAAAGATTCTCCGTAGTGCTGTTATGGTTTATTCTTTCTTCTGCAGTGTTTAAAGGGCAATCTGATTGTAGAGGCTTCCCGACTTGCTTATAACTGTACAGCAGTGGGTGTGGAGAGTCGTAGGATTTTCCCGCGACAGGTAGACTCATAATTAATGCATTTAAGTTTCGCTTTCATTAAAAAAATGTTTTGTTCCTCAAACGTCTACAAGATGTTCAACACAATACTTGAGCAAATCTTAATGAGATATTTATAGGTTCATATGAGGATTTATGATATGCTAGCTCCTTATGACGCCTTCAGAATTGTGTGTGAAATGTACATTCATGTTTCTTCATAGGTTCATCACACGTGCGAATTCCTATTGAAATAAATTGGGGAATTCCAATATTCCAAACTCTTGGAGTTTCAAAATGTGGGGATAGTAGTGTGAAATGTCACGGTGGTCATCGCAAGATCTCTGTTGACCGTTTGCTCGCCATCACGCCATTCCAGATTAATTGCATAATCCATCTCAGTGAATCCATGTAGCCTAATACCATTCATTAGTCTGTTTTTATTTTTAGGTGATGAATTAGGATTACTCGTTTTACAAATTCGAATATATATCTATGTAAAAAAAAATTAGTTGTCTCTAAAATCACAGTTACAAATTTGATTTTATAGAGCCTACCAAGAAAGCACATAGGAAATGCAAGTAGTAGGCTATTGTGTATTGTGTAAAATAAAATTATTTAGTGAAAACTGAATTGCCTATTTGGTTTAATTGTAACTCAGTGTAACAGATGTAAAAATGAAACAACTAATCTTTAAACTAACATATAAACTAATATATAAAATATCAAGTGATTTCATGATTATATTTAGTTTTAAATGATTTAAAATCTGCTTGCTGGCAAATTGATGAAACCTGGTTTGAATTATAGTGACAAAATAAATCAAATAACCCTAGCATTTAATACTTTGTCTAAATTTCTCTGAAAAAGAACTTTTGATATATACCTACGATGAATAACATCTCAGTTGGTGTGATCCAAATGAAAATTATGTTATTTTTGGAAAATAAATAAATACTACAATTCATGTATTACACTTTTTATTACTGTGATTCTTGAAAACCTTTTTACATCTATGAATTATTTAATAATGTGTTTTAAGTCTATAAAAGATACATTATCATAAAGGGGTGTGAAAATTAGTTCTTTCTAAAAAAAAAAAACTCTGCATTTAAGATTTTTTTTAGGTGGGAACTATTGCATTCTATCTATTTTTTCATGTTTAAAAGCTAAGATTAGGGGTGAACCTATTAAGATTGCACAGCATAAAGGAATGCAAAATGCACTGAAATATACATTTTCCTCTCTTCTCAAACTTTTACAGTCTTAATGCATATAGTATGTATAATATACACTTACAGGCCACTTCATTAGGTACACCTGTCCGACTGCTCGTTAACTCAAAATTCTAATCAGCCAATCATACGGCAGAAACTCAATGCCTTTAGGCATGTAGACATGGTCAAGACGATCTGCTGCAGTTCAAAACTAGTATCAAAGTGGGCAAGAAAGGTGATTTAAGTGACTTGAACGTGGCATGGTTGTTAGTGCCAGACAGGCTGGTCTTAGTATTTCAGAAACTGCTGATCTGCGGGAATTTTTACGCACAACCATTTCCAGGGTTTACAGAGTATGGTCCGAAAAAGAGAAAGTATCCAGTTCTGTGGGCGCAAAAGCCTTGATACCAGAGGTCAGAGGAGAATGGCCAAACTGGTTCGAGCTGATAGAAAGGCAACAGTAACTCAAATAAACACTCGTTACAACGATGTATGCAGAAGAGCATCTTTGATGCACAACATTTCCAACCTTGAGGTAGATGGGCTACAGCAGCCGAAAACCACACCGGGTGCCACTTCTGTCAGCAAAGAACAGGAAACTGAGGCTACAATTCACAGAGGCTCACCAAAATTGGACAATAGAAGATTGGAAAAGTGCCTGGTCTGATGAGTCTCGATTTCTGCTGCGATATTTGGATGGTCGGGTCAGAATTTGGCATTAACAACCTGAAAGCATGGATCCATCCTGCCTTGTATCAACAGTTCAGGCTGGTGGTGTAATGGTGTGGGGGATATTTTTTGGCACACTTTGGGCCCAGTAGTACCAATTGTGCATCGTGTCAACGCCACAGCCTACCAGAGTATTGTTGCTGACCATGTCCATCCCTTTATGACCACAGTGTACCCATCTTCTGATGGCTACTTTCAGCAGGATAATTTGCCATGTCATAAAGCTCGAATAATCTCAGACTGGTTTCAACAAATCTGCAGCCACTGCGTGATGCTATCATGTCAATATGGACCAATGTCTCTGAGGAATACTTCCAGTCCCTTGTTGAATCTATGCTACAAAGGATTAAGGCAGTTCTGAAGGTAAACCGGATTCACCCCGGTACTAGTAAGGTATACTTAATAAAGTGGCCAGTGAGTGTATATCACAATTAGGCTACATTACATTTAGTTTAAATCTAATTAGTTTTCTGAGTGAAAAAAATGGCATCCAACCCTAAATTCCCCATGGTGCATTGCTAATTGATATTCTAACAATTACTATTAGTCTACAGCTTCCTTTTTACTTTGAAATACAAAAGGATTAGCTGAACCTTTCCATTGTATTAACAGACAAACAAACTTTGGATCCACAAAAATGAGCATAGCAAAAGTAATACAGGAAGTTAGATGATGTAATTATGTGTCATGTAATAAACAGAATCAATGCTAAACTACTGCATGGCAACGTAATGAGCATTGTTATGTGAATTTTGACATGATCACCAGTCATTTATGACTTACGGAAATAAAGCATGGATCTGGAGTGTACCAAAAACACAAACGTTAAAGGTGACTTGTAAAACAAGGTATTTTTGAAGCGCACCTCTACTTTGCTTTAATAAGAGTCATCAGTACATCATCAGTACACAATTACAGGAATTTTCTCAGCAAAGCACAAATGACATTCATGAGAATTTGGGGAGGTAAACCTCTCGTAGATTCTCTCATTCAGAAATTCATTGAAAACAATTCTGTCATTAAGGGCAATAGAAATGATAGAACTTCCACAGCTATATAAACCAAACCACTTTTCTTAGAATCCTGAATGAAAGAGTTTCCCCAATTAGAGGACTTATCATTGAGGAAGTGAGAACAAAGCATGCAGATCACACACAGAATTTCTCCCATGAATATCAACAATTTGTGACTGATTAGCCGCTGACTTTATACTGTAGATTTGTTTATCTTGTATCTCCGGAAGGGGGATGAGGGGGTGGGGTTCGGGTGGTTCGAAAGACCGACCCCTCACTGACAAAGATCCAGAATTGGCCCATCCATACATGAGCTAATTTTGACTGCTATGACATCATAAATAGTGAAAATAACCCATTGAAAAAGGTTTTAAGACCAAGTGAAATCCTCTGCTGTCTGTCGCATTTGTGTGACTTTAGCTAATCAGTTTTGGCCAGTGCACACAGTTATTTTTCATGAGTTCAACATCCAGCTGTGCAGTTAAACATACAATCTGACGTAAGTGAAGTCATCTTTTGCTACTGTATTGTTTTTAAATAGAGAAAATAGCCTATTCTACAAGTAGCTTTTATTCTAAATCTTGAACCTTATTCTTTATACAAAAAATGACCAATGAAAAGGTGTGACGCACCAAAAGTGACCAATATTAAAATCAATTTCAATAATAACTTTGCTATTGATGTTGTCCATGAATTTTCACATGTACTTTTTTGGTATGATGACCATCCGACAAGCTATTTCAGCTAAAATAGAGCTTAAAATGTCAGTAAAATGCAGTAATTAATTAAACAGTAGCTTAAATGAGGCCTATAACTGCAAAAAGGTCCACTTTTTGAGAAAAAACAACCACCCCTTTCACCAGGCTAGCTACGGCCCTGAACTATACTACTCATAGACTGTAAAAAAGGTACTACTTCATTAATAAATACCTATAGCCTACATTATTTTCCACATCAGGCATTTTTTTTATTGATTTATATTTTGTTTGTGTAATTAGACGAGAAACTGAGTAAATTGTATTAAGAAATACCCTCATGTCTTTGGGTCGACACATCAAGTCACAAAATTAAGTTATACTGCTTTTTTTGAAAAAATAAGACGTTTTTTAAGAATTAAATATAGATTTTTCACTAAATTAAATGTTTCAAAAACAAACTGACAGATAGATGTTTAAATATTTCATCTATGACACAGTTAATGCGCCGGTGAGGATACCGGAAGCAGATTGTTCTTACCCGGAAGTGCGCGGTTGTTTTTGTTTTGAATGAAGCGAGTAGCATGAGCATATGGATTCGAAGATAACTGTAGTCTAAAGGTATGACTTATCTTGCAAAATTATTAAAAGAAACACATGTAATACTCTTTCTGATAGGCTGTTGAAAGCTAAATAAACCGTACACACATGCCAGGCGTCAAGTGCACAGGAAAAAAAACATGCACGTCAATTTAACGTTAAAGAAAAAAATCATCCAGACCCATTTATATTGTGACATAATTATCTTGTCGTGCACATGAAAACTATTACAAACCTTGATTATTTAACTTCCTACTTGTTTACGTGGATTAGTTAACAAGCAGGGAAGTTTGATTGTTTCAAAACGTGAGCTGTCTACCTAGAAAGCAGTTTTGTAGTCATGTAGTCGCTTGTTAAACGAATGATACCCAAATGTGTTGTCTAGCTATGCAGCTCAGTGGCTTTTAATAAGCTGCCATGAAGTCTCTATGACAGCTTGAACAGGTAAACAAACTAAAGCCTTCCCGTTTTGAAAAGGTAATTCTCACACAAATTAAGAAAGCATTTGTCAGGTTCAGTTTCTCTGGATTTATTAGTTATGGTTTTGAGTAAAATGTTTATGTTTATTTAATTCTTTGAAGGTCAGATAACATTTCCTTCGGTTATTATCATTTAGAACCATTTAATAAAGAAAATGTCCGATTTTTTTTCCACAGTAGCAAATTGTTTTTATTTGTTGTGATTGTAATCAGGGTTATTCCACCAAAAACAGTTTTCTTAACTCATCTGAATTAAAGGCTTCTTGTGTAGTGTGTGTTGTCTAAAAATGAATATAAACATACTTAACTGGAAGAAGTGACCTAAGTAGTTTACTAAATAATATATTTATAAATCATAAATTCATAGAAACTGAACCTTTTTGTGTGTATAATAATAATAATGATTCCTTACATTTATATAGTGCTTTTATGGACACTCAAAGCGCTTTACACATTTTTGGGGGGAATCTCCTCATCCACCACCAATGTGCAGCATCCACTTGGATGACGCAACTGCAGCCATATTGCGCACCACACACCAGCTGATTGACAGCCAATAACAATATGGGGACGGTTAGGAGGCCTGTGGGTAAATTTGGCCAGGATGCCGGTGTGGTGAGAAATCGAGTCTTCTTAGGACCCCAAATGACCCCAATCAAAAGTGCTTTTTATAGTCTTGAGATTTTAACAAGACTTATATTAGTAGCATTATTATTGGTAACTACAAGTTAAAGAAACACATAGTTAAAATAATTGTAATGTTTGTAAACATTTAATGATGTCTTTTTGATGTATTTATATGTAACATATAGTTACATAAGAAGTGGTAGCATGTTATAGGCTATCTAAAATAAAAGCATGAAAAAGAAATTATCCACGTTTTATGTCATTATAGCGCTTTTTAAAATTACATTACATACATTTAAATTATATATATATATATATATATATATATATATATATATATATATATATATATAACTCAATTTCATGACACCAGGGTTAAACCCCTACTTTTTTCAAAGGACGTCCTGGGATTTTTAATGACCACAGAGAGTAAGGACCTGCGGCGTTTAAAGTCCCTATCAATATACTGGGGCATTAGGACCCGCACAGACCACAGGGTGAGCACCCCCTGCTGGTTTCACTAACATCACTTCCGGCAGCAACCTAGCTTTCTTATGTGGTCTTCCATCCAGGTACTGACCAGGCGCAGCCCTGCTTAGCTTCAGTGGGTGACCATGTGAGAGCTGCAGAGAGCTAGTTGCCTAGATTATGCGTATTTTTAATAAACTGCTGTGATGTTTCATGCTATAACATGTCTAGAAACATCCAGTTTTCAATAATTACTTTACTGATGAAACAAACGTAGCAGATGTATTAGTAAAACATATTTTAATAATAATTTATTTAGTAAATTGATAATAAAACAGCAAGAACAATGTAATTATATAAAGATATATGTGTATGTTATGTGTCTAAAATCCAAAAGTATGGAAAAATAAACAATACTAGTTTTTATATCCATGTTTTAAGGAGAAACTGGAAACAGAGCAGTGAAACGAGCCATGAAACCAATCAATTATGAGGAATAATAAGGACAATAAACTTAATCAGTTAATAAATACTTTGTTGATGTATTAGGAATACTGGTGTGAAAGTAGACAAACAGGGATATATATTTATAAGGGACCTAAATGACCTAATTTCACAGTTTTTGTACCCCATCAGCACCGTCCTCATGATGAACTTCGAGGGTCTGGACCCGGGTTTGGGCGATTATGCGCCTGGCCTGCATGGTGGCCTGGAGCCCGGTCTGGACTCTTCCCTGGACCCACGGCTCGACCCGGCGCTGCTGCAGGGTGTGGAGATCGACCCCGATGGGCTGGCTGTGTCCGAGTCCGTGCACATAATGGAGGGGATGTACTCAGAGTTGCACAGCGTGGCGGCTGAAGTCGGGATCCCTGTGACGGCTACTCACTTCGACCTGCAGGAGGAGCTGCTCTGGATGGGGAATCACCGGGTGAAGAGACATGTTCATTACTGTATTTACACTGCTGCATGATTGTTTAGAATGCTACGATTATTTTGGGATGTTTGAAAGTTTTTTATCCTTCTTAAAGCTTAAAGCTATTTGAAGTGAAGTAGGCCTGTTTGTTAAATGTTATTGCACTATAAAATAACTGTAGAAGTAGTTTGTCATTTAATAATTTAATCCAGTTATTTTAAAGAGGAATTTTTAGCTTCATTACTCCATTCTTCAATTACATGATCCTTAAAAAATCACTCTAATATTAATTGATTATTATATATATATATATATATATATATATATATATATATATATATATATATATATATATATATATATATATATATATATATATATATATATATATATATATATATTATCATCCTATATATATTTTTACAGTTGAAGTCAGAATTATTAGCCCCCCTGTTTATTTTTTTACTCAATTTCTGTTAAACAGTGAGAAGATTATCTCAACACATTTCTAAACATAATAGTTTTAATAACTCATCTCTAACAACTGATTTATTTTATCTGTGCCATGATGACAGTAAATAATATTTTAGTAGATAGTTTTCAACATACTTTTATACAGCTTAAAGTAACATTTAAAGGCTTAACTAGGTTAAGACTATCGGAAAAAAATATAGCTTAAAGGGGCTAATAATTTTGACCTTAAAATGATGTCTACAATATTAATAATTGCTATTATGTAATAACTAATATTAATATATATATATATATATATATATATATATATATATATATATATATATATATATATATATATATATATATATATATATATATATATATATATATATATGTATGTATGTATATATGTATATATATATATATATATATATATATATATATATATATATATGTGTATATGTATGTATATGTATGTATATTACTGCATCTTGGATGGCCTAATTGAGAGTAGGTTAACACTTAAGTTTAATTTTTGGTCAAACCATCACTTTAATAATGGTGCTCATTATATTTAATTCTTATAGCAGTGTTTTTGCTTTGCAATTTCATTAAATATCTGTTCAGTCACTTTTGATCAGTTTAATCTGTCTTTGCTAAAAGTTTGATTCCTTAATTAATTTTATATTAAACTATTACACTCACTCTAAACATTTGAATATGAACATATCAAGATATTTTCCAAAAAAGTGTTTAATAAACACAAAAATAACACATTATATTGATTACTGAAGGACACTGAAGACTGGCAATTCAGCCTTTTCATAACAGGAATAAACTACATCGTAAAATATATTCAAATAAAAATAGCTCTTTTAAATTGGTTAATTATTTTTAAAAAAAATTGTCATTTTCCATTAAATAAATGCACTCTGGTGAGACTTTTTTCTAAAATATTATTAAACAAAACCTTTATTAATCATGCAGTGTGTATCATCTAGAAAAAACACTCTCAGAGCTATAAAATCAAGCAATATCCCTCAAAAATTCTGCATGAATGAATAAATGCTTCTATTGAAGTTGGGAGATTTAAGGCTAAAGTTTATTCTCGCTTCAAAAATTCAGCTGTGGTTTTGAAAGTGGTCTGCCACATCATCTCTGATGTACTTCCACATTGAGGTGATGTCATTTTATGCTTGAGTACGAGCTGCATTACTGACTTTTGGTGTGTTTGCTTTTGTTCTTTCCTGTATCGTAACAGGGACACGCGAGTTCCTTTTTTGGGCCGACAATGGGCCGCTACTCGTCTTTCCAAGTGCACATGACTGACGACGTTCGCCATATCCAGAGTATGGACACGGGGGTGCTGTTCCTGACCAAAAACAACCTCAGATGCCTCACACGAGGAGGTTTTATTATGTTTGACTATCCGTGAGTTGCACACCTTTAATAAATGCATACAATTTACAGTAAAAAATGACAAAAACATGGTAGCAGGCTAGCAGCATCTTTTAATTTATGATGAACTACTTTTAATTTATTAACTTAGGCATTGATAATATGTCAGCATATTAAATTATTAATATCAGCATTACACCACTGTAGATACACAGACAAAAACAATTCTAGGTGGTGATGAGAAAGTCAAAACATACTAATATGTACTACTAAACACGTCTTGTTAACATTTATGACATTAAAGCCCAAACTAGGGCCGCGGTATACCATCCTAAGAAGAGAGGGAGAATGATAGAGATGGTTTAGAGATTGTCATTTCAAATTTAATGTAATTTTATATTTGTTTGTTTTGTTTAGCTACAAAAAAGCTAGCTGAAATTAATTCTATTTAAATGGTGTAAGTTAGTTTAAAATGTATATACTGTCACCTGATGGATAGAGGACAATGCAGAGACTTTAAGCAAATTAAAGCAAAGGCAGATTCTGCTTGACTAGTGTTTTCAGCAATGAACTCCACTGTGCTTTAAAAGCGATTGTTTATGTTTTTATTGCAAGTTATCATTAAAAAAGTTATACTGCATTAGTTAATATGATTCAAAGTGATGTTTTTCTAATTGTTTTTAAATATTATGAAATAAATTAGGAAATTGCACGTTGTAACTTTAATGTAATACAGTTTGGTATATTTATCTTCTGCCCAAGGCTCTCGATATTTGGTTTTTGGCCCTTTATACGAAAACGTTTGGTCACCTCTGCACTAAAGTAATGCAATGAACATTATTAAACTGTAATGTGCATAACTTAGGAGAAAAAGTAAAATCAAGCAACGTAATTTCAACAAAATTTTCAAATGTCAGGCAGAGAGTTCTGGGAAGGTATTATTCTCCTTATATAGTATGGAAACGTTTATTGTAATTTTATTTTAGCATTTTTGTAGGGCTTTTTTATTAAAATCATGTTCAACTTTTACAGTGTACACTACCTGACTAAAGTCTTGTCGGCTATCCAAGTTTTAGGCACAAAAAATAATAACTTGACTTCTAGTTGATCATTTGGTATCACAAGTGACTTGTACGAAAGGCAAAGACCTTTAGATTACACTTATTTTACCAAAATATGATCATGCATTGATTTTTAATTATTTAATTAGGACAGTAAGGTCTGACTTTGCTTAGACAAAAGTCTTGCTGATGAATTTGCCCTCTCCTGTGGTTTGTAGTGTAATGGGCAGCACAAATGTCTTGACACCTCAGGCTGTTGATTTTGCCATCCACTCTGCAGATCTCTTGCACGCCCCCATACTGAATGTAACCCCAAACCATGATTTTTTCTTTCACCAAACTTGACTGATTTCTATGAGAATCTTGGGCCCATGTGGGTTCCAATAGGTCTTCTGTAGTATTTGTGATGATCGGGATGCAGTTCAACAGATGATTCATCAGAAAAATCGACCTTCTGCCGCTTTTACAAATGATCAACAAGAAGTCAAGTTATTATTTGTTGTTCTTACAACTGGGATTGATGACAAGATGTTTGTCACGTAGTGTACATTTATCACATAAATGCAGGTATAATCTCAAAACTCAAAGCGTAATGTCATATCAAATGCAGGCATAAGCTGTGCCTATTGCAATACAAGGTTTTATTTGCATGTGTATGCCAGTGTGTGAGTGTTTATTCTCGTATTTTGTTTTCAGAATGGAGGAGGGTGCAGACATGCACAGCTTGATTCTTACTGAAAATAACACCTTGTTAATGGGAGGCCTGCAGAATTATGTGGCTGAACTGGACCTCACCGCAGTGCAGGAAACTCAAAAAGTAAGATGTCTGCTGTTTTTGTTGTAAAAATACTGTTGTTGTTTTAAAAATAAAGAAAAAAATAATTGTTTAAAGTGGTTAACATACAAATGACATTTATTGCAATTTAAATATTTATTTATATTTGTACTAGTGCTGTTAATTGGGTAAGCTAAATTGGCTGTAGTGTATGTGTGTGAATGAGAGTGTGCGGGTGTTTCCCAGTGATGGGTTGCAGGTGGATGGGCATCCGCTGCGTAAAACATATGCTGGAGAAGTTAGTGGTTCATTCCGCTGTGGCGACCCCTGATTAATTAAGGGACTAAGCCGAAAAGAAAATAAATGAATGAATAAATTCATGCATTTATTAAGTACTATATATATATATATATATATATATATATATATATATATATATATATATATATATATAAAAAATATATATATATATATATATATATATATATATATATATATATATATATATATAGTACTTAATAAATGCTTAGTACACAGTTCTTGTAAATACAAAATTTTATGTATATATGTCAGCCTGATCTCATGAGGAAACGTAACTATTGTACTATTTGTCATCAGTTTAGTGGCTAATTCATACAAAAATGTACCATTTTAAAAAGGAGGCGTGGCACCAAACCCTGCCCCTAAACCCAACCATCATTGGGGGATGAGCAAATCGTGCTAAATTGGACAAATGAGTTTGTACGAATTCTTTCGATTTAACCACTAAATCAGAAAGTTCTGAATTACCGTGAGATAGCATTGATATATGATATATGTATCCAGGAAAAGGGTCATTTTTCTGCATGTTTTTGGACTTCTTTTCTAATTTCTTTATTACTGTCACTCTAGTTTACTGTTGAAGTGCCTGGTGTCGCCATCATGAGACAAACCAGTCGTTTCTTCTTTTGTGGTCACACATCTGGCAAGGTGAGTGCAGCAGCCAAGCGAAAATGGATGTGGAACAAATAGTTTCCTCCTTTCGCTTTTCCCACAGAATAGAGGGATGTGGTGTATGAAAAGTTTTGCCCTTAGCTCATGTGGGAATGTGCTGCCTACACTTCAGCTGTAAACACAGGTTAATACATACGGGCTTTTTCCTTTTGTTTATTCACACATTCCTCGTTTTCTCAGCTCAGACCAGTCGGTGGCTGGAATTTTCATCTTGTCCACAACATTAGGTGGAAGAGCTTTTTCATGCATGGATTCATCTGTCTCACCACGTCAGCTAAAACATCACGTTCATTAAAAACATGCTAAAAGATTGAGGTCTTTCATTAGTAACTGAAGTTACTGTAATTTGCCAGGATATTCAGACTTCATTGTGTTTTAGTATTTTAAGCTAACATATAAAGTGTATTACAATGTTTTCATACATTAGAATATATCCTGTTAAATTACATTTTCTTCTGAGCCAAAAAAAAGTTGTAATACTAGTTTTACTATTATTTACAAAAGATGCAACAATAGTTTATATAGTAAAAATACCTTGCCGGACATATTTACAGCAAAATTTATTTGATGACACATTAAACACTATTTAAGGATCACAGTTCATCCCAAAATACAAATTTATTTTGCTTTAATTAAATTAGTTTTACTTTGTCACTATCCTTTTTACCCATCTGTCTTTAAGAAGCTTTTAATAACTGAAAATATAATGTAAAATCACCACTAGTACAGGTCAGAATAAGTATGTTTCTTTATTTATGTATAAATATATTATTTGACACATTATTTGAAGGTAAAATAAATGAATTAAGTGAGGTTAGAGGAGGAATTTTCACTGTTCATTTTTTTCAAATATTTCTCAAATTATGTTTAACAGAGCAAGGCTATTTTCACAGCATTTCCTATTGTATTTTTCCTTTTTGGGGAGAGTCTTAGTTCTTTCGGTTTGACTGGGATAATAGCAGTTTTGCATTAAAAAAATAAAATTTTTAAGGTTAGTATTTCAGCCCATTTTTCCCCAACTGGCTACAGAAAAAACACTATTAACATATAGCTTACTTAAATAACCTAACCTGCCTAGTTATCTTTGTAATCTAGTAAAGCCTTTAATTTAATGACAAGTTAAGGATCACGTTTCAACCCCCAAAATACAAATTTACTTTCCTTTAATTTAACTTAATTTCTCACTATACTTTAAAGCACAGGTTGTCAGCAAGAAGCTTTTAATAATGTAAAATGTAATCAAATTTAATATCACTAGTACTTGTACTTGCATAAGTTTATATAAATGTATTATTTGACCTCTTACCCTTGTTTTTTCAAAGTACTTAAATAATATTGATAACCTTTACCGTGTTACAGTAATCTTTAAAGTGTATTGTAATCAATGTGAAATAAATATCTTGATGGTCATTTGTGCATTGTCTGTTTTAGGTGTCCCTTCGTGATCTGCGCACGTTTAAAATGGAGCATGAGTTTGATGCTTTCTCTGGCAGCCTGTCTGATTTCGACATTAACGGTAACCTCTTAGCGGCATGTGGTTTCTCAAGTCGCGGTCTGAACGGGCTGTCCTGCGATCGGTTCCTCATGGTGTACGACCTGCGCATGATGAGGGCCGTCACCCCATTGCAGGTTCACGTGGACCCCCTGTTTCTCCGCTTCATTCCCACATACACCTCCCGCCTGGCCATCATTTCACAAACAGGTTTGCTGCACGTGTGTCTCTGTCTGAAGTGATGTTTATCTAGCTATTATCACTGAAATAGACCGTTAAAATTATGATGTAAAGACATAAAAATTACACCAAACAACATTTAGACATCAAACACAATTTTTTTTCTTTTGCCAAATACGGTTGTTTTCTTATGTTAGAGTGGATAGCAGAAGTATAAGAAGTGACATATTATAACCAACATTTGTTTATACAGTGAAGAAAACTGACTGAACAAAAGCAAAAGGGATTTTTTGTGTAAATATTGTCATATAGATAATTGTAATCCATTACAAACTGTATCTATTAAAAATCATCTTACAATAACAGGATAATTTAACTAGTTTAACTGTAAGTTCTTGTCATAATTTGTTACCATTTTTAAATCTATAGCAAATTAACTCTGATAATGTGACAAATGTTGAACAGGAGTCTGAATAATATTTGGTTTAACCGTATATGAGATAGTATTTGTGTGTTTGTGGGAAGAAATGTTTGGGGATTTTTATTTTAGAGCTTGCCTGTTTATTCTATAGTATTCTTCTTCCATCTTCAGCTGTTGCTTAATCTAATTTTTCAGAAGCTCACTAATATAATATGAAGATATTTTTTGTGGCTTTTTCTGACATGTCTATACTGGATGTAAAAGTTCAACCTTATTTTCATTTCTGCTTTGGCTCTTCTCATATTGTCCACATTTTTACTTGGTAGGTCACATGAAGTGATTTTGCTGAATGTTCCGAACAGCGGGCCAGACGTGCATTGCAATATCCTTGCTTTAAAACAGTCTGATTGGTCAAAAACTGTATCAATCAATCAGTCAAACAATTAATAAATCCATATTAATTCATAATATATATATATATATATATATATATATATATATATATATATATATATATATATATATATATATATATATATATGCATGTATCACTATAATTTAAATTCTGTTTGTGAGTTTTGGAAAAAATTTAAAGTCTTTTAAAGAGGACTTTTTAAGTACAAACAATGTTTGGATTAAGTTTTTAACTACAAAAATAAAGTAACTGACATCAAAAGTCTTTAACATTGTCCTCACATATATGATGTCATAGATCTAAAACTAGGTTACATTTAGTTATAAGCAAATTAAAACCGCAATGCTGAAAACATTTTTTTTTGCCTTGAAATAAAATTAACTGAAATGAGCATTAATAAGAAATGAAAACATACTTTAACTGAAATAAAAAGCTTATTGTTAAGACATTTAAACATGCTTTAATTCTGTTAATTGATGAGGTAATCGTTTTCATGAAGTTTCACTTAAAACTAAAATTACTTTTTTTTATTATATACATCATTTAAAAAAAAAAAGATGTAAACAAAGAAAGAAAATAAATTAAAACGCTGGAAAAATAACTTATGAATGAAATGTAAAATGGAATTGAAAACTCAGAAAAAAACTTAATATCTACAACAAGTATGTCATTTTATATTTGGAAAATGGTTCCAAATTTCTCCCAGTACTGGGTTGTGGCTGAAAGGGCATCTGCTGAGTTAAACTTATGCTGCAATAGTTGGTGATTCATTCCGCTGTGGAAACCTCTGATAAATAAGGGACTGAGCTTAAGGAAAATGAATGAATGGTTCCAAATTTTCTTTCTAAATGTGCCTGGTAACATGCCGTACTGCTAATATGGCTAAATTTACAATGACTTTTCATTCTATCCAGAAAGAACTAAGCTTTGTCTTGAAAGCGCTCACTGTCAATGTAATAAATGCACATTTCTTATGCATTGTATAGTCAGGTGTCAGAATTATAACTCTTTTGTTCTGTAAAGATAGGAGAACTGCACTAATAGAAATATATATATTTTAAAAACAGAGCAGTAACACAGAGCAGTAACATGCTAGTCAATAAGTTGAATCAAGTTCAATCCACAACTATGAAACGTCAGAAATGTGCTGGTGCAATCTAGAAGTTTACATGCAAGTCTAGTTTGAACATGTTCTCTACTGGTCATTTCTCACATTTGGGGACGTGAGATTCACTTGTTTTGTTGTTTTGAGTGTGTCCAAATGAATATCATCCAAAGGCTCCGCCCCCTTTTGGAAAGCAGCAGCTCATTCTCATTTAAAGGCACACACACAAAACATGCGTGTTTTGAAACCCAAATTAGGGCAATTTTAAAAGCTGTTATAAATGATGATTCGTGGGGTATTTTGAGTGGAAACTTCATAGACAAAATTCTGGAGAAACGTAATACTGTATGTCCTCTTTAAGGTAAACATGAACTCAAAATTAACCGTATTGATTTTGTTAGCTCACATCATTAGTTTAATTGAAATCTGAAAATGCACTTCCTGTTTGTTTTCAGTTAAATCCTCAGATTATGTCTGTCTGAGGTATTGGGCGTGGTTTACATACTTAACCATGAACCGCCAGCTGTCAGTTTTGACAGTGCTATGATAACAAACAGAAATAGACTACTACTTTACTACATCCAATCAGCTTGAAGTAGAAAAAAAACAAGCTACGCCACCTGTTTTCCCATTTAACATTTTGTTTCTCTTGGAACTGCATCACAATATGAATAAAAAAATGTTGCAGCTTGCGGTTCATGTGTAACTGTATGTCTTGCAGGTCAGTGTCAGTTCTGCGAGCCCACCGGCCTGGCCAGTCTGGCTGATATCTTCCACGTCAACACGGTGGGCCAGCTGCTGATGAGTTTTGACGTGTCCTCCAGCAAGCAGGCTCTGTCATTCGGGGACTCGGGCGGCGGTGTGCATCTGTGGTCCAGCGCCCCAGAGGTGTCCTATAACAGCTACTCTAGAGACACAGAGCTGGCGCTGCCCTGCCTGGTGGACTCACTGCCGCAGATGGACTGGAACCATGAGCTGTTCCCTCTGTCTCTTCTGCCAATGCCTCTCACCAGCACTGAGCCCCTGCTATCTGACTGGCCCACCGCCCTCATCGCACCCAGCCCCAGGTACAACTGAGCTTTAATGGTTATGTGTTCAGCTGTGGTGAAAAATCAATTCTGCATCATTTCTGAGATTTCCAAAATGCATCGCTAATATCTTCTTTTGTGTTAAACAGAAGAAAGAAACTCAAACTTGATTGGAAAACAATAACAATGAGTACATGATGACGTTGTTTTAATTTAACTATCCCTTTTAAATTACTTAATGAAAATACAGTTGTTCATTGTTAGGTCTTATTAACTCACAGTGCATTAGCTCAGTGTTTCCCAACCCTGTTCCTGAAGGCACACCAACAGTACACATTTTCAACCTCTCCCTAATCAAACACACCTGAATCAACTTATCATAACATCAGAAGAGACTCCAACACCTGAAGTTAATGGGTCAGAAAAGGGAGACATCCAAAATATGTACTGTTGGTGTGCCTCCAGGAACAGGGTTGGGAAACACTGCATTAGCTAATGTTTGGCACAACTTTGGATTTGAATAATTATTAAATGTTGAACCATGATTCATTGATGTAGTACAAGTAATGGTTATTTATTCACTAACAAACATGAATTAATGGAAACTTATTGTAAAGTCCAACTAAATAAAGTTTTATTTTGTAATAATAATATTTTTCTTGTGTACTGCTTATTTGGGTGAAAAATCTGTTCACGCATAAACACATTTTTTCATAATGTGCACGATATGCATATTTCATTTCTGCACATCCCTGTGTCTTAGGGTTGTTGTGTAATACTGCCCCCTGCAGTACATCTCTGTAAATGTGCTCAATCTATTGTGATTTGCTTTTGGTATTTTTATTTAGTAGAGATGTATCTTTAATTTCGTTTTTCTAACGTCTTTTTTCTATGCCAATTTTCTTTACACAGTTTTTGCACACTAACTCTTAACAAATGGCATTTATTGGGGATGTTTATGGATGTTGATGTGTTTGTTTCACTGTCAGACGAGCCCCTCCAGTAGATCCAGAGATTCTGAGGACAATGAAAACTGTGGGATTTATTGGATATGCACCAAATCCTAGAACCCGTCCCAGAAACCAGGTAATTTTAAAAAAAAACATGGCAAGGCAAGTTTATTTATATAGCAGATTTCATACACAATAGTAATTCAAAGTGCTTTACATAAACAGGAATAAAAGAAACAAGTATAATGCAAAAACAACAAAGAATAAAGATTAAAACCGATTAAAATGTGTTAAAACAGATTTTAAAGGAATGAAAAAGAAAACAAAGATATAATAATGCGATCTGTCGGACATAGCACAGTGCTCATTCAGTAAAGGCACAGCTAAACAGATACCTTATGTTGGAGCACATCTGATCATTTCTGGAAGCTGATTCCAGCAGCGGGGGGTGTAGTAGCTGAAGGCCGATTCACTCTGCTTTGAGTGAACTTCAGGGAATTTTAAATTTACTCGATCCTAATGATCTGAGTTATTTGTTGTTATTTGGCGTGTATTCAGTGAGCATATCTGTAATGTATTGAGGTCCTAGCCCTTTTGGTGATCTATAGACGAGTAATAATACTTCAAAATCTATTCTGAATATAACTGAGAGCCTGTGTAAACAGGACAGGTGTGATGTGCTCTAATTTTCTGGTTCTGGTCAAAATCTTGGCAGCAGCGTTCTGGAGTCTTTTTAGAAAGGCCAGTGTGGAGTCCATTACAGTAATCCACCCTGCTGCTGATAAAAGCATGAAAAAAAAATACAAACTTGGTTCTTTGTATATATCCTAAACATGAAGAACTTTTAATATATTTTTTAAAAAGCATCACTAATAATGCGTACATGATCACTATACTCTTCATCAGTTTTGTTTTTCATATTCTGTAAGAGAAAAGTCATGTCATACATTAATGTAGCTGTGTCAGTTTGTGTCAATGTGTCAATCATTTCAGTGCAGTAATGCTGTGTAACCAGTATCTTGTTCCTCTTTTTTTGCCAGGTTCCTTATAAGATAAAAGATGTCGAGCTTGACTATGACAGCTATAATCAGGTGCCGGAGTCTCCCATTGGTCGAGACGAGGAGCCACATCTTTACATGGTGCCAAAGAAATACAGGAAGGTAGTGATGAGCTATTGTTGTTGTGCATAATCCTGTTCCGCATTATCCAAATAATGACATAACACTAGAGCTATTTTGCACATTACAGGTGTTTGCGTGCAAGTTATTTTTAGATCAGATGATGTTATGCCTTTTTTTGGAAGCGTTGCATGCGATACACATTAGTCCATTATTGCAGTAGTATTCATTTAATTCTGCAGACATATTGATAATTAATCATGGTGTCATGTTGCAGGCTTACTGGTGATTGTCATGTTTGTTATTTACATCTGAAATATTCCACCATTCTGAATTGACATGTTTTTGTCAGGTGACCATTAAATATTCCAAACTGGGACTGGAAGACTTTGATTTTAAGCACTATAATCGGACTTTGTTTGCTGGTCTGGAGCCTCACATACCCAACGCTTACTGTAACTGCATGATCCAGGTAAAACTACGAAACTACACAAATTCACACCTACTAACCACACATAACACACACATTTATGCCTTTAATTTATATCTATTATGTTGACTATATTATATACACAGCACATATATAAAACACACACACATATGGAATGGATTTAAAATTTATAGTAATGTGTTTGTGTAAAACATAGTTGTTCTCAGGGTTATGTTTAGAAGAGTAAATAATCAGTAGTTAATGGAATAACCTGATGATTGATTGATGAATGATTTTCATTGACAACCAGTTTAGTTCAGTTACTCCCCCAAAAATTAACTAGTTACGTTACTTAGTTACTTTTTGTAAGTAATACATCACATTACTTTTGAGTTACTTTTGCTTTACTTTTTATTACCTGGCTGAGACTTGATCTCTTTCAGAACTTGTTTTTTTTTAATAGATGAGCTCTCTAATGAACAATACACTGTATAACCTTTATTTACCTTTAAAAAAAGACATAAAAAATATGTATTTTATGATAATGTTATCTGAGAACCTCCTGACCCCAGAGCTATAGTATACATGCTGGATATACAGATTATTGAAAGATGTGTTTGCTGCTTTTGTACTATTTGTCTTAGGTAAAATCACTGTCCTTTAAGAATATAATCCCTTTTTCCGTTTCTTTGATGCTTTCAAAATAATTAACACATTCTCTCATTGACTGCCTGATTCATTGTGACTACTTTCAGCAATTTTAATTCAGCAATTTATTAATTAAACAAATTTCAAGCTTATCACGTTATATTTTCAAAAAAGTAACTCAAATGTTATTACTTTTTAAAGTAATGGGTTACTTTACTTGTTATTTAGAAAAGTAATCTTATTACGTCACTCACGTTACTTGTAATGCGTTGCCCCCAACACTGATCACAACTAATTAAAACATTTGTTGTCCTAAAAGTTGTTCTATTATTGACACATTTTTGGGGAATAAAAATTCTAAATTACAAGAAATGTTATCAGACCTTTATAGAATGAAACAAATATTACAATTCTACTGGACTCAAACCCATGCCCGAGTTTGTAACTTATTTTTTTAAATATTTATCTTATTTCAGATAACAAAGATTAGTTTTAACAAAAATTGTTGTGACTTCAGTTATTTATATAACTTGATGTACTAAAATAAAATATAGTAAAAAGTAAAGAGACATTAAAAAAATCAGCTAATAAAAATTACAAAGACAACAAATTAACGTCCACTTTTTAGATTTTTTCTAACTGCATATATCCATATATAATCCTTCTTAATAAATAGATTTAATAGTCTTTTTTATACTTATATGTAAATACTTTGTTTTCACTTAAATTATTCGTTATTAAACAACACAAGTGGTTTAAACATTGATTGTGTATATAAAGTGTGTGTCTGTGTGATTTATGTGAAAGTACAACATTCACATTTAAGTTCTAGCACTCATTATTAAAAATACTTAACTCTCTTTCTTTCTCTGTGCGTGCATGTGTGTGTGTGTGCTGTGCAGGTGCTGTACTTCCTGGAGCCCATCAGGTGTCTGGTACAGAATCACCTGTGCCAGAAAGAATTCTGCCTGGCCTGTGAGCTGGGCTTCCTCTTCCACATGCTGGACCTGAGCAGAGGAGACCCCTGTCAGGTGCGCCAGAGCTTCTCGTCCAATCAGAGTTCATCACCAGTTTGTGCATCATGATCATCAGCGATGCGTCACATTTATACCTACACACAGCATTTGCTTGTTCCCCTCAGGCCAGTAATTTTCTCCGGGCTTTCCGGACAATTCCCGAGGCATCTGCGCTGGGTTTAATCCTGGCTGACTCTGATGAGCAGACAGGGAAAGCCCGTCTGGGCCGTCTAATCCAGAGCTGGAACCGCTTTATTCTTGCACAGCTGCATCAGGAAACGCTGGAGCAGGAAGGGCCGCAGGCATACAGAGGAGCCAGCAGCAGGTGTGGACTCGTGCCCAAAGCAGAACCAATTTCTGTGGAAATCACTCTTAAGCTCTCTGATTTGACTGCAATAAGTTTACATAAAAATGGTTTGTGTTTTGTGCTCATGGCAGTGTGCTGAGTTCCTCAGGGGAGTCTGTGATTAGCCGGTTGTTTGGCTGTGAAGTGGAGAACAGCAGTCTGTGTTGTTGTGGAAAGGAGACGGTTCGCTCTTCATTGACGCTGCTGTTTACCATGCATTACCCTGAGCAGAGCTCTCTTGGTCAGTGATGCCAAACCGCACATTATTCACTCATTGATCCATCTATATAGACCAACTTTACCCACCTATATGGCCTTTTTGGTTCACTTAAAAGTTCTTGTTCTGTGAACTGACTACATTTATTGATTTTGTTTTGTTTTTTCATTTCATTTGGACAGAGAAGAAGATAGAGGAATATGACTTTGTAGATATCCTAAAGAAGAGTATCTGTCTGGAACAGAGCACACAAGCCTGGTGTGACAACTGTGAGAAATACCAGCCAACAGTAAGTCCTTAACTGCTATTACCATGCACACTGCAAAAAATGCTTTTCTTACTCGGAGTGTTTGTCTTGTTGTTTCTTGTCCAAATAACTAAATATTCTTCAATCAAGAAGCTTTTTCTAGACTAGTAAAAAGTAGTCAAAATGAAGTGAGTTTTTCTTTAAAACGTGTAAAACAAGCAAATAAATCTGCCAACAGGGTCAGCAAAATAATCTTATTTCAAAGTGAATTCAATACTTTTTTGGCAGATTATTTAGCTTGTTTTAAGGAAAATTATTTTTGAATTATTAACAATACTTTTACTTGTCTGGATAATGCTTCTTGATTTAAGAATTTTTAAATATTTGGACTGGAAACAGGACCCAAACTCATACTGACCCTAAGGTTTTAAACTGACGTGTATGTAAATGAAGTGTAAACACTAAATACTGTGCGCTGACTTATTTTTAGGTGCAGACCAGGAACATTCGCTGTCTGCCTGATGTTCTAGTGATAAACTGTGAGGTGAACAGTGCAAAGGAGGCAGAGTTCTGGAAGGCACAGACTGAGGTATTGATATCATTGTCAAAATACAATCATTAACTATTTATCATTGAAACCCTTAAGCAGGTCGCACACCAGAAGCACCGCTTGGCGACACGCCGTGCAGCGACACTCATTTCAGAATTCTAAAAATAGGTTTCTATCAGGGTACACACACCGGCGCCGCAAGTCAGGACACTGTTCATATTTCTGCCGCACCACAGAGCGCCATCTGATTAGTTTCATTTTAAATATCATGCGAATATGCACGTCTGGTGTGCGATACTTTCAACTGTCATGTGCGCGCGGTGCTGAGCAGTGCATCCAGTGTGTGACGCCCTTTAGAGTGTATTTTAGAGTATTTAGATTGTTGTGTTGACTGGTTGTTAAGACTTATTGGTGATTTATTTACAAACATTAAGATTTTCACATGTTAATCTGGTCAATATTGTGATAGTACTCTATAACTTGATAAAAGCTTCAGCAATTAATTGGAACAGGAAAGTTGAAGCTTTCAGTCAATAACTCGGAGATACTCTTTTGGTTGGCAGTATGTGTTCAACAAAGCTCTGAAGAAAGAAGCAGCAGAACCTCCCAAACCTAAAGAGCCTTTACCTACAGAATGGTGTTTGGAGTAAGTGGATATGAAAAGTGAATATTAGTACTACATACATTCTAAAAGTAATCTTTTATAATAAATACATAAAAATAAATAAATAACTTTGAATAATTGTAAAAATTAGTGCTGGGCAAAAATTATTTGCGGTTAGTCGCAACCAAAATTAAAGTTTGTTTTGACATCTAAATGTGTGTATTGTGTATATTTATTATGTGTACATATAAATGCACACACATATACATATATTTCATTTACATGTTTATTTATATTTAGATATTAAATATATGTGTATATGATATAAATTATGTATACATTTAAATATCTATGTAATAAAATAGTTTTGTATAGTTTTGTTTCTATCACCCATACATAATAAATAAATAAATATATATATATATATATATATATATATATATATATATATATATATATATATATATATATGATATATATATGTATATGTATGTATATATATATATATATATATATATATATATATATATATATATATATATATATATATATATATATATATATTACACACACATATATATTATGTCAAAAAAACTTTAATTTTGGATGTGATTAATTGCGATTAATCGTTGCCCATCACTTAATAAAAATATAAAACTTAAAATATAGTTTATTACTATAAATCTTATTTTTTTTCTTTCAGAGAAGAGCTGTGCAATGTGGAGGGCTTGACCTTTGACACTCAAGCAGAGGACATGAGGCATGTGTGGATTCCTCTCAGTCTGAGGATGTGCATCAGTAAGGCTCAAGGCCTGGAGGTCAGCAGCCTGACTGAGGGAGAGGAGGTGAGTGACAACTTTTTTTTATGAGGTCATAAAAATCTTCAATAATCACATCAAGAAATTTCAAACATGGGACACAAACAGTTGAAGCCAAAATGATTAAGCCCTCTTGTGAAGTTTTTTGTTTAAAACATTTTCTAAATGATGTTTAACAGAGCAAGGACATTTTCACAGTATTTGCTATAATATTTTTTCTTCTGGAGAAAGTTTTATTTGATTTATTTCGGCTCGAACAAAAGCAGTTTTTAATTTTTTAAAAACCATTTCAAGGTCAAAATTATTAGCCCCTTAAGCTATATATTTTTTCGATAATCTATAGAACAAACCATCGTTATACAATAAATTACCCTAACCTGCCTAAATAACCTAGTTAAGCCTTTAAATATTACTTTAAGCTGTATAGTAGTGACTTGAAAAAATATCTAGTCAAATATTATTTACTGTCATCATGGCAAAGATAAAAATAAATGAGTTACTATAAATGATATATACAATTGTTAATTAAAACTATTATGTTTAGAAATGTGTTGAAAAAAAATCTCTCCATTAAAAAGTATACAATGGGGCTAATAATTCAGGAGGGCTAATAATTCTGACATCAACTGTATGAATTTGGCTTGTGTCTTATTCCTTTTCATAGCTGACTGAAAGTGAAGAGGCAGAAGGAGCGTCCATCTACGATCTGTTTGTCACCGTGTCACATGTCCAGGATACTCGGACTGGAGGAAACATGGTGGCGCACATTAAAGTGGGCGAGACTTATCATCAGCGCAAAGAGGTGGGCAAATAATGAATCTCCAAAAGAAAAAACTGTGAATGAGGAACAAACTCAATTTTCTGTCTCGCTTTCAGGGAGTTACACACCAGCAGTGGTATCTGTTCAACGATTTTCTGATTGAGCCCATTGATAAGGTAAAAACACACCAAATATCGCAAATCTTTTTAAAGGGGTCATGAGCTGATCAAATGAATATAAATTCTGTTGATCTTTAGACATCTTCTGACATAAAAACATGTATATGCACAGAAATTCTAATACACAATTTTTACACATGTATCTATTACTTTTTACCACAGTTTTTAACATCATATACTGTATAAGGGTTAAAGTGAAAAAAGAAAAGAAAAAGAAATTCTCTTGTTAGTCTATATTGAAGCTAAACTGCCAACGTGACAAGAAAAAGACAGTCTTACTGATCTCAACATTAGTGAGGAGTATACCTGTCAACCCTCCCGTTTTTCCTGAGATTCACACTTATTTTACCATTCTGTCATCATGGGAACCCTTATGAGCAGAAACGGTTAGGAAAGCAATTGAATGCTTGCCATTATAGATCCGTGCATTCCACTAAAAGTGACATGTCGGTATTCCTTATTTTCACATCCCAATGTTGACAGGCGTGGTAAAGAGTGAATAACTTATATTTTCAATGAAGATCCAGAATGTGACAGTAAAGGGCTGTCAGGCCATTGATGTCAGGCTAGTTTGTTTTGTGTGTTCTACAAGTCGCTTCTTGTTAGGCTCATGTTGGAGTGAGTTTTCCTGATGCATAATGTAGAATCAGGTTCGACTGTCGGTAAAAGAGAGTGCTCTGATTGGCTGTTCAGTTATGAATCAGGGTGTACAAACAAAACTTGAAGTAAAGAAACTAAACAAATGATGCAACATGCAAGTCAAGAGGAAACACAAAGAATCTGGCTGCATTTCAGCAGATTTCTTAAATATTTACAAACATTCATTCATTTCCCTTTCGGCTTAGTCCCTCCATCAATCAGGGGTCGCCACAGCGGAATGAAACACCAACTTATCCACCATATGTTTCACGCAGCGGATGCTCTTCCAGCCACAAGCCATCACTGGGAAACATCCATGCACACTCAATTCACACATTCAATTCACACACTCATAAACTACGGTCAATTTTTTAGCATACCCAATTCACCTGTATCACATGTCTTTTGGATTTCTGGGGGAAACCGGAGCACCTGCAGGAAATCCACGTGAACACGGGGAGAATATGCAAACTTCACACTGAAACGCCAACTGACCTAGCCGAGGCTCGAACCAGCAACCTTCTTGCTGTGAGCCGAAAGTGTCACGTCGCCCTATTTACAAACAATATAGATTTATTATCAGATATATTTGTACAAGTGAACCCTTCTCTGGTGAGAGAAATCTACTGTGAAAATGGTGCGTAAATGCAGCTTTGTTTATGACTTTTATGTGTGCAGCACTAGTTCTGGTATCCCTTTGTGGAACGATGATATAAAGACTGCCACCTGCAGGTATGAAAAGGCACATCTTCTCATGCAGGCAGAGAATGTACTGTGGTCCCTTGCGATTCACTTATCGCGGCCTCGCAGTTTCGCAGATTTTTTGGTGCATCTTGACATGCTTTTTTACAGCGTATTATGTTCTGCGTCCTGATTGGCTGTAGACCATTGTCAGACCAATGCGTTCAGCCTGCCAAATTTACAAAAAAGTTTGTTCGCTAGCAGTGTGACTCTGAAGTGCTGTACTGTATGTTTGCAAGTTTTCTCCCCCAACAGACCCCACAATGTCAATGAAAGATTCTGCAACGTCAGAGGCACCTGCAGTAACACCCAAAAGGCAGAGGAAGATGTTAACCATTGCGCAAAATGTTGGACTTCTGAACATGCTAAAGGAAGATAGAAGTTATGCGGACACCATTACGGATTAAATGAATCTTGGTTCGGTTATTTCGTTCGGCTGACTACTTCTCGGATTTCACGTATTGCGGGATATTTTTAGAAAGTAACTCAAGCGATTAATGAGGGACTACTGCATATTCTTATTTCAGTCAGCTGTCGTCCGTTTGGTGTGTTCATGCACAGCTTTTTTGACGCAGATGATGCAAGGTGACAGCATAGTCACTGCTAGTTCTTTGACTTTGGTTTGGTGTGTTCTTAAGCCCTTCAATTCATTATACAGCAAATTTGCTTACCAACAAGGCATAATTCGATGCTGGATTTTGCAATCAATTCACAAACCTGTCTAAATTAGGATGTATTGTGATGTAAAAATATAAGTGGAACTCAGAGAGCCAAACAAAATAACAAAGACAAAACGCAGCTCACAACCCCTTAAAAACATCTAAAAAATACTGTAAAAAACATTGTTACACTGAAATTGCTTCAAATGTGACTCTGAATCATTTCACATCTTTTTTCCATATCTTCATTAGGCTGAATCGGTTCAGTTTGATGTGAACTGGAAAGTTCCTGCTGTACTTTATTACATCAAGAGGAACTACCACACCAAGTTTGATTTGCGCAGTATGTGACTGTCTTAATAACAGAATCATTGAATGGTTGACTCAAATGACTCATTTAAAATACTTTCCAATCATTCTGTCATCTTTCTTATAGTTAAAAACCCTATTGAGGCCAGCGTTCTGCTGACGGAGGCTTCTTTGGCACGAAAACAGAGGAAGAGTCACGCCACCTTCATACCCCTCATGGTGAGCGAAATGCCACAGGTTGGAGACCTTGTTGGATTGGATGCAGAATTTGTCACACTCAACCAGGTATGTGGGAAACACTGTCCTTTCAGCTTAAATATTTTGTCAGCTCCGACATCATTTGACATATGATCTCGCCATTAACAGGAAGAGGCAGAACTGCGCAGCGATGGGACCAAGTCCACTATAAAACCCAGCCAGATGTCTGTTGCTCGTATCACATGTGTGAGAGGCCAGGGACAAAATGAAGGAGTGCCGTTCATTGATGACTACATATCTACACAGGAACAGGTCAAGAATTTACGTTTTTGGAAATTACTTTTTGAAATGACGTTTTTTTTAATGACCTCATAAAGTGAGAACCGTATTAGGAGGATCTGATAGCATCGCATTTTTAAATATACTGTATACTCAGAGCTGAATCATTAAGGAACAACTATTACTGTACTAGTGAGTTTCATACATTTGCCTGTTTTAGGATTGGGCAGTATCCAAATTTTGAAACCGTCAAACCTCCTCCTTATTTTACCTCAGTATCCTTTATTACCGTGCATATTAAAAAAAATTAATATGTAAGGCTCAGACAGCATCACCAAACTGTTGGCTTGTGCCTAAACCATTCAGAAACTGAATACCGTATATGCAACCTTAGGTTCGTGGTCACCTGTTTGTCTTGTTCGTATTAGAGATCTGCGCAGGGCGCTCTCTCTCATTCACACACACACAAACACACACACTGCTACAAGTGACACACAGCATCACACTCTCTCTCTCTTTCACGCATGCGCACAGACACACACATGCACACACACACATAAACAGCATCCAGGAGGATGCACGTGTGGTCGCTCGGGAATGATATTGTTAGACCGCCCACTACCGTTCAAATTACACCAGAATTACCGACCGCTCCCGTGCTTTATTCAGAAATTTATTCCTGCACCACAAGAAATCTTGTTGGGTCCCGCGGGACGGCAGCAGGAATGCAGACCTCTAGTTCTTATTTACCACGTCTCCCTTCTCGTTCGGTCGAAACCCGAAATCCTGACAAACTGCAGAGGTTGTGTTCTTTTTCGAGACCAGGTCACTTGGTGCGTGACTCGACATCTTACCTCACTTCTCTCTCTCTCCTCCACACTGCCCCGTGATGACAATCACACATATGCATTTTTAGGCATTAAATAAATAATATTTAATACTTGTCTCCTAAATAAGTGCATTGTTTTTTATGACAGTATAATGGTATTGAAACTGGCACTGTTGCTATTTTTAGATCCCGCGGTATACCATATTACCGTATAATCGCCCAAGCCTAGACTGTTTTTTCTTTATCAAAACATGAAACTATTTCTGATTCTTACTGGTTTAATCTCTTTGCATGCGCAGGTGGTAGACTATCTGACCCAGTATTCTGGAATCAAACCTGGAGATTTGGATGCAAAGATTTCCTCGAAACACCTGACTACTCTGAAATCCACATATCTTAAATTGCGGTTTCTCATTGACACTGGTGTTCGGTTTGTCGGGCACGGCTTACAGAAGGATTTTCGGGTCATAAACCTGATGGTGAGTTCAATTTGTGTGAATTAATATACATTTAAATGACACTTTATTGGGTTCGGTATTGGCTGAACCTCCTTTTTGCCATCAGAAATGCCTTAATTCTTCTCTGGCACCAACAGTTTAACATTTAAAATTTATTAAACACCCTTATTTACTATTTTAATGCTCGGATTGAACTTAAAAGCACATTATGTATGATTTCTTTCAGTAAAATACCCAAAAGTCACTAGAATGGTGTTATATATTTCGCTGACTTGTGTATTTAAATTATCCCTAGTATTTTAAAGGATGTTCAAATCCAGTAAATAAAGCAATTTCAACTTGTAACACAGACTGTGCTCTATTTCGTTATGCTAATGACATCATACATGCCAGATTTCCAGTTTAGTTTTATAAAAAACATAACCTTAAAATATATTTAGTTTTATAAAACAGCACTGTTTCCTGCCCACATGATCTCATCTCTCATCAGCAGTTACGTCAGAGGAATCCCATAAGATGTAATGAAGATGATAACTTCCATGATTTCACAAGCATGGATGACTTAATCAAAATATGCATTTGTTTGTAGTGAATATGTGCCCTCTAGTGGCGAAAATTGCATACAATGCCTTTAAGCAGTTCTGCATGCTTACATGCATTGAGTTTTTGTTGTATGATTGGCTGATTCAATATTTTTGTTAACGATCAGCTGACTACTAGAGGTTAATATACCTAATAAAGTGTCTGGTGAGAGTATAAATTAATACATTTACAACAGAAAAAAATGTAAAAACCTTCACTTTTTAGGTCCCAAAAGATCAGGTTATCGACACCGTCTACCTCTTCCACATGCCTAGGAAACGAATGATCTCTCTGCGATTCCTTGCATGGTATTTTCTTGGTAGGTTTCTTTCATAAACTTTCCCTCAACTCCTGACCTGAAGGGTAATTTTCTGTGTCTCAGTGGTTTTTTTTTTTTTGTTGCTGTTTTGTTTAGATTTGAACATCCAGGGCGAAACTCATGACAGTATTGAAGACGCACGGACTGCCCTGCAGTTGTACAGGAAGTACCTGGAGCTGAGCCATAATGGAGGACAGGAGGAGTTCCGGAAGGTTCTTAAGGCTCTCTATGAGAAAGGACGCAAGCTAGACTGGAAAGTTCCAGACATCGATTCTGCAGATGGTCAAGGTAGCCCAAAAAGTATGAATCACTGACATGGCAGTGAAATTTTTTCACGTAATGTATATTATTGCTTATAATCATTATTATTTAAATAAGAAAGTCATTTTTTTATCTTACAAAATGTGCATTACACAATACAATAGGGTATATGCAGAAGCATGCAGAAGGACTTTTAATTTGTCAGTAACCTGGTCAAACT
Source organism: Danio aesculapii (assembly GCF_903798145.1). Classification (NCBI taxonomy): domain Eukaryota; kingdom Metazoa; phylum Chordata; class Actinopteri; order Cypriniformes; family Danionidae; genus Danio; species Danio aesculapii. Next base: position 16,218,140 of record NC_079457.1, on the reverse strand, counting down.
GTATGCCGTTACAAAATCGGCATGTTTAAGGTCTGTTTTCTTTTTAAAAAAAAACAATGATCTACACTACCTAAATGTTATACGCTATAAGTGAGTCTCAGAATGTACAAGAAGTACTGCATTAAATTATATTTTTCCGCACCATGTGTTTAAAATATTTACATTTATTTTACTCTTGTATTTCCAATGGTGTTTCTGCGCTCGTCTGCTGATCCTGACAGGTGCGTGCGTGTAAATGGCTTTTTTATCTCGGTTTATGGTTCAACAACTACATGAACTCTGAAGTCTATTTAACTGAGTATATTTTATTTACATTACAGTATCGATGCTGTAAAAGGAACCGTGTAAAATTGAAAAAGTCATATTAACTGATCACTGAAAATTTATCTGTATGGGAAGAAACACGAGCTCTGCATATACCCTATTAAAAGCAAGCAAGCAAAATGTGCGAAGCTGAATGAGGAAACAGGTAAGTGAATTTGTATAGTGCAATTTACACATGCTAGTTTTAGTTTTCTTTAAATAAGTTACATAAAGATTAATATTCGAATATATAATATACACTGTAATTTCAGATTCTTTTAATATTTGTAAATGTTTTGTGTTAAAAAAGATGATGAAAACACTGCAAAAAATATTTTCTTTTTCTTGTTCTTGTCTTGTTTCTATTTCAAATATCTAAATATTCTTAAATCAACAAACATTTTCTAGACAAGCTAAAAGCATTCTCTTGTTTTAAGAAATAATATGTTAAAATTAAGCAAGTTTTTCCTTAAAACAAGCAACATTTTCTGTCAATGGGGTAAGCAAAATAACTTGTTTTTCCTGTTTTAAGGAAAAACTCACTTAATTTTGGCATAATATTTCTTAAATGAGACAATATGTTTTGCTTGTCTAGAAAATGCTTCTTGATTTAAGAACTTTTAGATATTTGGACTAGAAACAAGACACAAAATTTTAAGTAAGATACCATTTTTGCTAAGAATATTTTCCATCCCAATGACAAAGGGAAAGCTTTACCATGTCTTCTCTGATATGATACACTTGTTGATGATACAGTATACATTTTAAAGTACTGACTGACTTTTCGCAACTAAGACGATACCCCTGAGCACCTCTCTCAAAAGTGAGTCATCAGACATTATTCACTCACTTGCAGCGATAACTTGCAGGGTTGCCAGGAATGCGTTCTGAGATCCATGTCCATTAAGAAACAATTCAGTTTTCATTTTGTATTTGTGAGTCATTCACTCTAAAAAATGCAGGGCTCCACACATTTCAGTCTTATTGTCCCAGCACAAATCAATTAAGTTAACTTTACAGATTTAACTAATTCACACTCACCGGCCACTTTATTAGGTACATCTTACTAGTACGGAGTTGGACCCACTTTTACCTCCAGAACTGCCATAATCCATCATGGCATAGATTCAACAAGGTACTGGAAATATTCCTCAGAGATTTTGGTCCATGATAGCAGACCTGCAGTTGCTGCAGATTTGTCGACTACACATCCATGATGCCAATGATCCATGATCCACCACATGCCAAAGGTTCTTTATTGGATTGAGATCTGCTGACTGTGGAGGCCATTTGAGTACAGTGAACGCATTATCATGTTTAGGAAACCAGTCTGAGATGATTTGCGCTTTATGACATGTTGCATTATACTGATGGAAGTAGCCATCAGTAGATGAGTTCACTGTGATCATAAAGAGATGGACATGGTCAGCAACAATTCTCAGGTAGGTTGTGGCATTGACACAATGCTCAGTTGGTACTAATGGGCCCAAAGTGTGCCAAGAAAATATCCCAAACACCAGTATACCACCACCACCATTCTGAATCGTTGATACAAGGCCGGATGGATCCATGCTTTCATGTTGTTGACGCCAAATTCTGACCCTACCATCTGAATGTCACAGCAGAAATCGAGACTCATCAAACCAGGCAACGGATTCCAATTTTCTATTGTCCAATTTTGGTGAGCCTGTGTGAATTATAGTCTCAGTTTCCTGTTCATAGCTGACCATGACTATGTCTTCTGCTGCTGTAGCCCATCCACCTCAAGGTTGGACGTGTTGTGTTTTCAGAGATGCTCTTCTACATATCTCGGTTGTAACAAGTGTTTATTTGAGTTACTGTTGCCTTTCTATCAGCTGGAACCAATCTGACCATTTTCCTCTGACCTCTGGCATCAACAAGGCATTTGTGCCCACAGAACTGCTGCTCACTGGATATTTTCTCTTTTCAGACCATTCTCTGTAAACCCTAGAGATGGTTGTGCGTGAAAATCCCAATAGAGTTTCTGAAAAACTCAGACCAGCTCGTCTGGCACCAATAACCATGCCACATTCAGAGTCACTTATATCCCCTTTCTTTCTCATTCTGATGCTCAGTTTGAACTGCAGCAGATCGTCTTGACCATGTCCACATGACTAAATGCATTGAGCTGCTGACATGTTATTGGCTGATTAGAAATTTGCATTAACAAGCAGTTGGACAGGTGTACCTAATAAAGTGACCGTTGAGTGTAAGTGGATTGAACATAAAAAAAAGTTGTCCCAACTAAAATCTGAATAAATGTGTTGTTTCCGCTTATTTTAAGTAGTTTAAACAAGCAACAAACATTTTTGAGTGTTTATTTATTTATTATAATCATTTATTCAGTAATATTTAAACCAAAAAAGTGTCCAAAATTTTGCCAGATGTTGTTTAATGAAGTTGTGGTGCATTTTCCCTCTGCAGGTACAGCCGTATTTCCCTCAGTGATGGGTTTATGATTGGAGCTGTTGGATATATTCCTGCCAAACAGATGCCAGCTCTCCATCATTTCATGTACAGACTTTGTGTTCTCTTTCAATTCTTTTTCATCCAAATTGCCACCTAATACGTAGATTTCATGTTGCAGATCTGAAATAAGGCATGTTATACTGTGCTAGAAAAAAAAAGTCTGGTTTCCATTTCAAAGGGGGAATCAAAAGAATGAACATTTCTCCATGCCAGTTTTCAGCCTATATCTGATCTGTCAGGAAGAAAGTACACACACAAAATCATGATTTCAACACCAAAAAGAGCTCATTTAAAACTAACAGCCAGGTGTTTCATGCTTGCTTGTTAATGTCATTTTGGAAATTGCACTTATTCTTAAAATCAATTACTGCTCACTTAATATCACTCAAGCAGTCTGTGGATTACTGGGTTGTTTTCTATTTTGTAAACTATGATGTACATTTTCATAATGTGGCAGCTGAATAAAAACTTTTGGATAAATCTTAGAGTGCTTTTTAAAGTTCATTTAATAATTCAATAATAATAAGTCAATCATTTTGAAGTGGAAGAAAATTGAACAAAGTTAAACATCTTCATGAATTCAATCACATTTTCTGGTTATGATCTGCCCTTAAATACTTCATTAAATACATGAATTTTTGTTTTATGAGGAATAATATTTCACCTTAATTTTGGGTGCATGTGGGGTTATGCATAAATCAATCATAAAATGTGTTTTTTTTTACATAACCCACCCGCTCACCCGTCACCAGATTTTGGTTTGGCAACAATATGCTATTGGGGGACTAAACACCAAGGTTTTCCAAATATTATTATATGTGAAAATGAGGTACAAACAAGCCATAAATACATTAGAAAAAGTTTTCATTTAACATAATATCAACAAGTAATATTTCATCAAAAACTAGACATAAATGGTGTATTGTGCCGAGTGAATGTGTTTACCAATGTTTATTATTCACTGTGCAACCTCAGAAAGCAGTTGTTAGTGGATGTGAAGCAAAGGAGCAGAAATGCCACATTTTTGTCACTTGCCTTTAGGTCAGGGGTGAAAAAAACTCTCTCCTGGTGGGCCAGTGTCCTGCAGAGTATAGCTCTAACCCCAATTAGATACACCTGAATCAGCTACTTAAGCTCTAACTAGCATACTAATAACATATTGGCAGGTTGGCAACTAAACTCTGCAGGACACTGGCCCTCCAGGACAGAGTTTGTGCACCCACCCTTAGAAAAACCTTTGCATCCTGGTACTCTGTATCCCCCTTTCTGTGTATCCATGACCGTCAAGTGGGCTGAATCCAGATACACCCTAAATCTCAGCTCCTGGAGGGCTGCAGACCTGCAGAGTTACTACCCCGCTTCAATACTCTTACCTGTGGATTTCAAACAAGCCTGAAAGACTCGATTAGTTTAATCAGGTTTGTTTAATCAGGGTTAAAGATAAACTGTGCAGAGCTGTGGCTCATCTTTGAATGGAAACATAGCTAACGTGACTCTTCAAGATCGCTGTCAGGAATGAGCCTAACTGCTCAATCTTGTCCTTTACCTCCATAAAATGTTTCAACATCCATTTCCTGTGAGTAATAGTATACAGTAAAGCAAAAAATATATATTATGGTGATAACTATACATTTCTGGACATTTCCATCCAGAGGATGTTACTGTTTTTTCAAAAGTGGACAATGCACAACGTTGCCTTGAGGCAACAAATGAAAAACTACCATTTTAGAATATAGATAATAACAAAAAGTGTCTTCTCAATTAAATATGCTGCTTCACATATCCATGCACATCACACATATTTTATTATAAAGATATTTAAATTTAAACATGTTAAAAAGTTAAATCTATCTTACTTTCTGCCAGCAGTGCGCTCAAGCAGGCTATGGTCCCAAAAATTGCTCTTTTGCCCTCAGAAGACAGGTCAAATCCACACCCATCTCAAATTTCATTGGTGACCAACTTGTTATTGGACTTTTTTTGTGATATTTTATTTAAAAAAAATTAAAGGGGGATTTTGTGGTTTGTTGCCTGAGGGGAATGCAACGTTTTAGCATTGTTCATTGCTGTTAGCCTAACCCTCATCATGACTTAAAACTGAAATTTGCTTTGCCATTGTGGAGAGGAAAATAATTAAAACTATGTTTAGCCCTTGACCGTGTGCTGATATGACATGGCAACAATGATATATTATTTCTGTTATACTGACCGAAAAATGCATGCATAATTTATTCCTTATACCATCAATTAAGCTTTTGACATCATGCAATTTTGAAACAAGGGGGAAAATTGCATAGAAGAAGGAAGCACTGTGAATTTAGACACATTTCACAATATGTAAAATTGAGCCTTTTGTTTTTGAAACAAGCACCTGTATGGTGTATCACTAATACTGAGTGATAATATAATAAACGTTTATATAAAGAGCTTTTGAGGTTACCTGAAATGTGCTGAATTTAGTTAAACTTTTATTAAACAATGTTTATCTATTTTTAAACCTTTTGGGATATTTAAGACATTTCAATGTTAGAGGTCTTTTTATTACTGGAAAGCTTAGGTTTTACATTTTTGGAAAAAAAGAGAAAGGTTTAACACAGGGACACAATAATAATTGAACATTTTATATCCGTTTAATAACAAGTAGGCTAATGTCATTTTAATGGTGAGGCATGTTGAATACATATATTAGAATTTAAAAACTAATATCAGTTACTATTGATTTTGATTTAATATCTAATTCAAGTAAGAGTTACTCAAAAATGTTCAAATAGACTATTGATTTTAATAGCAGGTTTTGTGCTAAAGGAGATATTTTTTTTTAATCAGGCTATTAATATAAACAGTCTTTCTGTTGGGCTATATTGTGCATTTTATTTCTAAAAAGCTTTTATGTAATTTAACAGTAACAATTTCTATAAACTAAATTATGAATATGAATTTAGTATTAGTCCATAATAGCCTAAGTCTATAAGCCTAAAAAGGCTAATTTTCTCAAACATATGCTACTTGGATATTTTTGATTTGGTTCTGTCATAATATTTAGAAATGTAATGTAATTTTTTCAACGAGCAGTAACCGACGGTGATTAACTAACAATTTCAAGATCCTTCGCAGATAATTAAAGTCAATTGTTTTGTCTGCTCATCGTTTTCTCACATGCAGTTTCTGACGAGACTGCCGGATGTGAGCGTCGCACGTGCAAATATTACTGCAAACACTCACTCGTTTAATGGAAACAACATTACAAACGCATGACTCGTGATGTATATTAAAATTAAAAACGAAATTATGCCAAACATAACCTCAAAGCCATGGAAATATGCTCAAAAGCGCAGAAAAGGGTCTGCTGTTTGACACCTTTTTGCACCCGCATTTAAAGGATCTTGGTGTAACAAACTGAGCCTGGTAAACAGCTGAATGATGACAAATAAATTATATATGTTAAAATATACCATTATTTTAAATAAGATCGCTATTTATGTAAGTTATTTAACAAAAAAACATTAATTTTCCCTCTTAAGTAGGCTATAGGCTGAACGAATGAAATCTTGATATTTTTGAGTTAATTCTACGTGATATTTTAATGTATTTGCAGAATTTAGAACCGGTGAGTGTTATTAGTTTAAATGCTGAAAAATAAGAGTGAAATCCCACCCTGAAAGTTGGCCAAAGTACTCTGACGTCACGTTCCCACAATGCACGCGCCCGTCGGCTCGAGAGCTGCTGCTGCTGTTTAGAGGGAAAGAAACAGCAGGCCCGAAAAATACACACATTATTGAACAAAAAAATAAGTTGTCCTCTGCCAACAGTTCGGGAGAATTTACCGCGGTATGGCCGTGAAACGAATTTTTCGTTTGCACCGTTGCGAGATGTAAAATGGAGGAATGCGCGTTGAATGCAACTTTTGAGGGGATCAAAAGTTTGTGGTGAGCACAAGACTATTTATGCAAATGTTATATTGTTAATTTAGGACCGCGTGGACTGTTTGCGCGTATGCTCGCGTGTTAGAAACCCTCGTAGAGTTTCGTGGATGGTATTTTTAGGCTTTTGGAAAGATAAATGTCTGCCATTCACCCTCATAAGAGGCTCAAATGTTGCGTGCATGAGCAAACACATTAGCTGCGCGCAACACTGTTTGTGTATCCAGTGTGTTTGGTTGATTTAAATCTACGTTTAACGTTATGGAAATGTGGATGGATTGTATTTGCTCTTTTATAACGAATAATTTCGGTTATACATTTTAATCATAATGTTTTACAGCACTTAAGCGAGTTTGCTGAAGCGAAACGTGTGTCCAGAATTCTGAAGCCGAAACGTGCCAGAAGTAAACACGCTACAAAACCAACATGTTTTTCTAAAGTAAGATAACTGTAAGAAAGTACCAGAAATGTTTAATTTCTAGCTTCATATAGTGTATCGTTTTATTGTATCATATATTACACGAGAATAACTTCTATATAGTTATAGTTCTATAACTTCTAAACTAATGCGTATTTTTTTCCATATTTACATGGCATGTGAGATGAAACGTTTAGTTAGGCTGTTTCTGTAGTTAGTAGCATATAGCTAAAATATTGTATTAGCTATTTGGAGTTTAAATATTAAAAAGTTTCAAATAAGCAGACCTTTTTATCTAACATTGTGCTGTATTAATATGTACTACATGATATAGTTTAATTATTAAAGGAATTGTGTTTCTAAGTGGATAAAAGTTGTGTTAATACACAGTCGAGGCACATTTTGTCACAATTCAGTGCTTAAACCTCATAAAATACTATTAAAGAGTCACAATTTAATCAAAATGTTCTGTCTCTTTAGATATTTTCAGACCCTAAAACATATTGCGACTAAATACTAAAATCAACAGGTGTATTTAGACTTATTTTTTTATTTAATAACATTTTTAAATATGTACCGTTTAATTTTCTCACATTTTCATGCCTTATTACTATAATATATAATTTTTAAATATTATTGACATATTGAAATGTATTGTTTTTATGTAATTAGTAGAAAAGCTACTAGATTATAAGTCATCTGGGATGTTAAAATTCAAAGCCTAAACATGTTAAAGAATTCATAATTTTGCACTTTACAACAATGTTCGTTTGTTCGTAGGTCACTCATTAGCTAACATGGACTAACAGCAATATATTTTTACAGCAATTATTCATCTTTAACATTAGTTAAAATATTTAGTTGACTGCATCAAAGCTAACAAAGCTAGTATTATAATAATGTAACAATTGAAGCTAGCGGTAAAATAAATGCTGAAGAAGTATTTTTCATAGTTGCTTGATGTTAGCAAATGTTAACTAATGCAACCTTATCATAGCAATGATAAACTATTAAAGATAATACAAGTTAATATTTTAATGTTAATACATAGAGCAGCACATTTCATCCCAAATAAAAGCTCAAGCACATTCATAAAAATAATAAAAAGTTATATTAAAATTAGTTTCCCTGAATTGCTTTTTAAAAATATGTGAAAAGATTGCATGAGTGATGTCTATCTGTTGTTTAAAAGGGAGGGAATAATAGAGGAGATGTGTTTTCCGGAGGTCTGTCAAGATAATGAATGTGCTTTTGTGAGACTTGAAACAGGTAAACAAACCCTTTATAAATGTCACTAACTAGTCATCATTGACGTCCCTTCAGGGTGTTTTTAAGTTTCTTGTGTTGAAATCTATTACCATTCAGAGGCAGGAAGGTTTAAATGCTGTGCTCCTCCTCCATTAAGTACTTGTTACAAGTTTGATTTAAAAAAAAAATATATATATATATATATATTTTTTTTTTTTTTAAATATATAAAATTGGCTATATTAAACAATTATAAAACCTTTGTCTTTAAGTATATTTTTTGTCAACATTTTGCAGTACTTTTAATTTGTACATTTTAGATAATGCATTAATGAACTGGCAGTAAGGAGTATATTTTACAATCTTTTTTTTGTGTGACCAATAGGGTTTATGCGGAGCTTGTGCTTCTTCCCACACTGATAAACTTCCGGTGAACGGTTAATGTAAATTTTTTTTTTTTCATTTTAATTGTTTACAGCATAGATGTTGTAATGTAATTAAAATACAATCAGTTAAATAGACTGTTGCATTCATTTAGTTGTTGAAGTGTAAAGCAAGACAAAAAGCTGTTTACTCGCACGCGTCCGTCAGAATCGGCAGGCTAGCGCAGAAGCTTCATTGAATATACTGGGGTAAAATAAATGCTCATAATTTAAAGACATGGCGAGGAAAAATTTAATTTAATGCAGTGCTTCTTGTACAATCTGAGACCCACTTAATTTCAGATATCAGTCAGCTAGTAGAGATCGCTGATTTTTAAAGAAAACAGACCTTTAACGTGCCGATTTTGCAATGGCATACAGTTCACAGGAAACGCTAAACCCCGGTTACTGACCAGTTCAAAGTCCTTTAGCATAGTCCCGCATATACCCTATAGCAGTGTTTCCCAACCCTGTTCCTGGAGGCACACCAACAGTACATATTTTGAATGTCTCCCTTATCTGACCCATTAACTTCAGGTTTTGGAGTCTCTTCAAATCTTCTGATGAGTTGATTCAGGTGTGTATGATTAGGGAGAGGTTGAAAATGTGTACCGTTGGTGTGCCTTCAGGAACAGGGTTGGGAAACACTGCCCTATAGGGCTACTGGATATTGGAAAAAACTGACATTGTGATATTTAGTTTTTCTGTGTTTGTATGTTGCGATAGGATGACTATTTGGAAAAAAATTCTTATTTTATATCGATTTAAAGAATTTGTTGAGGAGTGCATCTGCATAAAATGTACTAAATTATACAGAATAAAATAAAGCACAGATTAAATCAGAGCAAAAAAATGCAATAAACAACGCTTTCTTTCATATTTTTAATATACGCTTTGTTTAAACACAGTCGAACAGTATTAAAGTATAGAAATTCAATATGTAAAATGATACTGCATATGGTCTTTATTTTGTTAAACACAATATTTAAGCGGAAAACCTCTCAACTTGAGTCATTATCACAGACCTTTAAAAAACACATCTAAAACTCTTTCACATTATTAGATTAAATTTAGCATGCTCTGAAATGTTTTTTGCTTAATTACAACCTGACATTGCAGATTCTGCAATGTGACAATTGCAGATTTATATATTGTGATATCGATGCTGAAACAATATATTGTTCAGCCCTAGTTACTAAAATTAAATTGTTATTGTTCGTTCACACAGATGAACATTTCCTCGCTATTTACTTGGACTCAAGTGGTTCAAATCTTTTATAAATTTTTCTTCTGTTGAACATAAAACAAGATATTCTTAAAAATATATAGGAAAGCAACAGCCGTTGACATCCATAGTTCAAACCAGGGCTGCACGATATTGGAACAATCTGACATTGCGTACATTTTTTTTTCATGCTATATATATATATTGCGATATGAATATAATTTCACCAGATGATTTGAACAGCCATTTGGAAAGATTTAATTAATTTAGATAGTTTGGAATGATAAAACCTTTTCTATGCAGTGTGTTTGCATAAATTATAATAAATTACAAGCTTATGTAACTACAACAGAGCAAAGATAAAAGTTATATAAACTGTGCTTTATGGTTTTTAACAGTAGTCTAATGGTATTCAGGTGCAGAAAGTAAACACTCAAATGTAAAATAACATGTTCATCATTGTATAAATTTATAAAAAAAATAGTTCAAAATGTTTAAATTTTTTTGATCATTAATAAATCTAATCCTGTTGAGTGACTATTGTGGGAACAAACATTGCGATATCGATGCTTAAACGATGTATTGTGCAGCACTAGTTCAAACATCCAATAAATGGATGTCAGTGGCAAAAAAAGGAAGAAAAGAAAGCAAGAATCTGAACAAGTGAAGGATGCATAAAGAATTTTATATTTTAGTTGATCTATCTTTGCAAATGCTACAATTTTTTTGATGGGGTTAATATTTCTGTCTGTTTCTTATGTACCAAAAGCCAAAATACAAAGCAAAAATTTTGCAGGAATAGCAGTTGTGCGAGCCTACTTTTCTAAATGATTATGCCACATGTCTAATTAAAATTTTTGAAAGTAAGGAATGAAACTTGACATAAATATGCTACTGCATTGGATGCTCATTTCTGTTAATAATGCCAACCGACAACTGCTACTCATTTACCGAATATTAATGGTTAACTGGTCATATTAATATTCAATTATTTAATAAAAAATAATTGACGTGTCTATTTTGTGTCTGATACATTAAATATTGCATTTTAAAATACTGATTTATTTTAACATGAACAACAGCACATCTTCAAGCACCTTCATCGTTTCCAACAGCATAGAAAAACAGAAGAAAACTAACTAAAAAGAATCAAATAAATAGTCCTGCTGAAGATATATATTTTTTTACTTAAATGACAAGTTTAGATTACAAAATGAAAACACTGACTGAATCCTTTTTAAGAACCAGCATATGCTGTTTGTTCAGTCATATGTTTTTTTTTTTCTTACGTCAAATAAAAATAGCAGGCTACCTCAAATCGATCGCTCCACAGAAAATATGCATTTAATCAACAGAAAACCCGCCTCTGCTTTCATTTGATTGAAGAATGAAAAAGACACAACTGACGTAACATGCACCTCAAAACGCTCTCGGCTATTAGTAGACCATTCAAAAATGCCACTCTCAAAAAGCCTGTTCGCTGTGATCGGCCCCTTATGCAGCCAAACTTTATATATATATATATATATCTCTTTTAATCATTTAACTGATACCATTAATTAAACTGATACCACTCTTTGGGTTAACGGTTATTTATTAAAAATTATAAATAAATTATGTGCAACCCTAATTTGAACATTCAATAGGTGTGTAATTTGAGCGTGTTCATTTATTCATTGCTTTTTATAATCTTATTAAAATAGGGAATGATCCCTTTTATGAATCCAGCATCAATTGTTTTGGCGAACCAATCCTTAATTTCTGCATCTGTGTGTTGTTGTCTGCAGAAGTTTGAACATGCAAAAAAACAACCTTCACTCACAAGAAAAATCACCTGTCGAAGCTTCTTGTCAGGTACCTGTGAAATGCTTTCCTCTCAAATGTGGTTGTTCTCTATTTCTGTCCTTGTGGCCACTAATCATCTTTGGCTTCTCGTAGATGTGCAGTGACACAATCCCAGAAAGCGACCCATATATATGAGAAAATGTACCATGGCAAAGACCAGCTGAACGGCCACCTGCAGACCCATGACCCCAACAAGCAGGAGCTGCGCTGCGAGGAATGCGGCAAGCATTACAACACTCGCCTGGGTCTGAGACGCCACGTGGCCACACATGCCACCTCTGCCACCAGTGACCTCACCTGTAAGGTCTGCCGCCAGGTGTTTGAGAGCATGCCGACGTTACTGGAGCACTTGAGTACACACACTGGTCGGCCTCCTCCGGGGACTGTGGTACGAGAAAGGAAGCATCAATGTGAACGGTGCGGCCGGCGCTTCTTTACCCGCAAGGATGTGAGGCGCCATGCGGTGGTACACACCGGCAGACGGGACTTCCTTTGTCCACGTTGTGCTCAACGCTTCGGCCGTCGGGATCACCTCACCCGACACCTAAAGAAGAGCCATGCGCAGGAGTTGGACGCCCTGCCAACGTTGCCCATTAAAGAAGAGCCCAGTCCCACCATGTGCTCCGTCGGATCTCCAAAGGATGTCACCGAGGCATTTCCCATGGCCATGTTCAACTCGCAAGGCCTTCCGAGCGCATCTACCTCAGGGGTCAGTCATCATCATCATCACGGGATGGTGTCTGGCCCCCTGTCCAGCCCAGTGGGTATGGGCTGCTACCTCGAGCCAAACAAGCCTCCGCCGCAGCAGTACCAGCAGACACCCAGATATCAACCCAGCTCCACTACCTCATATCTGAAAGCAGAGATGGAGAACTTCCTGACTGAACTCCAGTGCGGGCCAATGCCTCCGCAGGCAGCTGTGGCGACTGCCATCTCCCGGCCCGGTGACCTCCTTCCTGAGAGTTTTGGAGGTCAGAGTGCGCATTTCACACTCAGGAACTCGGCGTTCACCTCCGCCGAGCCGCCTGCCAGCTCTGCCAACATGGACCTTTCACATCTGCTGGGTTTCTTGCCGTTCGGTCTGCCTCCTTATAGCACTCCTTTGGGATACTCCACCACCTCGTCTGCCCCCGCCGCGTCCCCGAGCCCTACCTCGCAGCTCTCTGGGCCTCTTACCTCATTTCAGCCACAGTCACTGCATGAGCCTCAGGCTGCAGGGCACTTAAACCAGCTCTCTGGTTTCTCTCCAACCCTACCTCGATTCCATCAGGCCTTCCAGCAATGATCCGCTACAAACAACCTGTCAGAAACAAAAGCCCCGTTGCATCATTGCCAAGTAGCATATAGGTAATGAACCGGAGACGGTGAAGTGAAGTGGGTGCGAGGTCTTCAAATGTAGAAATAGACAAGATGATCGCTAGGATAGATGGAGGTTTGCTTTTAGAGTAGTTTTAACTTTGTGGATTTTCCTAGAGGGTCTTCCGAGTAACTGTTTTGTAGTGATAAAAGATTCATGAGAAAAAGAAACATATACTGAAAGGTTAGAAAAGAAATACCTCAATATTTTTTGTCAAGAAGGAAAATAATGCTATTACAGTGTTCTCTCCGTTGTATAATGAAGCACTTTTTTTTTTTTTATTAACGGCACTTCAATGACTGAAGGTGTGGTCACATTTATCGTCACTTATGAAATTTCACTTGTTTGATATTATTGTCTGAGATAGCCCATGCAAATGTTGCAAAGCATTTGCTAAGGGTAGAGGTGACATGGTGGCTCAGTAGTTAGTACTGTCGCCTCACAGCAAGAAGGTCGCTGGTTTGAGTCCTGGCAGGGTCAATTGGCATTTCTGTGTGGAGTTTGCATATTCTCCCCGTGTTCGAGTGGGTTTCCTCCGGGAGCTTCTGTTTCCCCCACATGTCCAAAGACATGTGGTATGCGGTCCACCCCGAAGATAACTTTCCTAATAAAGTCAAAAGAAATGCAGAAAATAAATTTCAAGTCCTTCCCTTACTCCTTAACTGAACCAAAAAACAGGAGAAAAATCACTTTTAAAAAAATGGCACTCAGCCCCTACAGTGCTCAGTGTGCTGCTTAATACTATGTGGGTGTTACAAAAGTCACAACAAGGAGGGGAGAGAAGAAAGATGGAGAGCGCCTTAAATTTCATAACTTTAGGCAACTAGAAAAGACGACAGATTACTGAATAATAACGAAGCAATCTTGGAAAAGTTTTCTGTCTCCCACCCCTCCGCGTGATCTGAATCTGTTGGTCTCATATTCAAAAGACGCTGCGTTCTCCAAGCACCAGCCACAGCGCACGCTTGTGGCACGTTCAATTAAGGCAGGGTGACCTGGAAACCGGACAGGAGAGAGAGAAACACAGTGGCACAGAAAAGACAACTCATAAATACACTCAGGCGTAACAAGGTGAATTGGATGAGCAAAATTGGTCATAGTGTATGAATGCGAGAGTTTACGGGTGTTTCCCAGTACTGGGTTGCGACTGGAAGGGCATCTGCTGTGTAAAACATTTCCTGGAATAGTTAGCGGTTCATTCCGCTGTGGCAACTTCTTATAAATAGGGGACTTAGCCAAAGGAAAATAATGAATTTGCGCCAAGGGTGCTTTCGTACATGTTTTTGGCCTGAACCTAATTTTGATTGATTCCTGTTGCCTCTAAACAGTGTTCACATTAGAACTTCACAGGTCCACCAAATGTTTAAGTACATCGATAAGACCTGAATGGTAATAGAATTTGAGGTTACAGTGATTATCAATGAATGGTGAGTAATTGATCGACAGGGGTCTGGATGCAGACTTGGTGAGCTGCATGCAATGCTTTTTAATGCGCACATCTAACCCAACTCTTGACGCTACCCCTCACAGTGACGTCACTAGCTGCATTGTGACATTGAAAGTCAGAGATGAGCAGTCTCAGTTTACAAATCAAAGTCTGCATCCAGATACTATTGAATTGATCACCACTTCAGTGTCTACGTTTGTTAAGTGCATTTTTGAGAATGCACATAGATATGTGCAGAAACCCAATACCTCAAGGGAATTTCTCTTATGGATATTGAAGCTAGAAGAGAGTGCTGTTCTTTCACTCTGCCTACCTTCAAATCCCGATGATAGTAGGGATCCAACTTGCACCAGAAACAAGTTTGACCAACTTATATGTTATCAATAGCAGCTCACTTAATTGATTTAGTGTGATTGTGTTCATATTGAGGTGAACCCTGAATCCCTGAACCTGTATCCCAGACAACAGAAAGCTTTGAAAGTGACATTTGCATGAGCTGGCCTTCATTATTCAACACTTAACTTTTTTTTTTTTTTATCCCAAAAACCTGCCGAAAATGTGTCCACACCACACCCAGTCAAGTTGAACTGTGGTCTTAGATGTACCTCTCAGCTCACGGTCACACAACACAAAAAACCTACCTCTTTAAGCTGAAGTCTTGTCTTGAAAAGGATTCAGTGGTTTGACAAGAAATGAAGCAAATCCTCATGCGAATAGCATGAAGAACCTTATCTCGTTTTTGATTTTTTTTTTTTTTCTTTTCTCTTTAGATTGCTCTACAACTTTAGTTAGGGTTAGTTCTACAGAAAAAAATGTAGAATCAGGAGATTAATTAGCATTTAATTCATTAGCTTGTGTTGATTTTAAACTTTAGGTAAAATTTGTAGGTGCTTTGGTGTTCAAATCCTTAATGCTAATGAAAGGACTCGCTCATCCCCTGTAAATCCCCCATCTCTCTCCGTTCATTCCAGAGTATTTTGTAAGTGAAAAGAGAAAGTATTGATGGTTCTGGAATTGAAAAATCATAATGATTAGTGAATATTTGTATAAAATGACATAACCCATCCTGACAAATTCCCATTATGGGAACTAAGTAAAATATAACTTTACTTTTTGTTTTTGTTTAATGAGAAAAGATCATATTTGTGCCCTGAATATCTCAATAGAAAGAGTGGACGAATAATTTTACATGCAAACAAAAAAATCACTATGAAGTTTTATTTTGGAGTTTCAGGCTAAATAAGCTTATCACAAGCCCTGCTATTGCTGAAGCACTTCATGTACTTCTCCAAGCAAAACCCAGGAGCACTGTCAGAAAAAAAGTGTTATATCATGTAAATTTGAATGGCATTTTAGCACTGCCTCACTATTGTTTTGACTCAGTGTTACATTCATCAGTGACCTAAAAGGTAGCTGACGGTGTATGTTGTCAAGTCCATTTTGTTTAAGCCAAACGAAGGACTGAATTCACTTGATGAGTTTCTGTTCTGTTCGTTTTGCTCATGAGCATTTCCCTCTTTGGCTGAGCTCAAATGAAGCTGACAACGCAACTCAACTGTGATGTAATGGACTCAGACTGATCTACCTCAGTGAGATGCACTCTGTGCACAGCTGTACTGTACCTTTAGTGAGAAAAGTTTCAGAGGCTGTTTAGCAGGAGTAAACAGGTGCTTTACATCTTTAAAATTCCAAGCATTGGCATTTTTGTGTTTCAAGAACTGTTTGTTTTCATTCTGAAAGCAGAAGTGGGTGAGTGAGAGATGGCGTATGCAGAAAGAAACAATGTTGAGGATGAATTAAGAAATAAAGCATCTTGTAGATTTTGAGTGATGGTGTGCTTCATGCATTAACAATTACTGTCAGTAAAATAGTCACTACAATGGCATTTATTGGTTATGGTGTCTATTACAAGAAATATTCAAGTAAATATAAAAGTAAATCTATCACGGTATTGAATGTTACAAAATGTTTTTTTATATATATAATGATGATATTAATAATATAAAAGATTAATGATGATGATGATGATGATAATAATTACATTTATATAGTGCTTTTCTGGACACTCAAAGATGAGGATCTCCTTATCCACCACCTGTGTGCAGCATCCACCTGGATGAAGCGACGGCAGCCATATTGCGTCAGACCGCACACCAGCTAATTGGTGTAGAGGAGACCGAGTGATGAAGCCAATTATGATATGGGGATGGTTAGGAGGCCATGATAAGACCAGTGGGCAGATTTGGCCAGGATGCCGTGGTTAACCCCCCTCCCACCGCCATTTTATTACTCAATGGGAACCGCTTCTTGTTTTCTGAATATACACAATACAATCATTTATATAAAATTTAAATCTAAACAGTGTTGTCATGTTACTTGACTGCACTACATTTAATAAGTTATTAAACCATAACTTAAAGTATAAATACAAAACATTAGATATTTGTGATAAACAAGGTTAAGTTATTTTTATAAAGGGTTCATAATTTGTAATTACACTCTTATTACTTTTATGAACATTCTTCATTCTTGACCATTCTTGTTGAATCGCCGAATGCCGCCTCAACTGTAAGTCGCTTTGGACAAAAGTATGTAAACAATCTATGTTAAAAAACAACAAATGTAAACATTCTAGCTAAATCAACATTCATTATGACTAAATAATTAATTCAGTCATTTACATTAAATATAAATGTCATATAAGTAAGCTTTATTGTCAATGCAACTACATGTACAGGATATACACAGAATCGAACGTGCAAACCGGTGCCTAACATGATATTAATACAAAAAATATATTAAATACAATTACACATATAAAATCTAAATATAAGTAAAAATAAAAATTGTAAACAACAATAACACTTAAGGGTATATGGCAAGGAGTTGTGCAGATGCAAACAGTATATAGTGTAATCAGTAATGTTATGTTTGTTAAAATTACACCAGGACTAAAAATGTTGAATAAAAAATTATTATATCAGTTATATTAAAGTACAAAACATAGGACAATGTTTGTTAACACAACGGTTATGGTTATTTTTGGTCATTTTTCATTACTTGCTAACTCATTACTAACTGAATAATTGCTGAAACGTTTTAATTAATTATGTTATTGATATTAATAAATTCTGAACAATTGATGAAAATTGCCTAATACGTAAAATAAAATATAGAAAACAAAACGGGGAGCTTGTGGTCTTCTACATGTAGAAATTATCTTGAAATGTTTCTATATATCGATATCTCAATTTACCTCCAAATTACGATTTAAGAAAAGTGATTACAT
Source organism: Danio aesculapii (assembly GCF_903798145.1). NCBI lineage: Eukaryota > Metazoa > Chordata > Actinopteri > Cypriniformes > Danionidae > Danio > Danio aesculapii. The sequence goes on along the minus strand of NC_079457.1, from coordinate 16,200,177 downwards.
CTTATTACATTTTATAACTGCAAGACTTTATCATCGTTATCTTCACGTTACATGAAAAGAAATCCGTTTCCAAATAAACAAACTCGCAGTCAGGCATATGAAAGGGCAGCTAACTCATCCCAAACAGGAAGTGGAACCAATGTGAAGAAGGACCATTCCTTTTAATCGAAAACACTAGCAAAATATTTCAGCTACAATGTCATTTTTGCACAATGAATAGCGTCTACTTACTGAAGTAGCAGTTTATTTATACCTGTTGTCGGTTTGGTTTGTTCTGCCGTTGTTCGTCGCCTGTCAGTTTGAGTGGGGCATCGTCTGAACTGGCTCGAGATGGCAGATGAGGCTCTTTTTCAGTTCCTACACAGTGAAATCATTCAGTATGTCAACAATGCAGAAACTGGGGAATCGGTAAGACCAGTGCATTTACTAGAGTAACAGAGTAGCGTAATAATATAACTGTAAATGTCAAGCACTAATGAAACAATTGACCAAGTATGAGGATGTAGAATTAATGCAATATACTTCTGTGCACAGGAGAATGGACGATGTGTTTCTAAACTTGAGAACATGGGCTTTCGTGTGGGACAAGGACTTATTGAGAGGTACAATTGTTCATTCATAGATCTAAGTCTAAGTCAATTTGTTACCTACAGTTGAAGTCAGAATTATTAGCCCCCCTGTTTATTTTTTTCCCTATTTCTGTTTAACAGAGAGCAGATTTTTTTTCAACACATTTCTAAACATAATAGTTTTAATAACTCATTTCTAATAACTGATTTATTTTATCTTTGCCATGATGACAGTACATAATATTTGACTAGATATTTTCAAGATACTTCTATAAAGCTTAAAGTGACATTTAAAAGCTTAATCAGGTTAACTAGGCAGGTTAGGGTAATTAGGCAAGTTATTGTATAATGATGGTTTATTCTGTAGACTATCGAAAAAATAGCTTAAAGGGGCTAATAATTTTGACCTTAAATGTTTTTTTTTATTAAAAGCTGCTTTTATTCTAGCCAAAATAAAAGAAATACGACTTTCTCCAGAAGAAAAAAATATTATCAGACATACTGTGAAAATTTCCTTGCTCTGTTAAACATCATTTGGGACATATTTAAAAAAGAAAACAAAATCAAAGGTGGGGTAATAATTCTGACTTTAACTGTATGTTGTGATGTTACTCTTGAAGCAGTTTAATTAGTAGTTGTGCAGACTGTCACTGAAATGTTCAACTACAGTGCTCAGCATATACAAGTACACCCCTCACAAATCTCTAATTTAAATGAATATTTTCTATAGGAAGCTTTACAATACTATATTTGTGCATATACATTAGATCAGTCAGCACTGAAGCCAAACCTGGAGCTAATCTAACAAATTAACTTATGCAAATGGTCAAAAAATAGTACATCCAAATTTATATTAGGGAAAAAAAAGATAAAATTTTTCAAAAGAGCATAATTTAAGAGAAACAAAAAATTATTACATTTTGTTGAAATTTTGTAGTTTGTATTTTTTTTCTCCAATATTTCACATGATTTTAAATGTATTATCTTTCTACTTTTAAAGATGTTCGGTGACTAAAATATTATTTTAATAAATATTTCAGTTTAATAAATCTGTTTTGTTCAAATGCACCAAAATATTTAACCTATATTAAGTGAGAAATGCATAAAAATAATAATTTTCAATATAGGGTGTACTCAATTTTGCTGAGCACTCTTTTAAATACTAAACTATGTGAGTCGTTTGCAATTAGTTAACTAAACATGTAATAGAATTGTATTTTTATTTATTTATTAGGATAAATCTTATCATTAAGTCAGTTTATTATATTATATAATGTGATGTTACTCTTAAAGCAGTTTTATTAGTAGTTATGCAGACTCGCTGAACTATTCTATATAACTATTTAAATACTAAACTGCGAGTTTTTTGCATTTAGTTTACTAAACATGTAATAGAATTGTTATTTTTATTTATTTATAAGGATAAATCTTATCATTAAGTCAATTTATTATATATATTGTGGTGTTACTCTTGAAGCAGTTTTATTAGTAGTTGTGCAGACTTTCACTGAAATATTCTATTTAACTATTTGAGTTGTTTGTAATTAGTTTACTAAAAATGTAACAGACCAGTTATGTTTATTTATTTATTAGGATAAGTCTTATGTATTGTGAAGTTACACTTGAAGCAGTTTTATTAGATATTTTATTTGTTTATTTTATTTATTTATTTATTTATTTATTTATTTATTTATTTATTTATTTATTATTGATAACATCATTTCGTTTTCAGGTTTACCAAAGACACGCCCCGCTTCAAAGATGAGCTTGATGTTATGAAGTTCATCTGCAAAGATTTCTGGACCAGTGTTTTTAAGAAGCAGATTGACAACCTGAGAACAAACCACCAGGTCTGGACAGTATTGGAATTCAGATTTTTTTATTTTAAGTCCATTCATGAAGCTTATTGAATAGTTTGTTTGATTAACATGATTAATACAGACATAATCATTGTGCTAATTGTTTGTAGGGTATTTATGTACTACAAGATAACAAGTTTCGCCTACTGACCCAACTATCTGCTGGCAAACAGTATCTGGAACATGCGCCGAAGGTAACTAGCATAAACATCTTCAATAAAAATGAAAAAATGCATTGAATGAAAACATAAACATAACCGGAGATGTTGTTTTAAAAATAAACCACTACTAAATCACATACTATACACTTATACCAGGGCTGCAAAATATATATCATTTCAGCATCTATATATTGCAATGTGCATTAGCCACATCGCTGGATATGCAATGTTGAGTTGGGTTCATAGCTGCCTGTGTTTTTGAAATGTATGAACATTTTAAGAGAATTTAAAGCATGCAGGCAGAATAAATTGTACCATTTGTAACTTTAATAAAGATAAATTTAGTTTTATCATTCATACAATGAAGTCGATGCATTTAATTTTTCCAATTTCTGTACCTAAATACTGTTTGACAAAACCATAAAGCAACATTGCTAATTTGTTATTTTTATGCATGATTCAATCCCCCATTGCAATCAGTCTGAATTAATGACCACTTTCTAAATAGAGTTATTCAATGCACCTGATGAAACTCTATTCATATCACAATATTTATTGCAGAAAAACAAAATATTGCAATGTCAGATTTTTCCAATATTGTGCAGTCCTAACTTATACACACTTATACACTCAGCCATGTAATGTATGAGTTTAGGATTGACCCAAATGGAACACTAACATATTTGTACTGACCATTATTTGTCAAAGCATTTCCCAGTTGACAACACTACCAAATTAGTAAAATAAATGAACAAACTACCAAAAAATACTTGTCATGTGTATAACCTCATTCACCATTGGGTGGCAGCGTAATCACTTGCATAGTAGAATTATGCTTGCACAATCCAAATTAAATGTGCCCAGTAGCTCCTCCACTTCCACTACATCACTTCTTGTTATCTTGCTATCTTGTTAACTTCTTGTGCTCTTGTTCTTTTTAGAAGTTTCAGTGTGAATGCACTACTTAGACTATTTATACTACAAGATTATGTAGATTAGAGCATATGATTGCGATTTGAATGCACCTAGTATCTTCAACATTTTGTTTTGTTTGAATGAAAACACTTTAAAGGGATAGTTCACCCAAAAATGAAAATTTGCTCTTAATTTACTCATTTAAAATGTAATGACATTTTGCAGTTGAACATTAAAGGGCCATGAACCCCCCCATGAAGGTCAGGAAAGGGGTTGAGTCCAGCTTTGTTTAGGTGGGAGTGTCGAGTGACCAAAGAGGTACAGGTTTGCATGAAAAGGGGAGTTTCATTACATGCTGCTGTGAAAATCAGCAACAGTGACTATGTTTACATGGACGTCAGTCATCGGATTATTTGCCTTAATCTGAATAAAACAGTAATATGATTAAGGTGATACATGAGTTGCTTTTTGAATGTTCCTTTCATGATCCTGTTTTGCATGTTATAGCACATAATACAATTAACGTCATTGCGTCACCACACTATCCACATTTCCTCCGGAGTTTCGTGTAATTTCGGGTGTTTCATTCGTAATTTGTTGACTTTAACTGCAGTTTGGCACTTTCAAGTGACAAGCGAGATATTGGATACGAGGAACTGCTGGAAAAGTGTTGTTTTAATGGAATGTTTGATACCGCACACTGTATGGGAGAAAAAAAACACCGCATTTCTCGGTCAATGCAAAGACTCGTTAAGTGCGGTAATAGTTTGATTAAGGTGTTTAAATTCGGAGAGCAGCATTTACAGTGGATCTTTCAGTCCATAATGTTGTAGTGATATTAATGTACTGTAAACTTAGTAACTAAATCATTTTGATTAAGGAATGTCTTTAAAAACTGAAAGAGAACTGCGGATGATACTGACTAACTTTGCTATCTGAGTAAGCATAAACAAAGAACATTGATCACACACTTACCAAATCTGTAGAGACAGGACAATCAACACCAGTTGCAACCGTGTCTTTTTTTTAAAGGTGATAAGTGGCAAATCCAGATTTCAGAATTTGAAAAAGCTCTCAGGTAAAAAATTTTTTTGCACATCTATAAACACAACACTGATGACCCATGTCTCCGAACAATTCTTCTTCTTTCACTTGTTTTAATTACGATTGGCAACACAACGTGGCGTCACTCTGAACAATGTAACAGGTAAAAACAAAGCTCTTCGAAGCTATCATGCATATGAATGAAGTTGCACGTCATTCACAATGGAACACGCTGATGGGTGGTCTGGAAAGACTTGGAGGTCTTTTTCATGAATTAATGCTGAAAACTCAAAGACGTCACGTTGTACCGGCCGGTACAGACATCCAATCTCCACGCTGGGATTTACACAAGGATCTCATTGCCGTGACGCAGCTTCAAAATTTCTTTTCAAACCGGAACAACGAATTTGCTCGAAATAACGCAAGAACAACCAATTTTAACTATTTTTTAAAACCTTTTTTTGTGACCCTTTAAAGAATTTTATTTTTAGCTAAAACCGCTATTTTTGTTGCTTTAATAAAAATGCAGGCAATAACAATTCAAAAACATGTACATGCAAAACAAAATAATTTCAGTGCCTCATGATGAAACATTAAACCTTTTTAAAGCAAAACAATCAGTCTGTGTAGACAAATAGCATCTGCTCACTAGCTGAAATACATTTTGCAATAGGATACTTGTGTTTCAGACATTTGAATGCACTCAGGACTGTGTGCTGTGGCTGTGGATTAATAATAATAATAATGCTGTAAGCGGTTTTCAATTTCTTAGCACAGACCGATTGTTTCACTTCATAAGACTCAGAATGTATCATCAGGAGTCATTGCCTTTTTTTTTTTATAAGAAACTAAGGAACACTATTTCAGCTAAACGTCTTCTTTAATACTGTGGTGAAGAAAAAAATATATATATATTTGACAACCTGAGGTTGAGTAAAATACCAGAAAATGTTAGTTTTTGGTTGAATTATCCCTTTAACGATGTGAGGATCAGTGTCTATGTACTCTATATTCAGTTTTTCTGCTGATTCCCAGTTTTTTTTTTCTTGACTGCAGTTTTTAGCCTTCACTTGTGGACTGGTCCGAGGAGCGCTTTCAAACATTGGTGTGAAAAGTATTGTCACAGCGGAAGTGTCAGTCATGCCTGCCTGTAAGACACAAATAAAATATTTACAAATGCAAATATAAACAATCTTATATAGCGTATATTTGCTATACTATAGTTCTAATTAACATTAAAGTAATAGAAGCTAATAGTTTCTTTCTTGTCTCTCTCCATCCCTCCACTTCCTCACCTTGTTTATTTTTAGGTAAATTCCAGGTGATGATCCAGAAGATGTGATTCACTACAAAGGAGCATATAGTTCACAACGTGCATCTCAGTTTTATTGCCTTATCTTTTTTATTGCCTGCACATTTTATCAATTATATCACTATGAAGTTTTTTAATTTGCAGTAACTTGAAAACCACTGGCATTAAATGTGTTTTGACATGTACTGTATTTTATTTTTAGTATTTTGACACTTATTATCTGTCCATATTCACTGTTCTGATGATTCATTTGCACTAATAGCATTAAAGCTAGAATCCTGGTATGGGTTTGCTTCAATTTTAAGTGAGGAATATTGATCATTAAGTAGGAAAATATAAATAATGCATTATATGTATTTTAAGGTGAGATTTTTTTATGTTTTTAGTATCAAGTCATCAAAAATTGCCACATTGTATGAAGCTTTGGCCACAAAAGAGATACTGCAATGTGTGTCTGTCAATAAATAATCTCTAATTATTATATAAAACTGATATAAATGTAATAAGCCACTTTCTATAAAGTTTTAGCCACAAAACAGAAACTGCAATGTGTGTCTGTCAATAAATAATGTTTAATTTTTATATAAAACTGGTATAAATGTATAAAGCCACTTTCTATAAAGCATTAGCCACAAATCAGAAACTGCAATGTGTGTCTGTCAATAAATAATTTCTAATTATTATATAAAACTGATATAAATGTAATAAGCCATTTTCTATAAAGCTTTAGCGACTAGTCAGAAACTGCAATGTGTGTCTGTCAATAATCTGTAATTATTATATTAAACTGGTATAAATGTATAAAGTCACTTTTTTAAAACTTTAGCCGCAAAACAGAAACTCCAACGTGTGTCTGTCAATAAATAAGCTCTTATTAATATATGAAACTGGTATAAATGTAAATAAGCCACTGTCTCCTGGTACGCTGCTTGGTGTTTTTTGTTTTAGCAGGAATGTGCTGATCACGTGACTGTTTTTTTACAACGTCACAAACACGGAGCAAATAGGAAACGAGATGCGCCGCGTTAGGCAGTCTGATTGGCTTATTTGTAAACTCAGTTCTAACGGCACCCAGATTTAAACTAGCATTCGCGTCGGACTGTTTGTGGATTCAGGATATACGAGTGTCTGCTGGTTAAACGGTTTACTGTATTTAGTTGTCATTTTAAGGTGACTGGAGGCACTAAATTGAAGTGTAAGTAATGTTTGTACAGGGTTCGTTATTTCCTTGGATATAACTGCTGCGTTTTAAACAGGACTAAGTTATTTTGCTGTAACTTGACGTTAATGTTAGTCGAATCGGGCCGCGATCGTTAAGCTGTTAAAGTAAGATGAACATTTTAATTTGTTATTATTATGTAAAAGAACAACAGGTTAAATGTCACTTTCTCTTTATAAACACGTTGTTGTGGTGATTAGTCCGCATTAATAGATGTTTGTTTACGTTTTTGTCATTTGTTCGTGCTTGCACTAATTACAGATTAAAGCGTAATATTGGATATGGTATATTGGATGGCACTATATTTATGCACCGTTTATAAACCGGTCTGATATATGAAAATGAGTGACCAAAAGTGAGTGCTGATATTGCAGGCCAGTAGCTCTTGAGTTTGAGATCCGCCATTAACTGCCATTTTGCGCAGTTCTTTCAGGAGTCGCGTTACGTTGACGCCTCTGATATTTTTTCTGCTCTGTTTTATGCATAGTGTTGTTTATAGATGTGGTTTTGAGTTTATGTATGATTTTTCAGACGATTCCGGTGTGAATATGGACGGGGGCTCTACTTATTCATACGCATGGGATGCCCCTACACATGTTTTGGAGTCTATAGATGATTTCGCCCTGGACCCTCAGGATAATGCGGACAAGTGGTTTGGTCAGTTACTTTTTGTTCATTATGTAGGGTAAAATGCCTGTTCTCACCAAATGTGTGTGTGTGTATATATTGCACCTTTTTTCAGTCTTTTGTCTGTTCACCTAAGTGAAATTGCTTGATAAAATACAAATTTGATTACAAATTTAATGATTTAACAGACAGGTGAATAAATAGGATCTTTATCCCAGATGAAGGGAGTCATTTTGCTGTAGTAGCCATACATGGATACAATAAGTTTTTATGTAAGTACATGTACCATAAAAATGAATTGTCTAATGTATACATGTGTGGCTGGACTACAAATCCGGTCATAAGTGTCTGTCTTTTGTTTAAAAAACATTTTTATATTTCAATTAAAAGCTGAATATATAACTTTTCTGGTGGCGTGTACTTTGTTAGGACAATATTTGGCTAAGATGCAACTTCTTGAACATCTAGAATCTTTGGCTTCAAAAAAAAAAAAATACTAAGAAATTTCCTTTTAAAGTTGTGTATATAAAGTGCTTAGCAATTCATATTGCAGCTAAGAGATTTCATACATTAAACGTAGGAGGTTTACCAAACAATTTATTGAATATTATCTCAATGATGTGATTTTTGACGAAAGAAATCTAAAATTGATCGTTTGGTTATTTGGTGGAATAGCTTTTGTTATTGCCAAAAAGTATCAGTGTGTCGTAAGTTTTACCCATAGCAAATGAGTACACTTGCACGCATTGTGCAAAAATACAATCATTAGCAATAGCATAAATTATATTTACTGTAGCAGTTTAGTCACAAATATTGCCGTGTACCGTTTAAGTGAAGCAAAGTATACATTCTTAAATACCAAAGTTGGTATTAGGAAATAAGTAAATTTTGTTAACTGTTGTTTTAGGTTTGCAGGCGGCTAGTGAAAGTGGTGTTAAGGAACAGCTCACCACCCCTTTACGGACTAAACCTTTTGATGAACCTGTTGATACCAACAAGCCAAAAGCTATGGTGTCTCCCTTGGTCAGGCAAGAGCCGACGAGCTCAGGTCAGAATAAACCTTTTCCTTTTTATTTCCTCAGATATTCAAGACAAGCATCTTTTTAAAAATGAGTGTTTAACGCATACTCTGCTTCTAATGTCACAGAAAGCACCTCTACAGACATCCCGTCTAATATAGTCACATCATGGGGAAACAGCAGAACTACTGGAGCACCTGGTCAGGGCCCCAAGTCTGTTCTTGCACAGCCACGCAGGTAAAGCAAAGAAAGACCTGTATTAAACTAATGCATTTTTCCACCTTTTAATCTCTTCTAGCCTCACTGGTTGATTTTTACATTTATTTATACATTTATTTTTTTCCACCAGGGTGTCTAAACGGCCTTTGCCCAAAAACGAAAAGCCTACAGTTGTCACAACACCTCCTTCTGTCAAGAAAAGACGGTATGACTTTAAAAATGGGTTTAGAGTCTTTTTTTTTTTTTTTTGTCAATTAATAGTGGCAAGTTAGCCATTTTATTCTGCCTAATAGAGTTTTACCGGCTGCCTCTTCAAGGAGAGTATTTGATCAGCGCCGAAGGTAAAAATGAACAGACAAGTGTTTGCTAAGAAGTGGGGGCACCTAGTTGGTCATTTATTGGACTTCACGGTGAACCGCTAATGTGCTGTCTTAAGAGACCAGAAACAACGTAAAGGGGTATTTCTCCCAAAAATGAAAAGTTCTTTACCATTTACTCATTCTTTCTTAACATACTCGTTCTTTACCCCCCCCCCCCCCCCCCCCATTGTTCTGTATATATTAGTTTAACAGAAGAGAGTAAAAGGGGTTTGGAACAAGTGAAGTGAGTGAATCATGGCAGGATTTTCATTTTTGGGTGAGCTCTCCCTTTTAACTTCTGGATATAATTTATATATATTTTTTCACTTATCTTCACAGAAGCTCTACATCCAGAACGGTGAGACGCAGTGGTGCTGGAGTCAGGAGCAGTGTCCGACTGAAGGCTAAACCAGCCATTTCAAAGACCACAGATATTGCTTCCAATACTACTCAGTAAGTTGTTCAAAAGCTACGATAAATATATTAACATTTGTGAAATTTTTCAAACAAGCCTTGCTTTTAAATTGTCCGGTCATCAAAGGGTCCTGAAAATGACAACAGTATAACAATATAAAATGTTTCTTGAGCTCCAACTCAACAGTTTGCAATGATTTGATAAATAGTCTGACAATGAAGACTAGAGCAATGCTTTCATATGATTAATTTGTTTTATATTATAGTAATTTATTATATTTTGGTGATGGTCAACTTAAGCCATTAATACATTGCTGGGGGTTTTTTTTTTTTTTGTTTTTTTTTTGTCTTCTGAAGCACTATAATTACCCACTTGTTTAATGATTTTATATATAATTTTTTTTCTTAAATTATGTCCTTGTGTTTTTGAATTTTCAGTCAGAAAAGCACAGAGCAGCAGGAACTAGAGCGCATTGAGGCTCTGCAAAAAGAGGTGGCAGAACAACGACGTAAGAATGAGGCCAGTTACAGAGCTGCGCTGGCAGGAAGTGAGTCACTTGTTTAATTATCTACTATGTGGACCGCTCTGGGTTTTTTTTATTATTATTTATATTTTTATTTTTTTTATACGTGTGTATATAAAGGTCAGCCTGTAAAGAAGCAAGTGCTCTCTACCACCATTCCCAAAGAGTTCAACTTCCGCACAGATAGCCGGCTGAAGAACCACAAGGATGGTGTCTCAGTAGTGGACCACTCCTACAAGGAGACAACCTTCACCTCTCAGCTTCGCAAGCACCCATCTTCCCCGGTGAGTACCACCGCTTGGATGTTGGATTCTCTATAAATCTCCTTGATGATTTTGTGATTTTTTTTTTTTTTTTTTTTGACTGCTGTCTTATTCTGTAGTTGAAGGCTCCAAAGGGAACCACTATTCCCAAACCCTTCAATCTCTCCAGAGGCAAGAGGAAGCACGATGACACTGGAGTCTATGTGCCAATGGCCCAACAGGTCGAGCAGTTCCAGAAGCGCACACCCACCCGATATCACCTTCGCAGTCGTCAGAGCCAGGAGAGAGGTGTGCCTACTTTCAAACTCTGTTTCTGAAGGCTTGGAATATTAGCATTGCTTTTTTTGTGATGCTGTAAAATGTTTCCCTGCTAAATAATTTAAACTCCAAATTTGCCTGGAGAGTAATAGTATAATCTTGTATGCATAGAAACAAGCGTATTCATATTAGACTGGTTTATATTTGATTAAATCCCTTTATGTACAGTATAATCTATTTCAGAGTAGTAGCAAAAGACATTGTTATACAGTAGGTCTTCCATGCTTTAACAGGTATTGAAGGAAATAAAAATGCCAAAAACTAAGTTTACATTCCAGATCATTGTTATTCACTCAAATGGGTTATATATGCGCATTTTTTAAATTATTATTATTTTTTTTTTTTAACAACAGGGCCATCACCTCTGAAGACAGATAAGTCAAAAATCACACATCCCAAAACGCCACAGCTACTCACTCAGCAGAGACATCGTCCCACAACAGTGAAAAGCACTGCAGAGCTGGAGGCTGAGGAAGTGGAAAAACTGCAGCAGTAAGCTTTGCTCTAAAGCTTTTGTGTAAAATACTTTATTTGAATATAGTATGAACCTGTCCTTTTTCATCTCAGGTTTAAGTTCAAAGCTCTAGAACTTAACAGAAAGATACTGGAAGGGGCTTTGGTTCCTAAAAAGCCAGCTTGTAAAGAAAAGACTAAGCCTGAGGGCTTCCAGTTGGAGATTGAGAAGAGACTTCAGGAAAGGCAGACCAGTAAGAAGCCTGAGGAAAAAGAGGACCACACATTCCATTCCAGACCGCTGCCAACCCGGATTCTGGAGGAAGTTGTGGTTGGTTTCAGTTGTTTCAACATTCTTGATGTGCTAAGGTTGTGAATTTATTTATTTATTTTTCTTTTTATGATTGTCTTGTTGCTCTCTTAATACTTGCAGGGAGTCCCTGAGAAAAAAATGATAAACCCAACTGTTCCAGAATCACCAGCGTTTGCTCTTAAAAATCGTGTGCGTCTAGAAAAGAAAAAAGAAGAGGCAAGTTAATGACATGCTGTTTAAGTAAATAAATGTATGTATGAGAATTATCTTTGAATCTTTTCATCCAATTACTTTTGCACCCTCAGGAAAAGCCTCCTGCTCCAATTAAGGCACTAGCTGTCCCTCACTACCTGCCCTTCCAGCCCAAACCTCCAGTCAAGAGTCAGGTAGAAATGTGCCCGTTCTCATTTGAGGAACGTGATCGTGAACGAAAGATAATGAAGGAAAAGAAACTGGAGGAACTGAGACACGAAGAGGTATTGTCTTTGTGGATTGGCTGTTCAATAATGACTTTCAGAAGTTGAGTTGTGCCTAATTGCACTGCCTCACCTATTGTCACAGGTGCCGAAGTTCAAGGCTCAACCCCTTCCTGACTTCCATGAAGTGCATCTGCCTGAGAAAAAGGTACAAGAGGCCACCAAACCGGCTCCTTTCAAACTGATGATTGATGAACGAGGAGCGGCAAGAAGTGAACGCTGGGAGCAGATGGTAAGGTTTTCTTCTGAATGTTTTTGTTTTGTCTAATTTTACCTGATGTGTTTTTTTTTTTTTTTTTTTTTTTTGCATTTACTTTTAATATCATATAAGAACTTTGTAAAAAATTTAATCTATCAAATGACCGGATTTGATTTTCACCTAAATTTGTATTACATGATATGCAATGTTTTCTGCGTAAAGAAATTTAATACATTTTATTGAATTATGAAGTTTTACTTTTGATTTATTCAATTTCTGTACCTGAATACTGTTACTCTCCAGCAAGTCATAAAGCATGGTTTTGCACTTTCATATTTGCTTAATGACTAGTTTATTATATGCATGTATGTAAGTTACATTAAAATACATATTTTTCACTCCATCAAAATCATCCCAGTCAATCTAAAATAATGACTTTGTAAATAGAACAATTTTTTTTTTTTTTTTATTATTATTATTATTATTATTATTATTATTATTATTATTGTTGTAATTTTGCAAATAATTATTCCAGAAGTAATTTGTTTGGTGTTTTTAGAAGTTCAAAACTGCTTGCCAATATGAACTTTAAGGAAAGTTTAATTTTGCTGATGCCATTTTGGTCCATAGCCCTTCTATAATTGATAGGAGGTTCTGTGGGGTCATTTAAATTAACATTGGATTGTTTGGTAAACCCTTGTCCTAAATAACTGAAAGGAGAGCTCTTTTTGTAATGATGAAAAAGGTGAAAGTCCTTTGATTTCTCCATTTCAATTGTGCTTTCACACCTGTGGATAGATTTATTTTTTTTGTTCCGAAACAAGAATTAAAATTGTTACAATGTTTATTTGTTCTTGGTGCGGCTTGGTTTCACACAGCAATTTTTAAACTAACCAAATAGTGTCATGCGTGAAACTCTACTCACTTTGGTCAAGGTTTGTCATGCGTCCTTATTTTAATTTATGACAGTAAGACATAAGCCAGAAGCTGCGCTTTAATTTTGAATGGTGACACCCACAGACATAGTCACCAAATATAAATCAGAGAGGTAAGACTTTTTCTCATACATGACTCTTGACTAGAATTATGCACTAGGCTTTACATTATAGAGAGAAATTACAGAAAAACCAAGACTGCAGTTTGGTCAATTTTCCTAATTGATAAACAACTCCCAGTAATTCAGCATGCCTTTGCATTTGACATGAAATGCATATTTATCAGTAGGAATGACATCCTGCCCTACTCTTAAATCTCTCTTCATTTAGCTGTATATATGCCTGTAACGTATGCATAATATACTGTGACTAATAGCCTGGTTTGTTGGATCGTTTTGCTTTTTTCACTAATCGATCCCCTTCAGAGTTCGTTTCAATCATGTCGGTACCACCTCATTCAGGCAAACTAGCTCTGATTGTTTTGGCTCCGATCGGGATTTGCATATGCCAAATGAACTGCACTAACTGGAGAAACATGCCAGGTTCTGAAACCAATCTAGGTGTGAAAGCACCAACACTGTAGTCTCCATGTTACCTTGAGGTTTCTGTTTTATATTGTTTCTTCAGATGAAAGAGGAGTTGAAACATCAGGCTGAAGCAGCATGTTTCAAAGCAAGGCCAAACACCGTATCCCACAAAGAACCTTTTGTACCAAAGAAGGAGAATCGTTCCATCCTGGGTATGTCATGTTTTATGAGGTGGATGGTTCTTTAGATCTTTCCACAATTTCTTGCTGTGTGAAACTGGCTTACTGGTTCTTATTCCCCCTCTCCTCCAAGTGCACAACTAACTGCAAAAAACAATTGTCACTTCCTTCCAACTTTCACCACTACTGTCATCTCAACCTGACCATTTGTGGTCCTCTTTGTTCACATTTGGCTCTTTCTCAAGCCAATACTACTAATTCTGCAGTCCCAGAGGGCTTTCAGTTGGCAACAGAGCGAAGAGCCAAGGAGCGCATGGAGTTTGAGAAGGAGTTAAGCGAGAGGGAGGCCCTGAGGGCTCGTATGGAGGAGGAGCGGGCCAGAGAACGAGAGCAGCAAGAAAAGGAGGAGATTGCAAGACTGCGACAGGAACAGGTAAGAATGTTCAATCACAATGAGCACTTTTGGGAACGTCATTTTGGTTGTTGTTTAATTTATATTTAATTTATATTTTCCATAGTCAGAGGCTGAACATTTTGTAGTAGTAACTTTTTTTTTTTTTTTTTTCTTTATAGGTTAAACATTTGAAATTCTATTATTAATTTCTATTTTTTTTTTTTTTAATTCAGTTAAATAATTTTTTTCTAGGTCTGAAGAGCCATAGGTTGAACATTTGAAATTCTGTAATATATTAATAATAATATTATATTTTCCAGGTCTAAACAGTCATGGGTTGAATATTTGAAATTATAAAATATTATTAATAATCATTTTTATTTATTTATTTTTTTTAATAGGTTGAAAATTTAATTTTATTTTCCCATCTTTTCCCACAAGGTGTGCAAGGCCCAGCCAATCAGACACTACAAACCAGTAGAGCTGAAAAAGAGTGATGTATCCCTCACAGTGCCCCAGTCACCAAACTTTTCTGATCGTTTCCGCATGTAAATGCAACTTATGTTGACTTAATTGTACAGTTTTCTTGTGTTTTGACTTGTTTTATATCTTTCTATAATGTCTTTTTATGGGAATATTTAGAGGAGTTTTTATCTGTCTGTGGCGAATGCATTAAACCTTTTTAGTGCTCCAGTGAACATTTTATATAGTTGGGTGAGACTTCTGCCCCAGCTCAACTTCCTTTTCAACTTTCCCTGTACTTTTTTTAGCTTTCCCTTCCATATCTAAATAAATCTTTGAAAACACATGTCTGTTTAGTAAATTACTGTCGTGGATTAACTTTTTGTAATGGTCTAAATAAATGTGTTTTTTTTTTTTGTAAAGTGACAGTTTCTGAATATGAATTTTAGAGATCAGTCATTCTGAAGATAAGGAAAAGTTTGAAATGAGTAATTTGTTATATTTTTTTCTGGCCAATCAGAGGAGAGTTGGCTCTTAAAAAGGGGATGCTTGGAGAGATCAGGGCCTCATTTCAAAAAGGTTAAAGAGCCCCTATTATACATGAAATGGGGTCATATTTTGGTTGTAAGGGTCAATGTGTCAAAAAACAATTTCATGGTCTTATAATCTGCATTTATTTTTACCTAATTATCCCAGCGACTCTCATATGAATCGTTCAGCTATTTATTTATTTTTATTTATTTTTTTGTTCCCAAACCCCTCCTCAGCGCGAAGCTAATCTACGCTGATTTGACCGATTGGTCAACTGACAGCCTTCAGCGCAAGAGAGTGAAATGCCCAGCAGCTAATCAACAATATAAAAGTAGTCACAGTGCATACATGCTTCATAGTGTAAGGCGTGGATTTTGGCTGCCAGTGGGTGAATGTAAATGCAGACGATGGACTTGGAAATACAAACGACTAACTATTTTGAGCAAAACCTCCAAGAACTGGCGATAAGATCTCCTACCCATCACAATCTACCTGCTTTTTTCTCACACATACACACACACATAACCCTCCTCAGAAGACACAACACGCCTAGAGCGCCAGTTCAGCTTGCTGGATGCAATTTAGACACCTCACCTCAAACCTGAGCTGAAATATTTTGAAACTTGACCGTTGCATCCGTGTAGTAACAGCTGATGATCCGTAAACAAAACGGCACGCATCGCGTTTTCAACATGGCTTTACACGCTATATGAGAATATAAAGAGTTAACCTGATACAGTACATGTGGTTACAAGTAACAAAACACAACAAAATACATAGTTTGCAAGCTAGAGTAAACGAGGCAAAAATTTTAATCGCACATACTTACACTTGTGAAATGGAGGAAGAAACTGATCCATGTTCTGACAGTCTTTACTGATCCTTTAACAAACAACCGATAAAGTCTTCTTTGTAAGCATGTAGTTTCCAGAAACACTCGAACTGCTCAAGGCTGGGCTATATTGCTGAGGTTTCATCTTTGGGTAGACTGTTAATAATATCCATCTGGACCACGTGATTTAATTCGACTGGTGTGTGTGTGTGTGGCTTTTTTTTTTTTTTTTTTTTTTTTTTCCCTGTGTTAGTGGGCAGGGCCACAGGTTTCAAATGTCCCGGGTTTGCGTGTGCAACTACTTTCGTAGTCGCGTCATCACGAAACACCTAATGACTCCTTAACAATTCGACTCGTTTAAAGGTGAATCAATAGTTTTAGACGCTGTACATTTACAGATTTAAGCTTTAGCTGGATATTTCACTTCACTTAAAGCTGACACACTACATGCAAGGGCATTTTCAAAAACCCTTAATATGGGCTCTTTAAGTGAAAACTCCATATGTTAACCCTGAAATGAGAAACTGGGTTTTCTGTTTCAAAGTGGCAGGTTTGTCAAACTCCAGAAAGCAAAAAAGAAATAATTAGCTTAAATTCACCGACCTTCAACACAGACATGTAGCGTAACTAGATTATTGGGATTATTACTCATTCTAAACGTGTTTTTTTTATTTATTTTTATATATATATTTAATAAAGTGCTGCTTACATTCTAAATGTCATATTAACCTCTACCACTTGATCAGTTAAAAAAAGGCAGATACACAAGCTCTTAAATCTATTAACCCAGTTTTAGAAATTTAATCTTAAACTGATCAATGTGTGTAAAAGTGGGAACCTTAAACATTTTCCACTGAACATTGAGTAAAGGTTATATGCATTCTTGTTTTGTCCAATTTGTTTTAGAAACTATGCAGTAGCCTATTTTTGTCTTTTATGCAATTACAACTGAAATAACTTCAAAATTACAGCCAATTCCCCACTTTTTCAAGTCAGTCTATGAATGTCACGCATTACTTATTATTATTATTATTAGTATTATTATTACTCATTAGCTTGAGCAGCTGTTTTTCCCATGCTGTCTCTGATGCAGTGGTGTTGCTTTTTTAAATATGGTCACATTTGCTGTAACTTTGCATGAGCACATCAAGTTCAGCTGGGAAAAAATGCTTTATTTATTTATATATATATATATATATATATATATATATATATATATATAATCCCGCCCCTTTTCGCAGCGCTGTACGACAGAATTTCGCACACACAAAGCCCAGTGTGACCGTAGCTTTAAGCTGCGGTCACACTTGACTTTTCTTCCCATAGACTTCCATTCATACACACGCGAATGCGTCAGACGATGCGTCCTCGATTGGTCTCAAGCTGCAGTCACACTGGGCTTTTCTTCCCATAGACTTCCATTCATACGCACGCGAATGCGTCAGACCGGAAACGCAAGGTCATGCGTCCAGTTTCGCAGGTTGCTGCGGTGCAAAGTTCAAGCTTGGTGAACTCTGACCTGCAAAATCGCATCACTTGACTGCGTGAGACCAATCGAGGATCAAAACATGACCTCTCTGGACAAAAATTTAAAGCATGGAGCGATCGCTCGCTTTTTTTAATGTCTAATCATCTTGTTTAGTCCCGCCCCTTTTCGCAGCGCCGCACGATAGAATTTCGCACACAAAAAGCCCAGTGTGACCGCAGCTTCATGCAGTCAAGTGATGCGATTTTGCAGGTCAGAGTTCACCAAGCTTGAATTTTGCACTGCAGCAAACTGCAAAACTTAACACATGACCCTGCGTTTCCGGTCTGACACATTCGCGTGCGTATGAATGGAAGTCTATGGGAGGAAAAGCCCAGTGTGACCGCAGCTTTAATCTCACTTGGTTATCAACATTAAGTGAAAATCAAGTCAACAGCACCCTTAGAAATGTTTTCTGATTGAAATGGCGATGTTCAATATATATTTTCCACACTGTATAATCAGAGGGAGAGCCTTTATATTTTGGGGCCTTGGATCCATGTAAAACTTTTGTATAGCAGACTTGTGAAGCATAAGCCTGTAGCATGAGCCTGTGTAAAGATATATTGGACACCTGGGCCTGGTTTTTCAAAAGGTTTAATCCGGATATAATTAATCTGTATTTAGTAATCCTTTTTTTGCGATCCGTGATCAGGTAATCCAGCTTACTTTTTGAGAAAGATTTTCAGAGCAACATTGGATTGGATCAATCTGATTCGGATAGGAACTTTTCAGGATCACTAAATCTGGATAACCAGTGCTCAAACAGGATAGGAAATCACAGTGTAGAACTATAGATATGTAAAGAGCAACAAGTAGAATAGCCAGCGTGGGGTCAATATAACTTTATTTTTATTTGAAATGAAAACACACATTTAAAAAAACTAAAAGCAAGAAAAATCATCCCATCCTCTTCCAGCAGTCCGCTCATCTGAGACCTGCGACACAAACACTGTACATTGAGGATATTTATAACAAGTTTCAAATATATATGTAATGAATAAAAAAAAAGACTTAATCAAAACTCCACAATAATTTCAGACTTTCTCATCTGATGTGGAGAGCCCAGCTTGTCTGAGCATAGCCTTTAGGAGGCGGATCTCAAGTCTGGCCTTGGTTTGCTGCAGTTTGGTCAGAGTCAGTTGTTCCTCTGCCAGACGAAGCTGGGCTTCTGCCCTTTCAGTCTTTTTGCAATTGTTGAAAGTGATTTTAAAAATCAGTGATTGCCATTCTTTGATTTATATATATATATATATATATATATATATATATATATATATATATAATCTCAATTAGTGACAGAATATTTTGACAGCTGGTTGGGGGATTATTTTATGAGGCTAAACTCTACTTTGCTGTAGGCCTATACTAAAAGGCTGAATACGTTAAAGCCTGCCTATTCACTGTAGCCTGATGGAGGAACAAATACAATTAAAACCTTATGAATAAATAGGATATCTTGCAAGATACTGCATGATCCAAATATAGTATTATTTGATGCATTTTTAAAGTTTTCGTTACATTTTGGGAATGAAATCCACGCTGAATCCACCCTTCTGATGGGATCAGCTTAATCCAGATATTTTGGATCGAAGTGATCCAAATCCTACAAAAAAGGTCTGAAAAACCCAAACTAAAGGTTTGATCCGGATCAAAACCAAGATTGGATTACGTGATATAATCCAATTTTGTAATCAATATTTACTTTTGAAAAACCCATTTTCAAGATTTGATCCAATCCGTTATCCACAATCCTAGTGCATTACTTTTGAAAAAAGAGTTTTCATCTTAAAAGGGCTTAACTTTAGTTCTAATAAAGCTACATGACTAAAGGCACTGCGTGGATGACGCTAGAGGGACGTGTCTCACGCTTTGCAGTCTCTACACTTTTATCTTGGAAAGACTTTGTGCCCGCTCTCCTCCCCTGGGACAGTTCTGCATGCCTCTATTATCAGTTTACTGTTTGCGAGTCCCCTTCTGTGCGCTGCCTATTTCTGGTGAGCGGAGATAAAAGTGGAATCTGACAGACTGGTACTGTGAGCTTCCACAAAACACCAGAGATCAACGTGTCCAAACCCTTAGCGGAAAAAAATACATGTACGTTTATGCTGCCATTCTCACTCTGGACCAACATCTTTACAGGTTGGTGTCAAATTTATTGCTTGTACTTGTTTGTGCTGCAAAAGATAAATATACTTCTGAAGGGATATTTAGCTCATTTTCTGACTTTGTTTAACAAAAAAGAAGATACCTTGAAGAATGTTGGTTGCTGGCAGCCATCACCTTCCACAGTATGAAAAAAAAAGTGCTAGCTACCAGTGTTTATTTTTTTTTAAAGTGAATCTAAGGATCTGAGAATTATTGGAGCAAACTTGTGTGTGTTGTTTCAAGAAAACAACCATTCACTTGTGTTTTATTTTCATTTGTTTATATTCACTTATTCTTCATTTAATTATTTTATTTAATCACATGATCATTAATCAATTACATGATTATTATTTTATTTATCATTAGTTAATTATTTGTCGTTTTATTGTTTTTGTATTTTCTTACTATTTTCCTATAATTATTGCTTTATTTCTTCATTTTCCCATATTGTTATAATCTTATGACTGTGGATTCAAGTGACACTTGTTTTCTTGAGTAAGCGATAAGAGCATGTCTCCATTTCAAGGTCTGTATTGTCTCACTCTGGACTATGTTGTGAAGCAGTAATATTCTATTGCTGTTGCTTGTGGTATAATAACACTTGTTGGATTTATCCTGGTTAGATGAAGTCATACTCAACTAAGTTTATTCAGTAAACTTTGCTTATTCTTTATCATAATTACTTCATCTCCTGTTTTTTCTCCTCTCTGGCTTTCTCAGTCAACTCCTATATTGATAGGAGACTGTAAATTCAGTTGAGAACTGGTTAACAGGTTTGGGTATTGGAAACTCTGCTGACTTATTGTCCAGATACCTGACATTGCCTGACAACGTCTGGTGTGGAGAGTGTGATCTAACAAAAGTTATTTCTTTATTTAACAGGGGGGAAAAAACCCCACGAATAGTTGAAAAGTGAAGCGTCAGTCAATGATTGCAGGATTTTTGGGTGAAATATCCCATAGTTTATCAAATTTATGGACAACTGAAAACTAAGTATAATACAAGCTACTACAAAAAGATCATAGCTGCCTTTTAGCCTAAAGTTAAATCAGTTTCTACTCAACTATGTTTATTTTAAATGAATGTTAATTGTAATATTAGTAACTAATTCAGTTATATAAATAAAATAATGTTAAATAAATGTTTCTTTTAGAGCTAAATTGTCTTGTCTAATTCAAATATTTAGTCAATTTTTATTATTTACCTAGGTTATTATAGTTTATTAGTCCATTATATTAATTTATTACCTTTTTAAGAAGCTTAAATGTTTGTTACTTAAATCTCTCTACTTTATTTTTAAATTTTGAATTAATATTAACATCATTATTAAGCTCAAAAGTCTAAGTAACTCGGCTGTGCATGCACAATTTCTGTTTAAATTATCCTCAACTGCTTTGCACATTTTAGCCTATTTCAAACCAACTTCATTTTCTACAATAAGATAAAAGCTTAGATGTAGCAAAAAGTCCTTTTTTTGTCAATAATGCTCATATTTTTCTCTTTCTCTCTAGCACAACCTTGCTTTCATGTCTCTCAAGGGCTCTATGAAATGCCCCTTGCCTCCATCAAACCCAACAACCCTGGAGGCCAAGGTGGATGACCTGCGGCTGAAGGTGGAGCAGCTCCTCCTGTGCTCATCCAGAAGTTGCTCCATGTGTGGGACGTGTGCACAGCACCGTGCCCTGCAGGAGACTCTGACCAGTCAGCTGTCCACCCAGACCAGACTCCTAGACTCTCTAGAGAGGAAAGTGACCGAGATGAGAACAGCCCTGGAGGATCTGACACACGGTATGGAGAAGAGAACGAATGCAGTCATGTTCAGATGACTTGAAGTGTGTCTCAAGTGTCTAAATACTGTTCTTTCTCTCAAATATGAAAGGTCTGGAGGACCGACAGTGCGAGAGAGTGTCTGTGCCTTTAGTGGCTCTTCAGAGGCGGAAATCACTGCCTGTTCGAAGCTCTGCGGTCAGTGGAAACTGGGACGAGGGCCAAAATTGCTTAGAAACTGTTGCATTAACTGTTATGTCTATAACAAAGAGGCACAAATCATCTCTAATATAGTGCGATCTGAATTTATTCTGATCATAAAGAAGTTATTGTGAAGCATGTTAGAAACAGGTAATCGTCATTAACTATCATTGTAAAAAAAATACTATGGATGTAAATGCTTACAGGTTTCCAATGTTTTTCAAAATATTGAATTTTGTGTTCAGCTGAAGAAAGTAAGTCAAACAGGTTTGTAACAAATGAAGGATAAGAATTTTCAGATTTTGGTGAACTATTATTTTACCCTTTAAGAGCTATTATGTTTGTTAAACCTGTGAGAAGTATGATCTGATTCAGAGAGAGAAGTTATGTTCAACCACATATGAATATCACCATTTATGTTACACTAATTTAAAATAAAATTTTGGATATTAGTACTGACATTTATTATAATATCAGAGTAATTAATGTCTTAAATCTCAAAAGCTACATTTTAGGCTTTCAATAGTCTTAAATCGACTGAAATGTTGTGTTGTAGACCTTAAATCTTTCTTTAACAGGTCTTTATTTTTCTTTGTTTACATCTAGCTACCCAATCTGGCAATTAATGCCCATTCAAATCCTAAAATCCATCTTAATAAAGCGTAACTTTTTAATTAAAAACAGCATTTAGTTACTTTCCTTACAGTAACATTTGCTTAAAAGTGCTCCATTTATTTACTGCTGAGGATACTGACCTGACCTATATTTTTTTATTAAATTATTATTATTATTGCAGTAATTGACAGCTATGTTTTGTTTATGGTAAGGGTTATAGGGTTTGTCAATTGATATATTAGAAAATGTAAAAAAATATTCAAACTAAATTATTATTATTGTATTAATAAATTTATTATATTTAATCATTTTTGAATGGGCAAGTGAAAATCTTTTCTAGGATATTTGAAAAAAAAAATCCATAGCATTTAGTCCTGTATAATTCTATTATTTAATTCATAATGGTCTTAAAAATGTCTTAAATTTAACTTGGTGAAACCCTGAATAGTCTATATCATGGGTCTCAAACTGGATTCCTGGAGGGCCGCAGCTCTGCGCAGTTTTGCTCCAACCCTAATCAAACACAGCTGATCCAAATAATCAAGGTGTTGAAGACTACTAGAGACTATTAAGCAGGTGTGAGCTGGAGGTGGTAGGAGCTAAACTATGCAGAGCTGTGGCCTTCCAGGAATTGAGTTTGAGACCACTGCTTGTCTATGAGGAGTAAAATAACAGTCGTAATTAATGCATTATACGAGGTGGTTGCAAATTGCCATGCAAACATTAAAGGTTGCCTTAATGTTTCCCACTTCACACCAAATCAGAAGGTTTCTGTTCCATACCTGTTTTATTTTTCTTCTGTTGAGCACAAATGACGGTATAGTGAAGAATGAATGTTGGAAAGAACTTCTGTTGACCTCTATTGTAATTATTTGTCCCAGTGTGAGTAAAGGGTGTGGAAATCTTCATTTAGAATATACATAATTTAGAATATTCCCAGGAATGTTGTGGGAATTGAACATAATTTAACTGAGAGAAATATGCTGTTTATTCACTCCAAAAATGACTTTTGCTCCTTGTTCAAACTACTTGTTTAAAATGAGTTGAAACAAGTGAGTTGGGGTTTTGTTTTGGTTGTTGGGGGGGGGGGGGGGTAACTTTTATATTCAATTCTCTTAAATTTGCAAAACAGATTAAGTTAACTTAAGTGGTTTGTTTTGGGACAACATGAAGGAATTGTGTGGAACCCAGCATTTTCTACAGCGTTTGCTTTACGTAAAGTTCTTTAATTATTAAGAGTGTAGTAAACATGTTTCCTCTGTGTATTTATTAGAATTTGTATAACCACAGTTTAACTACAAATACCTAAACTATGCTTGATTTTATGTGTATGTATAATATTGAACACCTAGCAAACCTTAGCTGTCCTGTTAGAATTGCGGAGCATTGTGATTCTCATTTTTTACAGAATCATATCTTTAACATTTACCGTGTACTTTAAATGTTTGTCTACTGTTTCTTATTGACAGGAGGAAGTCTACATTTGTTTGGACAGAGACCGTAAAACGATGCCCCATGCTTTTAATAAGCCCTCAGAGAAAGGTAATAACATCATTCTTTTATTTTATGTTAATGATGGTGTGGTTTTGCCACAGGATTGACATGGACAATCTTGATAAATCTGAATGAAACATTTGTTAGCGTGTTAAGAGTTGCTGAGTGGCAGAGAGACGCACAAATCACCTGACACAATGTAGAATAAACAGGCAATTAAAGGTTTTACGGGAAAGCGTTTGAGGCTTTTTATGTTTTTAAGATGTATTTTTTGCTTTTATTTGATAGAACAGGAAATAAAGTGGGAGACAGAGGGGGGATGGGATTAGGAAAGGTCCACGAGCCAGGATGGGAACTCATGCACTAACCACTGGGATATCGGCACCAACAGATTTTTATACAATTTCAAGATTCTTCATGAAAAAACATTATGTTTGCTTTGCAATAGGGGCAAAATTATTAGCTCTCCTGTGAAATTTGTATTCTTTCTCAAATATTTTCCAAGTGCTTCTTGAATAGAGAAATAAATCTTCACATTATTTCCTATTATATAAATTTTAAGTGATTATATGTTTTTTGACTGAAATATTTTTTAATGAGTGAGCAATAAAAGAAAAAATTATATTAAGGTCAATATTATTAACCTCCTTAAGAAATATTTATTTTCAATTGGCTAGAGAAGAAACCACTGTTGTCCAATGACTTGCCTAATTAACCTAACTTGCCTAGTTAAGCATTTAGCTCACACTTAAAGCTGTAAGGGTCCATCTATTAGTCCTATGACAGAACCAACAGCATGGGTGAAGGTTAAATGCGTATAAGCCTTTTTAGCATATGTGAAAATAAATATTTTTAATTGTTAAAATTTATTTTAGTTTGTTTTCAACTCCAAATTTAATCTGACTCCAATTTATAAAAATGTACTACCATAGCTACATATGTACAATTGTGGTTTCAAATGTAGCCTTTTTACTCTCTGTTGTTCATGTTAACATCATCAAACAGCATGCTGACATCAAATTATTAATGTTTTTTTTTAATAGACTTTTAACACTGATCATCTTACATTTGAAGAAATCTATGTGTGGAACGTAATTACTCTGACTTTAGTTCATACTGCATGACTGGTTTTCATCCACAGTAGTTCACTCACAGGTTTGTGCTAAATATGTCCATGTTGTACAGGTATTTTGCTAGAGGTCAATGAGAACAATGGAACAAGAAGAGAGGACCATCAAGCCAAGAAAGATCCAGCAGAGCTTAAATTTGAACCTGCATTGCCAATTAAGAGGGAAAACGGCACATCCAGCATAACACCAAGATTAGAGCAAACACAGAAAATGAATAAGATTGAAAAAAAGAGCATGCCGCCGATCCAGAATCATGTCCCAATACCGACCAGAACTCCAGTCATCGCTTCCCAAAAAACAGAAGCCCAAGAAATCAGGAAAGTGCCGCCACCAAATATTAAAGTTCCTTTGGCAGCAGATGTGATTATTCCCAACACAACTGGACAGACTCGCACTGAATCTGTGAATGTAACCCCAGCAAATCATATTGTACCCAAGACAACCATCACTCCTGCAGCGCCACCGTTGGTACCCAACAATCCTCCCAAACTCACTATATCGGATGTCCCCAAAGACTTGAAACCATCCCATAAATATCCACAAACAAGTCTGCCACTATCAGTAGCTGCACAGAGTTCTGACAAAACACTAGTAAATGTGTCTACAACAAAACTGACAACGCCACAAGATACAGCATTGTTTCCTCCAACCCACAAACCACCAAAAACAATGGGTTTAAGTGTTACCACGGCAACAAAAGAAGCTTCCTCCCTCAGACAAGTGCACAGCTGCCCCAATTCTTTACAGAGGTAAAACCAGCAGTGGTCCAATTATTTAATTATCTTAGCAGAACACACTGATAAATGTTATTGAATTTTTTTGTTAAACATTTCAGAGACATTTATTGCCGTAAAAACAATGAAACCGTCACTTGTACATATACAAAACATCCATTGTGCATATACACACTTTATTAAACTGAAAACGAAATAGCATTTATATTAAGCAATAATACCACAAGTGCGCTTAAAAATAAGGCTGAAACAAAAGTTAAGTTAAGAGTTGATGTAACCAATGGAAACCTCCCAGCAGGGACAGGACATCAACATGACGTCAGATTGACGTTCTACCCCAACTTCGTGGGGACCATGCATTTTGTTTGAAAATGAAAATCGTGGATCATCAGAACCCAACCTCAGGCTGCCGTCAATGTCTAATGACCAAAAAATGACCAAAATCAACCAAATGTCAAGGTCTAATGATGTTACAGCTTGACGTTGTGTGGACGTTAACACTATGACTTCTACCAGACGTTGCATTTTGGTTGCCATACCTGACGAATAAATGTCAAGGTTTGACGTCAATATGACGTTCGTTTATGATGTTGGCTCGACATTGGATTTTGGTCACTTTCCAACACAACCTAAAATCAATCAAATTTCAGCATCAATTATTTATTATTTGATGTTGTTATTGGATGTCAAATGTTGTCCTTAGATGCTGGCTACACTGTAAATTGTAATAAGTTGACCTTAGAAAAATTGAGAAAACTCATTGCCTTAAAATTTAAAAGTAAAGTGGTGTATTAATATTAGGTGAGCGTAACTTAAAACTATTTATATACAACTACTTAATAAAGTAAACCAGTACCTTTGACTCAAAATACTTAGTTGTTAACTTCTAATTAGTGTTCACATTACTAGGAAAATATTAGGAAACCAATTGCCTAAAAATTATCAAGTAACCTGAACTAAAACTTTTAAGTAAAGACAAAAACCAAAACTGTACTTGCTTACTCACTCCCAGGGCCGTTTATATTAAAGTTGATATTTAGTCACACCATGTTGGCGTTTCTTTATCTCTAATTTTTACAAGGTAGGTCTATAGCATAATGCTCAACCCCCAACCTGGAGGATCAAGACATCCAAACACATACACTACAGACAATTTAACTTACTCAATTCAACTCCACACAGAAATGCCAACTGCCCCAGCCGGGGCTCGAACCAGCAAGCTTCTTGCTGTGAGGCGACAGCGCTACCCACTGTACCATCTGTTTCCTCAGTTCTCATATCACTATTCTCTGTCATTAACATGCTTTTGACCCATGGCCACTCAAAAGTTGTAAATACATATTGTAAGTCAAAATTATTAGAATCTATTTAGTTTAACAACTTAATGTGCTAAAAAGTTGAGGTTACTTGTTTAAATATTGTAAGATGAATAAACTTATTCCTAATAAGTTAACTGCACTGAATTTTATTAGTGAGAACAGCTATTGCTTTTTACAGTGTGGACATTTTGATCACCTGACATCACAGCCTAAATCTAACCTAATATTAACATCTTTTGACATTGTGTGCCTGCTGGGTTTTTAGTTCCAGTCTCATTCACTTCCATTGACTTGTATTTTCTTATTAGAATATTCTTATTTTTATGCATTGTCATAAACAAAATTGTTTGTTAATCAAGTAGTTTGATTGTTTACCCTCGTTTGCTATTCCTAGTCATTTCCACATAGGCAAATTAATCAGAAGTTCTAAAACAATCACAAGAATAAGTTAATTCCGCATAGCAGAATAATGCCAGTAAGTGAAAGCATGTTGTTTTATTTACAGAAATATGTCTTATACACTGAATGAATCATTTTACTCCTATTCTGACATGTGCTTTCTTAAAAATAGTATCTGAAACATTAATGTAGAGCTTTAACCTGCGTGTTTTATACAGATTACAGGTCCCTGGATTAAAGGCAGATTCGGTCCACTCTGTAACATCAACACTGACTAAAAGAGCGACAGAAACCGCTGGAGCTGCAAAGCACACATCTGGTGGAATACAGATTAAAATAAGTCCAGCTACAGACAAGAATTCAGCACAGACAAAGAGCAACAACCCTCCTAAACTCTGTTTTAAAGTTATAGGTAAGTAAGAAAAAGTGATTTGCCTATGATCCAAAATGAGAGAAAATACATTTAAGTTTAAGGATAAGTTCAGATGCAAAACCTACAAATGCTGTCTGAATTTTATTCTAAATTTGCATTTTTCTCGGGTTCCTATTAGGGAAAATCCTACATGACAGTAATAGATTGATTAAGGTGTTTACATGTTTACATTCGGAGATCAGCATTTACAGCAGATCTTTCAGTCCATAATATTATTGTGATATTAACATACTGAAAAAAATCATGTTGACTAAGTGGAGTTTATTTATAAACTAATTTCGAGAGGATCACATGCTTATGATTGCTTGTGGCTGGCCCCGCATTATCCAATTTATGATTCACCAATCAAACGATTCTTGAGCCACTCTAAATACTTATAAGTTCCATATGACAGCCATCTTCATTTTGAAGAATCCCTCCTTCCACCCCTACTACTCCTCCTTTCCTAGATGGGTGACATGGTGGCCCAGTGGTTAGCACTGTTGCCTCACAGCAAGAACAGCACTGGTTCTAGTCCTTACCAAGCCAGCTGATGTTTCTGTGCGGACGTTCTCCCCATGCTCACATGGTTTTCTCCCACTGTCCAAAAACATGCAACTTAAGTTAATTGACTAATCCAAATCGGCACCATAGACATGCATCTGTTCATTAGCTACTACAGCAGGGGAGTTCTTGAGATCTACCTGAGCTCAAACTACCCTCTTGCCTTGCAAATGGGAGGGAGCCCCGGGCTCGAGGATCTTATGAGCTCAGGGCTCTCTCCCAGGACAAACAAACAAGTTTGTTTTAATGCCAAACAAGCTTTATAATCAGTCATCAGCTAACTGTGACCTCTTGAAGTTATGTCTTTAAAAACTGAAAGAGTACTGCTGACGATACTAACTAACTTTGTCAGCAAAGCAGTCTGAGCTAAATTATCCATTGTTATTCTCAGAGTGTGTATTAAAGTCATGCAAATTGATTTTCAAGCTAAACCATTTTAATGTTGTTATTATTTTATTATATTATTTTAATATGACGTTATTAATATACCGTAAACAGAACAGCAGCCTGTTCTTCCATTCATTAGATGTCAGGAAATTCAACTTTTTAGTCAGTGAAAATCAGGGAATTTTATATTTGGCATAAAATGGGATAACCATGAAGAATATTTCTCAATTGCAAATGCCAGTCAAGTATTTCCAGATAAGAGAATAGACAAGCACACATTGACAAATTGCTCTTGTGTAAATTTGTTTTCAAAGGTTAAAGAGGTGACAGCAAGGCCTCCAGTATAGCCTGACCTTAGAAATCTGAAGCATCTAGAATACGATAATCCTTTGTCCCTGGCACATCACTGTCCCGTCCACTCTCCTGCAGCTGTTCCCACTCCAGCCCAACACCAAGAGCATTAAAGCTCCAATTTCACGACCATTAACATCTCAGACCCAACATTCCCACTAAAAGATGATTGTCCTTATGGCTCTTTCCAGATGATGTTTCGCCTCAGCCTGCTCCTTTTGCACACCGGTTTGTGGCGCTGAAGTCTAGCCCTCCGCCCTGTGACACCTTCAGTATCCACACCAGAGAAGTGCTGGGAGGGTGAGAGGATGCTTTTCAATAAGTTGCTTGTCACTTCAGATGACTTATTGGGCACCTTTTAACTTTTAATTATCTGTGTTCTTAGTGGACGCTTTGGCAAGGTGCATAAATGTACAGAGACTAGGACGGGGATGAGGCTCGCTGCCAAAATCATCAACACAAGAAATTCCAAAGAAAGAGTGAGTACACTAGTTTCATTAGTGATGTTTTGATGGCCTAAACAATTATAGACATTTAAAAGTGAAGCAAATACTGTTTTTCACCTTCTAACAAGACCATTTATTTGAGTCTAGACCACAAAGACAGTCATAAGTGTTTTTAAATTGACATTTATATATCATCAATCTGGATAAATAGGCTTTCCATTGAAGTATGCTTATTTAGGATAGAAAATCTGGACTATGAGTGTTAAAAAATGTAATTACAGAAGAAAATCACCTTTAAATTTTGATTAATTCATATTACTAACCAGAAATTAAGTTTTGATATGTTTACAGTAGAAAATGTGCACCATATCTTCATGGAGCATTATCCTTATTTAATATTTTGAATATTTTTAGTATAAAACAGAGATTGATATTTTGTGCCCATATTATGCAGTTATGGTTATTCTCAAAAATATACTCCTCTAAAATAAAACTGTTTTTGTGGTCCAGGGTCACAATTAAATAAGTGATTAGAGTAAATGGATTAATTTTTTGGCCAGTCTTGGTCAATTGCATGTTTATAAAGTTGTTAGCTGCATTTGTTTTAATCTTAGATGTTTAGAAATGATAGTTTAAGAATGTAGATAATCATATAGACCATTTCAATGTGGTCATGTCATTGGCACATGAACATTTCCTGTGACAAGAGGCAATTCAATAATAACTTGATGTTAAAACAGCTATCATAGGATTATTTGTCAATATGTGGCTCCTTTTGCATTATCGGAAGCTATAGAAATAAAAAATGTAAAACAAGAAATATGTTTTGACTATTGTTTTTGTTTACATCCCTCAAAATGGTCTATGCCATTTATTGTTTCCATTTATATAAACACAAACTAGATCAACAATAACATGTATGACCACCTATGGTGTAAAGTAATATATATTACAAATACTCAAATTACTGTAATTGAATATTTTTTCTCAGAATTTTTGTTACTTTACTAAGTTGTTTTAAAAATGAGAACTTTTACTGTCCCTTAAATACATTTTTAGTGCTTTACTCCTCTATTTTCCTTCAACCTGCAGTCACTACTTAATTTTATCATTTCATGTCTATGGTGATTGGCTAAGTAGAAGTCTTGTTATTTCCATCCAATCAAATTGCACATAGAAAAAATCCCTTCATACTGAACAACCTCAAAACACGAACTTTTACAGTGTGAAATCATTAAAAGTATCCACAAAGATACAAAGCCCCAATCCCAATTCTATTTTTGTACCCCTACACCTTCCCTTGGCCCTTAAAACAGAGTGTGAAGGGAAATGGCTTCAAAGTTCACCCCTAAGAAATCGGACACCACTACAGCACCTGCACACGTCATCATATGTCATCACGCTCTCTTGCTTTATTTGAGATCAGACGGTATTTATCTTCAGGAAATCACTAAAGGCATTTATCATGTTATTATAACGATATAATGTAGCAATAAGATCATAATTGTACTGTGCATTTACACCGTGGCCATATTCATCTATTTAAACACACGAAAACAACATTAAAGTCATACCAGACACTGTAAAAAGGTCATTTTCAGCTGCTAGACTTTTCTGTCAGGGTATTCCAGTGTCATCGAGTGTCAGAATGTTGTGGGACTACTATACAGGAATTATTATTAGAGATTATAGATAGCGAAATTTAGCGGTTTTTATTTTAGTGTTTTTTTAAAAAAGCATGACGGTAAAACACAAACGCCATTATGAATGTATTAAAACATGTGCTTGTTTGTTGTAAAAATTTATAATAATGACAAAAAATACTAATTTGTGGATCTCCTTCTGTGTGTAGCCATGCTGTCTTTGTAGATGGTGTATTTTGGAAATTTTCTTACCCCTTGGTTTCAAATGCGATCCTGAAAAATCTGTTTTGAGGGGTATCTAGCCCTTCCCCTTAGCCGTACGCCTTCAAGCTAAAGAGAATTGGGACACCCCTTCATGTGAACACGTAAAACGAGGGGGTAAGGGAGAAGGGCTAAGGGGTAGAATTGGGATTGGGCCTAAATCATTACATGCAAGGACCAACAAACTGTTTAGACTTCATGTCACTGTGACAAGATGAAGGACTTCCACTATGATGACTGAAATCACCTGAGAAGCCTTTATCTGCACCGCTCTCTCCCACCGTGTCCCGTATGTTGCCGTCTTTAGTGCAACCTAGTAATATGGTGGCCGCATAAGATCCAATAAAATCGAAGACACTGGAATTGGAAGTTAAACTGGCGGAGACAGATTAAAAGGCTTAGGCTAAGGGAGTTGGAGCTGGAAATAGAGAGGGAGCGGTTCCGAAGAGGTTATGATCTGTCTTAGCCGGTCGGAGTTTCTTCATTTGCTGTGGATTTCTCCCCACAACAAAATAAATGCACTACAGAATGTTGCGTTTTCACACACATGCACTAATTGCATGTAAACACAACAACCTTTCACAGTGTAACACCCACTACTCATGTGTACTTTTAAAAGGACTCATTTCTACTCCTACTTTGAGTAATATTTACAACAGATACTTTTACTCTGCTTGCACTACATTTTTGGGCATATAATTGCACTTTGAATTGAGATTTTTCAGTACTCTTTCCACCACTGATCACCATTATTCTCATATTCAGCCATTTCAAAAGAGCAAACATATCCTATCCAAGTAAGAAAGCACTATTTCTAGTTTCTGGTCAGGACATGATATGACTGTTCTGTTGTTTTAACCAGGACATGGCACTGAATGAGATGCAGGTCATGAACCAGCTGAGCCACCCCAACATCCTCCAACTTTATGAGGCCTTCGAGGTCAAGAATCAAGTCGTGCTCATCCTGGAGTAGTGAGTAGAAGCAAATCTTTATACAAGCGTAACGTGGGTATGAATCCATTGATTGTCTTGTTTTCTTCAGTGTGGAGGGAGGCGAGCTGTTCGAGAGGATCGTGGATGAAAGCAGTCCACTGACGGAGGTGGATGCGATGGTGTTTGTGAAGCAGATCTGTGAGGGCATTCAGTACATGCACCAGATGTACGTGCTTCATCTGGACCTCAAGGTAACAGGCAAAGCAGAAAGAGTCAGATTTAGACTGCTGTTCTCATACCGACTGTCTGGGATTATAGTGTAAGCCGTTATGGTAACTGCTGTTTTAGACGATAATGTTGAAGGAAAATGTCAGTTATAAATGAACTTTAAGGCAAATTTAAAGCAGCCGTTACTTTAATTGGGTTTTAAAACATGTTGTTTAGTGATTTTTGAAACAACTTTTTAGTTTTCCATTAAAAGAAGACCATAAATCTGACTAAACAGCACATTTTCAGATGTTGTAAATTGAAAAATATATACTTTTTCTATTAAGAGTATAATTTCTAAACCTGACTTGATTTATGCTGTGTTCCATTCAGAAGAGCTCATCTCTATGCCCTAATCCCTTCTAATTGTTTATCCTCTGAAGTGACCGCTATGAAGGGTGTAGGGGACAAAAAAGCTGCACTTTAAAACTCATTTATTTGTCAAGTTAAACTCCAGTTGTCATTCTGTCACAACTTCCCTGCGCTTTACTCATTTTAAGATAGAAATGGGTCACAATGTTTATACATTAATAGAAACTAATAATAAAATGTAAAAAGAATCCTGCACATAATATTAAAGCCTAAAACTTATTTTCTGAGTAAAGTGTTTTGATTTGCACTTAAATAAAAAAATGGATTTGTCTTACTCCTTTTTTATTTTTTATTTCATTTCGTTCATCCTGTTTAATCCTTATTTTTTCCTGTTAGGGCCTTTTAAAGAGCCCCTATTGTGCATTATAAAATGTCATATTTTGGTTTTGGGGGTCTCCAACAACAAGCTAATATGCACGCAAGGTCAAAAAACACTTTCATTGTCTTATAAAATGCATTTATTTTTTACCTAATTATCCCAACGACTCTAATATGATTCGTTCAGCGATTCATTTGTTCCCAAACTCCTCCGTTGCGTGAGGCTAATCTGCTGTGACTGCTCCAATGACCCAATCTGTTGTGTTTGGTCGACTGGGTTCAGTGCGAGACAGAGAGAAATGGCCACCACGGCTATGCAGTAGCAGAGAGTATGTGAGAACCCAATAGAGGAATACAATAAAGCAATGCAGTTAAACACCAGCATATACTGTACTCCTAACCCTAACCCCAAGGAATAACACTGACACACATTCAGTATTAATCCACACAGTTGCAGCGTAGGTTATTGTATCAATAATCTGAAAAATGACAGGAACAAACATAGCACACGGTTGGCTATACTGTGGTGTTGTAAAAATGAACTTTAAACGTTTATTCCCTGCAGCCGAATCTCCATCTGTCAATGGTCGTCATCTTCGCGTCATGATCAGTGCCATGATCCCCGTGCTCCGCTATTGTCTGAAGGGAAAAGTGTGTTCACATTTTACCGGATCCGGCACTACATATTTGCTGATGTACCGTATTGACGTCAACGCGTTCAGGCAAAATATCCGGACCCAACACAATTAATTTATTCGACTCTGAGTCGACTATTTTGTTAAAGAGTCAATAGTTTTAAACAGTGCGTTTCAGATTTAAACCTCAGCTGGATGTTTTCATTCACTTAGTGCTGTGTTACACACTGCATAGAAGGTAATTTTGCACACTATTGGTATGCAAAAATGTTCAATTAAAGTTATCAGGAAGTGCTTTGA
Source organism: Danio aesculapii (assembly GCF_903798145.1). Lineage (NCBI taxonomy): Eukaryota > Metazoa > Chordata > Actinopteri > Cypriniformes > Danionidae > Danio > Danio aesculapii. The sequence goes on along the minus strand of NC_079457.1, from coordinate 16,165,833 downwards.
GCATTTTTGTTTGATGTTTGACTTTATTTGAACTGACACACGAAGACAGGGCGGGACATAGAGTAGCTCCTCCTCCTTTTTAAGAAACAGCCAATAGCATTTATTTTTTTATCACAACTCTACATGTGAGAGTGGTTGAGCTCAAGCAAATATAGCAATAGCATCTTGAAGGGGGTGGGGCATTTCAGATAGTAGAGAGCATTTGATTGGACAGAAGATTTGAGGATTTACATAAACAATTTTAGATCATTTGTTTTGTGGATTTTTATTTTGTGCTTCTTGATTATCAGATTACAGCTTCTTTCAAGTATTTCTCACATATTATTCATCATTTCTGACACCTTTAAAGTGAGACTTAGTGTCGCCCCACCCCTTTTTTAAAAACAGCCAATAGCGTTTTGGTTTTATCACTCCTCTGCCAGTGAGAGTGGTTGAGCTTAAGTGCATCAAATGAAAAGCAAATGAGAAGCGTATTAAATGGGCGGAGCATGTGAGAGGTTAGAGAGCATTTGATTGGTCAAGATTTGATGGGAAACTAAAGTGTGAGGTGACATGAATAAAATGATTTTTCCATTTAGGCGAGGTGACAAACTACAAGCTTTACATGCTTATATCAGTTTTATATCTTATATCTTTGTCACTGTTTTGGAGCACACTAGCTTATAGATATCCTTAAAAACTAACCATATTAATGATACTAACATCTAAAAAACTTTATTTTATTTCATGGGACCTTTAAACCTCTTATACGGCTTGCATAGAGTTGTTTTTTTGTCTGACAGCTTTAAAACAGGGTGATGATCCGACAGTTTATCACTTTCTTTTTCAGCCAGAGAACATCCTCCTTGTTAATCGCTCGAGCCATCAGGTGAAAATTATCGACTTTGGACTAGCCAGGAGGTGGGATTTATACCATGATATTGTTCTTACCCGTGCAGGTTCATGTGTTCGAATAAAGATTAGTGTTGTCATCAGCCATTTTAACTGGCCTGACATTTGCCTTACATACTTTTCTAGTGACAAGCGTGTATTTTTGCATGTGTTAATCCCTTGAGAGTTCAAATATTAGCCAAGGCTTATTTTTATGCTTCGACTAACTTTTCTCTTTGTCCCTCTTCAGATATAAACCACGAGAGAAGCTCAAAGTTTCATTTGGAACGCCTGAGTTTTTAGCTCCGGAGGTCGTGAACTTTGACTTTGTCTCCTTCCCTACAGATATGTGGACTTTGGGAGTTGTCACTTACATGCTGTAAATCACACCAAACTCACATTGCATCGTTTTGTGCTGTAATTTCGATATATGGTCAATGTTGCGATATAAAAAAGTAAGAATTGTGTGAGAAAGAGGTAAAAATTTTGATATAGAGGTAAGTATTGTGAGGAAAAGGGTAAGAATTGTGAGAAAGAGGAAAGAATTGTGAGGAAAAGGGTAAGAACTGCGAAAAAAAAGTAATAATTGCGGGGGGGGGGGGGTAATAATTGTGAGAAAGAGATAAGAATTGTCAGGGAAAAAGGTAAAAATTGTGAAAAAAGTAAGAATTGTGTGAGAAAGAGGTAAGAATTGTGAGGGAAAAGGTAATAATTGTCAGAAAAGCGTAAGAATTGTGAGGAAGAGGTAAGAATTGTGTGAGAAATAGGTATGAATTGTGAGAAAGAGGTAAGAATTGTGTGAGAAAAGGGTAAGAACTGCGAAAAAAGTAATAATTGTGAGGGGTAAAAGTAATAATTGTGGGAAAGAGGTAAGAATTGTGTGAGAAAAGGGTAAGAATTTTGAGAAAGAGATAAGAATTGTAAGAAAAAGGGTAAAAATTGTGAGGATAAGGGTAAGAATTGTGAGGAAAACCTAAGAATTATGTGAGAAAGAAGTAAGAATTGTGAGGATAAAAAAGTAAAAATTAGGAGGAAAAGGGTTAGAATTGTGAGGAAAAGGGTAAGAATTGTCAGGAAAAGGGTAGGAATTGTCAGGAAAAGGGTAAGAATTGTGAGGAAAAGGGTAAGAATTGTGAGGAAAACGTAAGAATTATGTGAGAAAGAAGTAAGAATTGTGAGGATAAAAAAGTAAGAATTGTGAGAAATTCATAATTGTGAGGTAAAAAGTCATAATTGTAAAATACAAAGTCAGGATTTTGATGAAGAAATCTAGAACTGCAGTGTACAAAGTCGGAGCGACAGTATACAAATTTTCTACAATTTAATTCAACACTGCATTATGCAAATAAGTTATTTTTTACGAATGACGTCTTACAAATTAGTTACAAATATTGGCCAACATTGGTGACGTGTGGTAAAAGAACTGGGAGTGAGTCCAATAACATCAAACAAGGGCAGTAAAACAGCATGTAGGGTCACTCAATCATCTGTGTAGTCTAATTAAAGCATTACCAGTGTTATGAAGTATTTTGGCCACCAAAAACTGAAACTTGCGCAACACTGTTAGATTCATGTCAGATAAACTGTTGAATTTATAATATATACAGTTGAAGTCAGAAATATTAGCCCCCCTGAATTATTAGCCCCCTTGTTTATTTTTTTTCCCCAATTTCTGTTTAATGGAGAGACGATTTTTTTTTCAACATTTCTAAACATAATAGTTTTAATAACTCATCTGAAATAACTGATTTATTTTCTCTTTGCCATGATGACAGTAAATAATTTTTGACTAGATATTTTTCAAGACACTTCTATACAGCTTAAAGTGACATTTAAAGGCTTAACTAAGTTAATTAGGTTGACTAGGCAGGTAATTAGGTAATTTATTGTATAATTTTGGTTTGTTCTGTAGACTATCGAAGAAAAAAAAAATAGCTTAAAGCGGCTAATAATTTTGACCTTAAAATGGTATTTAAAAAATGAAAAACTGCTTTTATTTTTGCTGAAATAAAACAAATAAGACTTCCTTCTGATGAAAAAAAAATCAGACATGCTGTGAAAATTTCCTTGCTCTGTTAAACATCATTTGGGAAATATTTAAAAAAGAAAAATCAAAGGAGGTTTAATAATTCTGACTTCAACTATTTTTTTTCTGTTGTTCTAGTTTAAGTGGCCTCTCTCCTTTTTTGGGTGATGACGATGGCCAGACCCTCAATAATGTGCTCATGGGGAACTGGTAGGTTACGATTACATAGATTTTTAATGAAATAATTGATCACAAATGCAGAAATATGTGAAAGCTCATTTCTGTGAAATAAACAAACAGGAAAAATAATTTACAGTAGTCAACATTTTAATTAGTTTTAGGAAAACAAGTGAAAGGTGAAGATGTTTTGAGGACAATTTTGAAAAACTTTTTCGATTCACTTCTAATGTTGACTACTTTGTCTGTATATATATATATATATATATATATATATATATATATATATATATATATATATATATATATATATATATATATATATATATATATATAATTTTATTTATTACATTTTTTTTCTTTAAATTTCACAATTCTGACATTTTGCCCAATCCAAGTTTATAGCACAAGACTCAAATTTTTTGTCTCAGAATTGTGAGTTTATCACAATATTGAGTTACAAACTTCAAATTTTAAAAGTCTCTCATTGTACTTCACAATTCTGACCATTTTCTTGAAGTCAGTATTGTGAGGGGGAAAAGTCAGAATCTGCAAGATGTGAAGTCCGAACTGTGAAATAAAAAGTCAGAATTGGGAAGTATAAAGCCATAACTTTGAGCAAAAATGGGTGAGAATTATTAGATAAGATAGAAAAGAAAAAGCCAGAATTGTGATAAAAAAAAATCTGAGTAGATACTGTCAGAATTGTGAGGGGTAAAATGAGAATTGTGAGTTAAAACAACCCCTCATAACTGTGAAATGAAAAGTCAGAACTATAATAAATGACTTTTTTAATCTTTGGGAGAAATGTGCTACCAAAGAAATATCTAATCTGAAATCTTTTTTGTGTTCATGAAAAATGTAAAAACTTTCAATCTAAAAATGTATGAAGCAGCGCCCCCTTCTGGATGTGTGTAGGTACTTCGACGAGGACGCTTTTGAGCACGTGTCTGCTGACGCTCGGGACTTTGTTTCCAACCTACTGATCAGAGAAAGAAGGTGAAATGAAAATACAAGTTAATCATCATATTTAAATGCTTACCCACTCCAAAACATATAATCATGTTTAGTTGAACACAATATTAGCATACAGTGACTATATAGTGGCACTCAAGTTAAAACAACAACAACAACAGTATTTTGTATGACTTTTGTATATTGCAAAGATTATAGATGTTTGTTTTTAATTCATTATCTGTTTTAGTGGTCGTATGAGTGCCACACAGTGTCTCAAACACCCATGGCTCAATAACATCTTTGAGAAAGCCAAAAGCAGTAACATCGTGCTCAAGTCACAGGTTCTCCTCAAGAAATACATGGCCAGACGAATGTGGAAGGTAAAACACTGAGGACACAATGATCTTCCACTTTCTAAACACTGTTTTAAAGTACTAAATGCTCTCTTGCTCTCCCTCTATACAGAAAAACTACATAGCCATCGCTGCAGCCAATAGGTTCAAGAAGATTGGAAGTTCAGGTTCCTTGACCTCACTCGGAATCTGAGTATGTTCAAACTTTTAAAACACACAGGTCATGTCTTTGTTTTGCTGTGCTGCATTTCAAACCACCTTTTCATATCTGAAGTTTGACTAGCTGCTGATTGTAATAAGTTGCATTGGTAAAACTCAAAAATCTATAATGTGCAATAAACATTTATTTATACAATACATAAATATCTTGTATTTTTTTCAAGCATTCATAAATGAATCATTTATAGCTATATACACTCACCGGCCACTTTATTAGGTACACGTAACTAGTACTGGGTTGGACCCCTTTTGCCTTCAGAACTGCCTTAATCCTTTGTGGCATAGATTCAAAAAGCTACTGGAAGTATTCCTCAGAGATTTTGGTCCATATTGACATGATAGCATCACGCAGTTGCTGCTGATTTGTTGGCTGCACATCCATGATGCGAATCTCCCGTTCCACCACATCCCAAAGCTGCTCTATTGGATTGAGATCTCCTGACTGTAGAGGCTATTTGAGTACATTGTCATGTTCAAGAAGCCAGTCTGAGATGATTTGCACTGTATGACATGGTGCGTTATACTGCTGGAAGTAGCCATCAGAAGATGGGTGCACTGTGGTCATAAAGGGATGGACATGGTCAGCAACAATTCTCAGGTAGGCTGTGGCGTTGACAACATGCTCAATTGGTACTAATGGGCCCAAAGTGTGCCAAGAAAATATCTTCCACACTACTACACTACCTACCACCACCAGGCTGAACTGTTGATTTAAGGCAGGATGGATCCACGCTTTCATGTTGTTGATGTCAAATTCTGATCCTACTATCCGAATGTTGCAGCAGAAATCAAGACTCCACTGGCCAAGTGACGTTTTTCATTTTCTATTGTCCAATTTTGGTGAGCCTGTGTGTGAATTGTAGCCTGAGTTTCCTGTTCTCAGCTGATAGGAGTGGCACCCAGTGTGGTCTTCTGCTGCTGTAGCCCATCCGCCTCAAGGTTGTACATGTTGTGGATCAGAGATGCTCTTCTGCATACCTCGGTTGTAACGATTGGCTATTTGAGTTACTGTTGCCTCTCTATCAGCTCGAACCAGTCTGGCCATTTTCCTCTGACCTCTGGCATAAACAAGGCATTTGCGCCCACAGAACTGCCGCTCACTGGATATTTTCTCTTTTTTGGACCATTCTCTGTAAACCCTAGAGATGGTTGTGCGTGAAAATCACAGTAGATCAGCAGTTTCTGAAATACTCAGACCAGTCCATCTAAAACCAACAACCATGCCACATTCAAAGTCACTTAATACCCCTTTCTTTCCTATTCTGATGCTTGGTTTGAACTGCAGCAGATCGCCTTGATCATGTCTACATGCTTAAATGCATTGAGTTGCTGCCTTGTGATTGACTGATTAGAAATTTTCATTAACGAGCAGTTGGACAGGTGTACCTAATAAAGTGGCTGGTGAGCGTATGTGATAGCGTGTGGATAAAATAAATAAATAAAAGGGAGCAACATTTTTTTTAACTGGTAATGGCTAGAATTTTAATATTCATATTTTAAACGTCCAGTAAATGAAGACCACGTATCAAAAATGCGACAGGAAACAATGGTGGTCTGTCATAATTTACGAGAAGTAATTGTTGGCCCATGAACAGGAAGTAAAAACAAGAAGTTCAATATGTATCTTTGCTGATATCATTACAGTATTTCATGCAGAAGATCCTGTTTTGAAATGTGGCAAAACATTTATATTCATTTACTGATGATGATCATAATGTAAATACTGGTGGTTAAATAAGCAGTGGCGTGTTCATTCAAATTGCATGTGTCATTAGATTTTAAATGTGACTTCCAGAAATAAAACAAATAAGACAGTATTAGAAAAACACATTTTTCCCTTCTCAATGCTTTCATTCATTCATATTTTTTTCCACTCTTGCATGTAAAAACAGGAAAATAAAGCTTACAAAATGGATCCTCAACAGGTACTTGTGCAGACCTGAGTAGAATGTCCCTGGAGTTGAAATTACATCATGCTGATGATGTCAGATTATAATGTCGATGTTATTTAGAGAAATTGGAGAAACAAATCTCAAAGTCTTCAACAGTTGATACAGTTTGTAACTTCTCAGAATGGCTTAGATGACTACAATACATCTTAGCCTCCTCCAGATGTTTGTGGTGCATTTCATTCATTCCAGTGGTTTATTATAAAGTTAATTTATCAAACCATGACAATGTAGCAATAAAACATCACACTGTGTGTTTGTATTACAAGAAAGATTTAACTGAACTAGAAAAGTAAAAATCATACACAAACTTTATGGTAGCTTGAGAAATTCTACTCTGAAATTTTGAAGTAGTTTTAAAGTTTAAATAATTAAAGTAGTTTTAAGAAGATTGAAACAGCTGGCATGTTATGTACAGTACATATATGTTAGCATGTTTCATCGTTAGCATAAATTAGCATGTTTCTATAAACTAGCATGTTGTTAGTATTAATTTAGTATGAATTAGCATGCTGCTAGTATGTTTATAGTATGAATTAGCATGATGCTAATATGATTAGTATGTTTGTTAGTATTTTTCTAGTATAGATTTGTTTATTGTTAGCATGAATTGGTATGTTGTTAGTATGTCCAATGTAAAGTCTAAGGGAGTTTTTTTTACAATGGAAGTCTATGGGACAGTTGCTAGGGAGCTGTAAGTGGTTGCTAGGGTAAGGCTAGTAAGTTGAAAGGTCATCAGTGACTGGCAGATTGGTAGTCTGAGTTAAATGAGTGTAACCTTAAGTCTGTTATTTAAGTCTGTTCGCAAAGTTATGTGGTCACAAAGTTTGGTCCAATGTTAAGTCAATGGGACTTTTCTGAATTTTCCTGGGTCAGTTTATGAAAAACCGAAATGTCGGAATCAGTTGGAAAAGATATAGCAACCCGAGTCAGACCAGTTTGGAGTAAGTTTGGTGGTTGTAGTATGAACTGTCTAGGAGGAGATGCATTTAGAAATTAGTCTCAGAAGAAGAAGAAGAATATTAAGTTTATGTTAAGTATAACACTATGTTGGCTTTCTCAAACCACCATAATGACTTATCTATGCTGACGTCTTCAATATGTCAGATGATATTTACAAGAGTGTAATAAAATCCTGTCTTATCAACTTTACATTGTATAGCAAACAATCCAACTAAACAATTGTTTGGGTTTTATATAATATGTCATAATCATGACACTATAAAGTGTAACCATGTTGTTGTTTTTTTTAGTTTTTTTTGTTGGTTTGATTAGCATTTGTATAACCACAGTTTTAGGTTAGTCAAGTCATTTTTTAATTCTGTAGTGCTTTTACTGTGTCCATTGTGTCAAAGCAGCATTTTCATTTTCAGCAAAATGACTATAAATATAATGGGATGTATCTCAAAGCTTTAAAATACTCCTTTCAGAGGTTTGTGGTTGGTGTACTGAAACTAGATGTGGTTAGCTCATCTATTATTGCAATTCCTTTTGAGAGTTGAAGATAATGAATATGTACTTCGTATTCTGTGTCTGATGAATAGGTCCACTAGTATTTAATTTACCAGTATTTAATAAGAACTAGTATTTAATAAATATAGTGCTCGGCATATATGAGTACACCCCATTTTGAAAATGAATATTTTTATCCATCTCTCAGTGAATATGGTTAATATATTATGGTGCATTTAAACAAAATAGATTTATTAAACAGATATATTTATTAACATAATATTTTAGTCACAGAACATCTTAAGAAATGGAAAGATAATACTTTTAAATTCATACAAAACATTTCTACAAAATTGTGTATATTTTTTGTTTCTCTTGATTTTTTACTATTTTTGAAAAAATGTATTTAATATTTTTTCCCTAACATATCAATTTGGGCTACTCATTTTTGGACCATTATTGTAAGTTATTTTTTTTAGATTAGCTCCAGATTTGGCTTTAGGACTGACTAAAAACTAATGTATATGCACAAATATGGTATTGTAAAGCTTTCCATAGAAGATATTCATTTAAATGAGAGATGTGGGGTGTGCTCATATTTGCAGAGCACTGTATATATTGAATAGGTACTAGTTAATATATAAAAGATATTAGTATCTAAAAAAAGAATAGTTGCATGAAAACTGATGCCATACAGTGCCATACAGCTGTTTTGACATTTAATCTATAACCCGTACTAGTATCTATTTTCTTGTTACGAGTGCTAATTTTTTGATACTAATATCTTTTCCATTAAGTACTAGTACTTATTCATTCTATACTAGTGCCTATTCTTTAGATACTAGTGCTTTTAAAAAAAATACTAGTTAGACACTACTCATTAGACACTAGTTATTTTTATTAGACACTAGTACTCATTCATTAGATAGTACCTATTAAATAGATACTAGTACTTATTAAATAGATACTAGTTCTTATTTATTAGACACTAGAACTTATTTTAATAGTGACTAGCAACTATTATGTTGTTAATAACAAATAATTTTTTTCCATTGATTTCTATGGGATCTGTCATTGAGATATCAACTATTCAGTTTTGACTAGTATGTATTCCAGCGGGGACTAGTACATATTTTTATGTACTAGTAGTTAATCATTATGTACCATATATATTAATTAGATACTAGTACCTAATTAATATATACTAGTACTTATGTTTTAGATACTAGTACTTATTCATTAAATAGTATATATTTAATAGATATAGAGCTAATTAATTAGATACTAGTACACATTTATTGGATACTATTACTTGTTTGAAATGTTACTAGTAAACTGTTTAATTGAACTTTACTCTTCCGTTTGTACTAGTCATAACATAAGAAAAAAGCAGAATTGACTAGTAAAATAAAAATTGTTATAAGAATAGTTATAAAAGATACTAGTGTCTAATAAATAAATACCAATGAATAACTACTAGTATCTATTTAATAGTTATTTCTATTTAATGAATTGGTACCCGTATCTTTTTAATAAGTACTAGTATTTATTAAATAGATACTAGTACCTAATGAAGAAGTACTAGTATCTAATACATAAGTAATAGTATATAATACTTAAGTACTAGTATCTATTAATTAGGTAGTATATAATAAATAAGTATTAGTATCTAATGATTAACTACTAGTATAAAAATATGTACAGGTCCCAGCTGGAATACATATTGTCAAAACTGAATAGTTGATATCTCAATGACAGTCCCCATAGAAATCAATGGAAAATGTTTTAATTTGGTACTAGTAATAACAGAATAGTTACTAGTCACTATTAAAATAAGTACTAGTATCTCATAAATAAGAACTAGTATCCATTTAATAAGTACTACTACCTACTAAGTAGATACTAGTCTCTAATGAATAAGTACTAGTGTCTAAAACACAAGTACTAGTATCTACTTAATAGGTACTAGTATCTAATAAAATGAACTCTAATGAGTAAGCACTAGTGTATTTTTAAAAAGCACTAGTATCTAATAAATAAGTACTAGTACTTAATGGAAAAGATACAAGTATCTAAAAAAACAAGCACTAGTAACATGAAAATAGATACTAGTATGGGCTTAAATGTCAAAATGGCTTGCCATAAACGGCTTGCCATATCTTTTGGTAAACCTTGTTACTAGTAAAATATATATATATAAATACTGAGTACACCTTTAAAATGTGACGTTTGCCTTGTTGTCAACAACCTGTTAAACATTATTAGCCATCTAAAGGGTTTACAGCATATAAGACATGAAGGCTTCTCTAAACAGATGTGTTTTTTTTTGTGTGTGTACTAGTAGGCTCAGCATAATCCGCAGCAAGGGGTGGGGTGCTATTGGGACGGGTTACATTTACTAAGTACACACTCATCGACTAGTCACATCCGTGTACTGTTGCTTGGATCGACAGCATCCAAGTTTTCGCTGTACAAGTTTCGCTTTGCTGAAGATTTTATTCAAGGTAAGTGGTTTTTATTTTTCACACAAATGTATTATAGACAGGCGCGCGACACATCTGCTTTGAAAATTTAACAGATTTTCTAGTAACGTTAGTTTCGAAATTGAAGACGACGCCAGATTTCCTCGTCGCTTAAAGGTAACTTGGTTTCTTTCTGTTATCTTAAATAATTAGTTTTGCCTGGAAATCCTCGAAATTACACGCTGGGTGTAATTTTGTTAACCCAGTGAATAGCCACATTGTTTCCTCCGCCAGTCGTCTTATGTCGTAGAGGGAATTTCAACAGACTTGCCTTTTCCGAGAGAGCAAAACTAGAAGTCTTCACAACTTTAGACGTGTGGATTTCCTTCGCAAGCACGACAAACCTTTATTTGGTTAGATTTAACATACCATCGTGCAAAAATCTTATAAAGTTGGTAAATTGGCGAGTTTAGAAAGTAAAGGTGGTTGTGTAATACAGCAGTACGTTAGGTGGATTATGAGGAACAAGGAAAGAAAACCGTTGAGTGTCGCCATCATATTTGAAATATATATTTATTTAGGCTAACGCTATTTAAGTTACAGTTGATTTACTGACGTAGTTAAAAGACTGTCGATTTTTTATGCTTAATTGGCAAATAATTCACGCTACATGTTATAACAATGACTATGACTATTAATCGCGTGACCGAAGTCAGATGATGTAAAGACAGGAGTTTAACCTTTCTCACGGTTTTACTTAGTTCCTTGTTACTGAACACACGTCAACAGTTGTCATTTCGTGTTACATTTAGCTGGGTAATATTTTTGGTGTTATTAAAGGGAATGAGGATTGTTATTACAACATCTTTTACTCGCATTAGTTTTGCGAATGGGTTTTGTTTCGCTTCTAGATGACACACAAGTAATCCAAATATAATTGTTGTAAGAATTTATAATAAACGAACTGACAATCACACAATGAGTCATTCAGCAAAAAAAAAAAAAAAAAAAAAAACTATGTATAATAAAAAGTATTTTTATGTTCAAACATAACATGTCCACCCTTTAATAATTAGGGAGTAAAATAATTTGATAAAATGTAGTCTTTTGCAAGAGATAATTTTCTATATACTTAGTAACATAAAGGAGGTTGAAATTTATGTTTTGAATTATATTTTAAAGCTAATACTATATGGCCAAGTATTTAAATATGATGATGAAAAAGATTATAGCATATATAGTAGTATAACACCATAGTATTTTGTTAACTTTTTATAATGATATGTACAAGAAAAATGAACAAAACTAAACAAAATGTTCACTCTATTATAGACCATTTCAATGTGTTGATGTCTTTGGCTCATTAAAATTTCCAGCTTGTTGTTAAACTATTTTCCAACTGTAACAAGAGGTAATTCAACCATAACTTGACATTAAAACAGCTATCACAACATTATTTATCAATTTGTGGCCATTTTTGGATTTTTGGAAGCTATAGAAATAAAAAACGTAAAATGCATTTGGACCAATGTTATTGTTTACATCCCTCAACATGGTCTATAATAATGTAGAATATTGCTTTTATGATCAACTAGTATGACTTATAGTAAAGTTAACAAAAAGTTTGTCATGTGTCACTGCCCAAAAACATTTTGTTGAAACTAATTCTCTATGAGTAATCTTTTTCACGTTTAAACTCAAGTATTTTATTCTTTTTATTGTATGATTATTTGTATTTTTATAATGCTAACAATATATATGCACCACATAATTAATTCATTAAAATCACCAATATATTCATGTGTAAAGACCAAGCCAGGGCTTTAGACTGCAAACAAAATGGTGGCAACTGCGATATTTTGGTTAACGTGAACAAAGTAAAAGTAAAGTCTCATGATGCAACACCTCTAATTGGAGCACTCGCACCCCAAGCTCGTTCTCTCAGTCTTTGTCTCACAACTGCTGAGAGTCAGTGAGAAAATCATTCAGCGACAAACCAGCATATACAGATTAGCAGAATGTTTCATCAACATACAATGTTATTATGATTCCTAAAGAAAAAGGGTCCAGCTGAGAAAGGCACTTGTAGCACTACCAGTGAGAGCCCTGCAAACACAAAACAATTAGCCTAAAGCCACGCAAACTGTTTTCTATTCTTATGGGTGGAGTTAACGGAGTAAATACATAGCTGTAGGTGTAGGGCAATTAAAAAAAGAAGAAACCATTGCTTGTTTTTTACTTTAGAGCTTTATTCTAATTTGATTTTGTTATTACCAATATGCCAGAGGCAGCTTAGTTCCTTATATTATTTTTCATGTTCATGAGGTGCATATACATATATGACTTTTAATCATGAATAAAATTTTGCTAAATAATTAGGATTATTGTTTTTTTCTTTACCTTTAATATACATTTGAAGTCAGAATTATTCGCCCCTCTTTGATTTTTTTTTTTTCTTTTTTAAATATTTTTCAAATGATGTTTAACAGAGCAAGGAAATTTTCACAGTATGTCTGATAATAATTTTTCTTCTGGAGAAAGTCTTATTTGTTTTATTTCGGCTGGAATATAAGCAGTTTTTAAATTTTAAAAGCCATTTTAATGTCAAAATTATTAGCCCCTTTAAGCTTTTTTTATTCGATAGTCTACAGAACAAACCATCTTTATACAATAACTTGCCTAATTACCCCAACCTGCCTAGTTAACCTAATTAACCTAGAAAATATCTAGTAAAACATTATTTACCGTCATCATGGCAAAGATAAAATAAATCAGTTATTAGAAATGAGTTATTAAAACTATTGTGTTTAGAAATGTGTTAAAAATCTTCTCTCCGTTAAACAGAAATTGGGGGAAAAAATAAACGGGGGCTAATAATTCTGACTTCAACTGTATGCTTTCTTTCAATTGTTTGAAAGGGATATTTGACAGAGATACTCAGTTAATTATTAGCCTCATTTAGCTTGTGTCAGTAAACTGACCTATATATTGTTTCTGTATTTTTAACCTTGCGCTGCTATTAAGGCTTGTGGGTGCGGTCGTGTGCTTTCATTTATGTGTTTTTAACCTTGATTTCGTTTACAGGATTTAACAGAGAACCACCATGGCTGTAGAAGGAGGAGCGAAATGTGTCAAATACCTGCTCTTTTTCTTTAATTTCATCTTCTGGGTAAGTAACACATAACATCTGTAATATATCACGCCACATTCTCCATTAGCCAGGCGTTGTGCCATAACAGCTTGACCCATTTCTGTGAATCGCCAATGGCTTATTGCATGTTTTAAACTCCAAAAAATATTTTGGCTGCTTGTTCATACTACTTATTTAAAATAAGTGGAAACAACACAATTCTTGAGTTTTTTTTTTGGAGACAACCTAATTGTTTTGTGTCCAATCTTCTTAAATGTGTTAACTTAATCGATCTGTGTGGGGACAGCATGAATGAATTTTGTGGAACCCTGCATTTACTACAGTGTTTGGAAACTGTGTTGTGAAACATTTATATTCCTTTTCACAATCACATTGTGTTAGTTTAGCTCTCATCCGTAGCTTTGACGTAAAAAGGAGAAATGAAATTGACATTCTTCTCTACAACGTAAATAAATCTTGTGGTTGGCGGATTCCTTCGGTTCTCAAAACCTCAAAACTAAGAGAGTTTGGGAGTTGCTAATAACTATGACTCATACTTTTTCCAGTGAAGGAGTTTAGCAGACCCACATAGACTTTATCTTATGATGACTCAGAGTGTAACGCCAGAAATTTCACAACATCCAGGAAAACATGCTTCCTGACTTTGTCAGATGACTGGAACACATTATAGTCATGTTGAGCTAGCTTGTAGATAAACCATGATTTTTAAGCTACAAAATACCTGTTGCTCATTAACATCATAGTCATTTACTTAAGAATTAGGTGAACATTTTAGTTGGCACATTTTATGGTTTTCCCATTTGAAGCAAGTTTTAAATAAATGAACAGTTCGTCTTAAAATGAAAATGATTTACTCTCCTTCAGTTAAATTTTTTTTATTTTGAACACAAAAGAAGATACTTTGAAGAATGTAGGTAACTGCAAGCCAATTACAGTACTTCCATGGAATTTGTTCCTTATTATTGAAGTCAATGACTACCGATTACCAGCATTCTTCAAAAGAGCTTGTGTTTTACAGAAAATAAGGAAACTCAGAAAGGGCGAGTACATTTTGGGTGAACTATCCAACATAGGCTCATTCTCAAAACGCAGCCCTATATACATTTCTGGAGATCACGAATTATGTAGCCAGAAGTACGTATGGCTACATTGCGTCTTTAAAACGAACACTACGGGGCGCTATGACTCTTACTAGCTGACCGCTTACCGCTAATAGACAGCTTTCCCCGCTGCTTCCAGTTTGTCCAGTTAGCTCGCTATGTACGTTGGTGGACTTGAGACGCAGAGAGGAGTTGACCATGAAGACGGGGTTTGAGTCCGGGGAAGAACGGTTCTAGAAAACGGGTAAGAAAAAAACAGAGGCCAGAAATAAAATAAACAAGTAAATAACTGGGTGAGAATATGGTAAAATCTGAAAATGTGGTAAAAATCAGTCGAGGGCTTTTCTTTTTTTGGATTGCTTTTTAAAACTGTTTAGGGAAGTGGGTTTAGGGAAGTGGGTGGGCGGGGTCAGTTGGTGCTTTTGAAAACACTATTGGTTGGGTTTAGGGAAGGAGAAGGGTGGGTCAGTCCAGTCATTCAGTCAACAGCAGCCTCTGGTGGATTTACATGAGAGGAGCAGGCACGAACGGCACTCACGGAAATTTTTTAAAATGTGATAAAAGCGCGTACAGCGACCTCCGGTGGATTTGTGAAAACAAAAACTGCAAAAAACGTACCTCCTGGGACATATTTGGAGCTCTCCAGAAATGTATATAGAGATACGGTTTCAGAATGAGCCTGGGTTGCAACTATCCCTTTAAATGTGCCAACTTGAAAAAGGCTTAATAGAGTGATTCATAGGTTTCAACTTAAAATGGGAGTAAAGCAGAAATGTGGTTTTGTTGTTAGTAGACTCTGGGGATTAAAGTGTTTATGGCTGTCCTTCAGCAGTTAGCTGATAATGTACGTAGGTTTCCGTTTAGGTCATGGAAACATAACACATGCACATCCTAGCAAGTTTTTTTCGATCACATATAACACTCTCCACGCATTCTTCTTTTGCTCTTTGATATCGGCGTGGCTTAGTATATAAATGTTTCCTGGTGTAGGTGTGCAAACCACACACTCTGTTTAAAATGTAACCTGAGCAGTAGTTTGTGTGTTTTCTGATAACAAAACACATTCTTTCACATGTGCAACACTCTTACTTGGGTAACATGCCTTCAGATTCACAACATAGCAGCTAATGGCAGTTGATTTTCAAGAGATGACAACTTGTTTTCACAAATGCAGTATACAAGTTCACTTTTGCACCCACACAATCATGATGTAGCAGTCAGATTGCAGAAGCAAAATGTAATTATTCACAATGACTGATAAACCTTTAAAGAAAAAATGGTTAGTGAGCTATGATGTTTTTAATTGTTTGCATACAGTATGTATATATGGGGCATTCTACCAGAAACATACATTATCTGTCCCTGAAATAAAAACATAAATACAGTGAATAAAAATGATTTCATCCCAAAAAATTTTAAACTGGACTGATGGTTGATTTCTGTGAGTTGTTCTGTAAAGGAATATGTCATTTATTTGGTTCTCAGATTTTTTTCTTTATTAAAAACACTTTACAAATGAACAAACCTATACTAAAAACTTATTTAGAAAAAATACTTCAGAAACAGCTAGTTTAAGTTGTTATCATTCACATTAATTGATTAAAAACATGCATTTATAAATTAAATTCTACAAATAAATACTACCAATATGTCATGCAAATAAATTAGCAATTTTCCTCGTGTTTCTGTCGGTCCTGCCTGTCACATTTGCATTAAATTTAACATAAAATTCATTGCAATACACGTTTAAGGCTATGACTCGAAAGTGACATCATTTGAAGGAGAAGCTTTACTGGAATGACTTTACCGGTAAATTCAAAAAAGTGCTGTTCACACAGACAAGAACGTTACGAAATTTTTCCGGAAATGACCATTCACATATCCATTCCAAAATACCAGTAAATTCTGACATCCTTAACCAGAAATGAGCTCTAAACGGCTGCGCTTGTATTTGTAAACTTTTGACAACATTACAAACTCTGTAGATGGATAAGTATTGTGAACAACTTTGATGAAAACATATGGAGAAACACTTTCGCATGTCGAGGTCAAAGACGTCGAGATGTTCATAATATGTGTGTATTTCTATAAACTAAATTCTTGTTTATTTACTTCTTATTTCGTTTAAATAAATGGTTAATATTTTTTAGCCTACTATGTGTTTTTTTTTTGTTTGGCTACAGAACAAACAACTGGTGTCTAATGGCATGCCTAATTAATCTAACATGCCTAGTTAACCTAATTAGCCTAAGTATCCTTTTTAATTGCACTAATACTACTGTCTTACTAAACAACTAGAAACATCATGTACAGTCATTATGGCAAATACAAAAGAAATTAATTATTAGAAATTAGCTATTAAAACTATTGTGTTGAAAAATGTGTTCTCTCCTTTAAACAGCAATTGGGAATTATTTAAAAAAGACTAATCATTTTGTCTTTAGCTGTATGTTTTTGTCGAACCCTTCTGCTCACATTAATTGAAACTATTTTTAAAACAATCATAATAAATTTGTTAATAAATTGTGGTAGATCAAAATAAACAATAAATGTTGTGAAATTATATTCCTACATAATCATAAAGGAGCAATTCTAGGGTACTTTATCCAGAAGTTTCCCAAGGGTTGTGTGAGGAAAAACACCAGTGTCACTGTTGTGTCTAATAACAGTACAGTCATGAAATGAAAGTACTTTCCCAGGGAAAGTATCTTCCATTTGAATACATGGAGATTTCCAGCTATGAATTTAAGCAGTACAAAACAAGGCATCTGATGTATATTTAGATAATTAAAGAATTTATGTAAAGATTTTTTTCAATTAAGATCTGTTAATTTATTTTAAGACTTACGCTAGAAATATTTCCTGACAATTCCTTTCAAAAATATCCTTTGAAATAGAAAATAAACAGAAACTGAATTTTAAAACACTCTACAGGTATGTGGCATTGTGCTGGGAATTTATTAGTTAGACTATTTCTCAAAAGACATTACAAATTGTGAAGTTCAGTCTCAGTCATGTGATTGATCTTCCTATTTATGACGCCATCATGTGACTTCTCAATATGATTATCAGCGTTCATCCGTGTCACACTCTGTGAAGTAATACCAAAGGCCAGCTGGAATATGGACTGATAATTACATTAACACCACTCCTTATTTAGGACATTGTCGTGTGTATGTTGAAGTAACAACAGACACTCCTGGTAATTTCAGCGCATATCTTTATTCACTAAGCAAATGAAACTTTGAACCGTTTCCTTTTTGTCTATTTCATACAGGTGCCTGCTGCCACTTATTACCATCAAATATTTACACTGGTGTTGCTTTGTATGTTGGTCAAACCGATGTAGTCATAAAAGTTAAGAGACATTCATATACGCTATATTTGTACAGCTGACACGTACATACTTTTAAACATCCTTTCCGCTTTGCTCAGCTGTGCCGCTCAGTCCCGGTTCACTTGAAACATTTACACAGTGCATTATCTGTTTGATAAAGATGTTAACTAATTTGCTGATAAACTTTACATAGCATTATAAACAGTGCGTCAGCGCCATTGACAAATGACTGAAACAAAAACAAATCTATAGACCATTACACTGAATTTTATTTGTTTTAAGTGCGTCCTATATGTTTTCTACAATGTGTGTTTTTTTTTTCTGCAAGCGCAAATAAGTGTAATAGGGATGTCATGATACTGGAATTCGGTTCCAATTGATACAGAAATTTTTTAAAACGTTCTTAAACACCGCTGATTGGCCGTGAAGGTCATCATTTTACTGAACACTCTGCTGTTTACTGAGTGTAACCACAGATACAGGGACACTGGAGCATTTTAAAGCTGCGATTCAGCAGCGGATCGCTCATATGTCAGCATATAGACAAACCAGCTGATCTTTTGTATTGTCTTTATAAGGGAAAAACATTATGTAAAAATGTATTTCGCTTATCTGTATGACCAAATTGTATCTTAATGTTACGTTTACACAACAATGTAACCAAAAATAGAAAAGCTTTTAACTTGCGTAATACGTTTCACATTTAGTTGACGAAGTTTTCAAAACGATCCCCGTTTACACATGCAAAGATGGGGAAAAACGGTCTATTAAAATAGTGACGCATTTTGAAAATCTCACAATCAATGCCAACTTGATTTCTCAAAACATTTTTGCCTCACAGCTCTTATGTATCTTAGTATGCCAGGTCAGTATTTGGTACTGTTGCCTTGTTAGCAAATAGTAACAAAGAGTAAAAGCAAAAAGTAACAAAGAACTCGACGGTTAATCGAGGGGATTTTCATGCACGCTTTGTCTGTAAAGCCAGCTCTTGTAAACCTCCAGCACATGCATTCAGATACACAAGAGTCATAGTACACTGAAAAGCTATGCAAAAATTGTTTTTAAATTCTGATTTGATTTAATCATTTGATAATGAAATCGAGATGATCATTCGGCAATATTGACAGCTGTTTAAGTAGCTTTTCAATGAACTACGAGTCTGTGTAGTAAACGTGAAATATGTACATATAATAACATGGTTTTACTCCAAACTCACCTCACAACTAGGGCCAGACAGAATCTGTGGACATTTTTTTATATTTCTGTCTAGCCAGTGTCTAAGGACAATGTTAATTTGATGTCCAATAATGACTTCAAATGACGTTGATAATTGGTGGATTTTAGCTTGTGTTAGAAAGTGAACAAAATCCAATGTTGAGCCAACATCTTAAACAGTAAACATCTGTCATCTTTTCATCAGTGACATGCATCTAAACAGTCTCTAGGTCATTGCGTGTAAAGCATTTGGACATCTTCTTGGACACTTTTAATGTTTCCAAACAGTTTGCTGCAATTATAAATCGCCCATGTCTTGAGGTAGTTCATTATGAGGAGATTTACCTTCTATGTGTGATCTGATTGGACAGGAATCACAGAACTGATTTTTCTAATCCCCATAGACAAGAAAAAATAAAGTACTGACTACAGGTTGAAGTAAAGTTGTGGAGTAAAAATACCAACACTGCACTAAAAATGAATTCAAGGGAAAGTAAAAATACGCATTTTTTAAAACTACTTAGTAAATTACAATTCCTGAGAAAAACTGCTCACAGTAATTAGTACAAAGTATTTGTAATTTGTTACTTAACACCACTGCTCATAACTCATTCAATCAAGTGTTTGAAATAAATCCTTCTGTGAGACTATTCTGTAGTCATGTGTTTATTAGTCATACTGAATCAGTGAAAGCATAGCATTGCTAACTTGAATTTGCAGTCAAACAAACAGACACAGAGAAAATGAGTGAAGTACAAAACCTTGTTTCCATAATAGTATCTGCAAATTGGTCATCATTAAGGAAAATAGTTGCATTTAGCTTTCACTTTATTTGGCAAGACGTTTCTACACCAACTATTCAAACTACACTGGAAAAAAATATCTGTAATTTCGCAGTTTTCCGTATTTTGTGATTCATGTTTTTATTTTTCCCCATATATTTATGCTTTTGAATTGCATTGTGGGAGCTTAAGCTTTCTTCCAACAACTTTTAACCTTGGTTGGTGTTGTATATTATTGTACTAAAACCTTGTATTAAACTGCCTGTAAATTTCTGTTATTTTACAGACTGATTTCTCTATAAATGATTTCAAACCACTAAAATGTCAATAAAAGTCACTGTTTTTAACTGTAGAGTAAAATTTTCGAAAGTCGACAGAGTCAAGATCCAGTAATGCAATTCACAACTGTAAATAAACAGAAAATACGGAAATTGTTAATTAACACATATTTTTTGCAATGCAGGACTCTGTTGTATATAGCGAATGTGAAAATAAATCGTGTTTATCAATTGTATGTTCAAAATGGAGTTGGTGCTGTTTTTTAATTCACTTTGAGATCATTTGAAAATACCAATTGTTTCATCCTTTTTCTGTTTCTAATTAAACAACTGTGTCGGAATAAAATGTAAGTTGATTGCGGTTCAATATCAATTTGATGAATAACTAAAACATTATTGAGAAATCTATTGGCTTCAACCATTTTTTCTCTTTCTCATTTCTAGCTGTGTGGCCTGGCCCTGATAGTTCTGGGAATACTGGTTCACGTTTCTTTGCACAACACGGCGATCCTCAAAGGAGCCTCTGGTTCTCCTCTGGTGCTGATAGTGGTGGGCGTCATCATCTTCTTCATCTCTTTCTTCGGCTGTTGTGGCGCCTGGAAGGAAAATCAGTGCATGGTCGTTACGGTGAGGATGGCTGATGAAAATATTTTTGTTCTATTGAATAGAATGAGGGCGTGAACTGATTGTGGTTCAGTTAAGATAAGGGAAGTGGTCTAATGAGGTTTCTTCAGATATTTGTAAGGTCTGAAAATTCATACTGAGGTTACTGCTTATTTATTTGCTCCATCTTTCAATATTTTAACACATAGTTAGATGTAATCTTTTTGTAAACAAATGCTCATTTAAAAGACTATGAAGTACTTTTATTGATAATTCAATAGGCTTTTTTCAGACGTGTAAATCTGAAGTAGCCCTTTTTACCACTTTTATTGATAAATGTAATTTTTAGCTTCATAAACACAGTTTTCTGTAACAATAATGGTTCTTTTTATAAAAAAAATGTTTGAAATGCTTTTCTGCTTCATATTTTTGTGGAAACAGAACATGTTTTACTATGAAGAATTATTTATTGAATGGAGTATTTAAAATAACAGCATTTATCGAAATTCAACATGTCATTAATGAATAAGATATGTTTCTAGAGGAAAAAAGTTATGGTCATGGTTATTTATTTGATCTACTATAACTATATCGGCACTGGTGGGAGGCATGGGTTGGCTGAGTGCCATAGTGCCCTCCACCCTTGAAGATATACAGCCATATTGCACTGCTTCTCATGTGATATTGCTTTTATACAACAGTTAGACAGCATAATCGTGTATATAAAAAAAGAAAATCAAACACAGAGTCTCAAAAACTCTTTTGTGAGAGGAACTACTTCCGCCATTCATTCACATCTGCAGCTGACACTCAGAACAGCAGAAACCATTGCTCATTCACCAACGTTACGTTAGAGCTTGTATTTAAATGATTCTCTAGTGTAATATCTACAGCTGATTTTATTCACATTTTAAGATTATATGGCTGAATGGCATGAATTGTCATCAGTATTTCTCTGTTGCTATTGGCATATTACAATAATTAACCTCAAAAAAAGTCCCCTAAGGACTTATTATGCAGTCTTGTGGCGGAACATCAACCATCTTTGCTCTGCTCAGTATGGCCGATGCACTGAATCTCCGAAATTATAAATATGTAAAATAGGCACTATCCTTATAAATAAACTGCATAGTTGCAATCTAAATAACAACATTTCTGCCTAAAAAACCCTCAAAAGTTTATTATGTTGTCCAACAGCTCTAATATTTGTCAAACTGTAGAGAGTTTATTCATCTGCTGTCACTCTGTGCGCGAAGTAATTAATAAACAAGGGTGAAAAGGCTGTACGAGTGCTGTTACCAGCCAATCTGATTTGACAACCAGACAGAACTGTTTTATATATACAGATGAAGTCAGAATTATTATTTTTTTCTTTTTTAAATATTTCCAAAATAATGTTTAACAGAGCAAAGAAATTTTCACAGTAGTTCAGATAATATTTTGTCTTCTGGAGAAAGTCTTATTTGTTTTATTTTCCATAGAATAAAAGTAGTTTTTAATTTTTTAAAAGCCATTTTAATTTCAAAATTATTAGCCCCTTTAAGCTATTTTTTTTCCGATAGTCTACAGAACAAACCATCATTATACAATATCTTGCCTAATTACCCTAACCTGCCTAGTTAACCTAATTATCTTAGTTAAGTCTTTAAATTGCCCTTTAAGCTGAATACTAGTATCTTGATAAATATCTAGTAAAATATTATGTGCTTTCATCATGGCAAAAAGAAAATAAATCAGTTATTAGAGATGAGTTATTAAAACTATTATGTTTAGAAATGTGTTAAAAAAAAATCTGCTCTCTGTTAAACAGAAATTGGGGGAAAAAAATAAACAGGGGGGCTAATAATTCTGACTTCAACTGTGTGTATGTGTATATATATGTATATATATGTATATATATATATATATATATATATATATATATATATATATATATGTATATATATATATATATATGTATATGTGTGTGTGTATATATATATATATATATATATATATATGTATATATATATATATATATATGTATATGTATATATATATATGTATATGTATATATATGTGAGAGAGATAACACTTACCCCATTGATCAAATAACTTGCATTCTTAAGTTATTCTAATAATAAATAAATACTTCATTTTAAAGCAGGAAGTACTAAAATACAAACGGATTTAAAAAAAAATTCAACATAACATAAAACTTTATTGACTAACTGAAGTATTATGTATATATGTGAGGTTGTATTTTAATTCAGTTCTGTGATGCAGCACACAAACTTCATTTACACCAGGCTAAATGTTTTTGCTGATGCTTGTGTTTATATACAGACTAACGTGGAGCCATGTTAACACTATTGACATTGTCAACACATGACCAACAGGTCAAACCAGATTCCTCCTACAGAACACTTCATTTGATCGGCATATCTCCATTTTTGAACAAAGCGGAAGACAAACAGTTGCCATGAACTAACATAATAATATAATGATGTATAATAATATAATATAATAATGTGCCATTGCTTACATTGACACACAGTAGAACAGCACTTAGCAGCTTTCAAAAAAAGCATTTTGTAGATTTTTTTGTCTTGTCATTCCCTATCCTATCAGTCACCCTCTCAATCTTTGTGTTCCCTCAGTTTGCAATCATTCTCTCCCTCATCGTCATCACTGAAATTGGAGCCGGCATTGCTGGATACATCTTCCGTGGGAAAGTGAGGAATGCTCTCATTGCCACTTCATTACAATTGCCCAGTTTTCCCAGTACCGTTTGACTCATGAAAATCTGTTTCTCTGCAGGTGAATGAACTGCTTGATCAGAGCTTTCATACCATGATCACAGGATACAACAAGACAGAGGAATACCGAACAACCCTGGATTCTATACAGAAGCAGGTCGGTGAAGCAAAAACTCTCAAATTTTCAGATGTGTGATTGTTCCCTGGACTCTTACAAGAGTCTGTCCTGCCTTGTTTGCACAGTGCCACCTGCTGACGCTATAAAGACATCCTGTTTCCTCTTATAATGTCATCTGCTTTACTTGCTTTCTGAATATTAAATAACATGAATTTGTTTTTCCATTAGCTCCAGTGCTGTGGAGGAAACTCCTCTTCTGATTGGGTGAACTTCAGTGCTGATCACATTTCGGTCCCAGATTCCTGCTGTAAAAACATCACTAAGAATTGTGGTATTGGAGCTTTAATGAAACCCACCACAATCTATACACAAGTAAGATTTTCCTTCTTTTAGTTTACCTCTGTTTTATTGATGCATATTAGTTACAGTATTAAATACAATGAATCACAAGACAACTGTTTGTCAGCAGAAAACTAAATTAGTTCACAGTGTTCGAACTATACCTTGGCCTTTGGGGGAGCCCACTTTTTTGGTTGGGGTAATGGGTACAGTTGCTTTGATCTAGAAAGTCCCTTGCCACAATGAAGTTGGCTATAAAAAACACAGGATCCCTGTCCTTAAACAGCAATGTATAAGCAAAAAAATTATAAATATAAAACAAATATAAAGGTAGAACAAAGCACCATGATAGTTTCGGTTTACTTTCTCGCTAAGAAGAGCTTGTTTTCCCATCAATAACTTTCTTTAACACTTGAAAATATCTTTTGATATTGTCCAACATGTTTACAGCAATGTCACGGTGTTTAACATTGTATTGACCTATTGTATAAAGCAAATAAAACGAAACACAACGTCACATCATTTGTTTCGGGCAATGAATAAGCAGTGTCTCAACATCCATATAAAAGCATCTGGCTGTCAGTCTTTGACATGACTGGACTTTGCTCCTCAGCAGCGCCCCCACACCTTGATGCTCATGACGAAGTGTAGTTACACTTTTTTTAAATGAGGTGTAAATCGCCGTCATGCATAAATGAATGATATTTTTGCACTTTTACACATAATAATCCTTGATCACATTACACAATATTGAAACTGCACCTCAAAATAACACATTGTCAATATTTTTTTGAGACCCCCCAAAATTTCACAAATCATGTATTCAGGGGAGCCCAGGGAGTTCACATTTTCTCCCTCTGAATCAAACTGTGCATTTCTATATTCTCGCATCGAAAACAGTTAGGGCAAAACACAAATAAACAAATAATATAATAAAATCAATATAAATGAAATATAATTATAAGTAACTAACACATATTAGGCCATACAGCAATACAGAAAAATATATAGATACAAATATGCAAAAGATACAACAGTATAAAATAAAAAATTCATGAAAAAATATATATTAAAAAAGGAAGAAAGAAAAAAGATATAAACATGCATTTTTTTTGTGTTTTCTCCATTTATAACTAAACCAGGGGCAAGGAAAATAGGTCAACTATAGTTTATATTTATTTTATAAATGTGAGAGGAAGGGTTGCCAAATAGCGTCAGATATTTCAGTATTACCACACACTGTATACCTATATTTTTCTATTTAAATAGACTGCATCCAATGTACTTAACTTTTTCCAGCTCAGTGTTAAAAGCCTTTTAGCAATGATTAAACAGAAGGTGAGTGTGTTTGACTGTGAAGATGACAAGGAAACATTTATAGGGTTAAGTCCAAGTAATGCTACTAGGGGGCATAGTTCAATGTCTCAAAGAAAACATTCAGAAATTGATTTAAAATGGATTTTCTTTGTTTTAAGTGTTTACTATAAGAGATATCTCTTTTGTACTTTGGCATTTCTTATTAAAATGATATATGTATTCACTATATAAAAATTAGACTGTATGTGTTCTTATAGCTGAAAATAAAATCTTTTATTTCTTTAAATAATTCATTGGACAGAATAAAGTTTTTGTTTTCGTATGTGTTTGATACAGGGTTGTCAACCCATTTTGGAGACGCGCATAAAGGAAAATATTTTGTGGATTGCTGTGGGAGCTCTGGTCATTGGATTTGTGCAGGTAAGACCAGCAAGATTTCCCTGTTAAAAGCAGGGTTCCCATGGGTCATGGAATTCCAAGATTATAATGGAAATTTTATATTTTTTGACCAAACCATTTAGTTTATTTGGATTATTTTTATTTGATTTTCAATAATTAATATATTTTTATACCATGTTTTGTTTTGCTTATTGTTATGGTTAGCCTATTTTTAAATTAAGGTGGCTATGTAAAGGAAACTTTTTAATCAGTAAAATGAGGGGAAAGTCAGGTAATTTGACATTTGGATTGAAGTGGAAACCCTGTAAATGCATAGAAATTAAATGCCAACTCCACATTTGTTTTATTGTAACCGATACATTGTTTTTATTTATTTTTTAGATCACTGGCATTGTGTTGGCCTGCATTTTGTCACGAGCCATCCGCAGCGGCTATGAGGTCATGTGATCACATCCAATCATCACTCTTCATTCTGATCACACCAGTTAAAGCTCCTAGAGACTGTTCAGGTGTTTTTAAACCTATTATATAAAAGCCAGTTATTTCCCCCCTTGCTGTGTAAGTTGACTATACTCATTTTCACTCAGAATTAAATACTACCACATCTTAACTTTCTGCGACTAATCCGGTAGATTAGTCTATTGTTAAGTCACTGATTTACTCTGCTTTACTTTGGTATTGTGGCTTTAGGCATTGTTTTAAACTGGATCTTTACCACCATGTTGACATTCCTTTGGGTTAAAGGACTACAAATCAAATACTGATCAGCCAAATTTTATACGTGTATAGAGCATTAATGTTTAAAAGAAAAAAATAAAATGTTCTTATCTTGTTTGTCCTATTTAAGTTGATTTTCTTTCAGTTATAAAACTTAGTACTGCTGTCGGTGAGTCAATGTGAGCCTCAAGGAAGCAGAAAGAGATCCGTATGTTTGAATTCTTTTAATAGAAGTTCACATCACTTTCATGCCTTTTTAACTCAATAACCAAATAACGTTTTCTCTTGACATAAAATGCGAACACATTTGGCAACATAAAAGAGAACAGCACGTATTGCACCTTGTTGGTATCAGTGTTAGGAAAAAGGCACCGGTTGGTAGGCTGAACAAGCAGATGACATTGCAAACTACTATGCATGAATTAAATGGTTTGACCAACAGCTCAGCACACACAGCAAACAACTTCTCATAGGATATAGTAACAAGGTGCAATATTTATTGTGCAATTTTGAGAACTCAAAAATAAATATGAACAAACTTAATTAAAATAGATAGATATATTCTGCATTATAGAATACACATTTTCCCTAGAATCTTTTTAAAGGCTTTGTAAACCACTTTTTATTTTTACCATCTTATTTAACACATAACTGGATTGCTTTTAGCTAAATAAATTTAAACACCTCCATTTTTCTGTCACTACTACACCAAAGATGAATGAGATAGATCAGGGGTGCCCAGACTCGGTCCTGGAGGGCCGGTGTCCTGCAAAGTTTAGTTTCAACCCCAATCTGACACACCTGGGCTAGTTAATCAAGCTATTACAAGGCCTTCTAGAAACATCTGCGCAGGGGTTTTGAGGCAAGTTGGAGCTAAAATCTGCAGGACGCCGCCCCTCCAGAACCGAGTTTGGGCAGCCCTGAGATAGACGGTACTGAATGTGAATGCAGATTTTAAACAGATGAAAATAGTTAGTATTGTATACATCGAATAGTTATTGATAGTATTAATGGTTCTGGGCTAAAAAGTAATCACGATTAATCACATCCAAAAATAAAAGTTTATTTTTGACAATTTAAATGTGGCGTGCATATATTTAAGAAAATGTTTATTTATATTTGGATATAAATTATATGTGTATATGACACAAATTATATATAAATTTAAATATCTGTGTAACAAAATTGTTTTGTATAGTTTTGTTTCTATCTCATATACATAATAAATATATAATACACATATATTATGTGAAAACAAACGTTTATTTTGGATGCGATTAATCTTTTCCCAGCACTAATAATTAATATTCTGAATGAAAAATGATAAGAGCAGTGAACTTTAAATCCACATGGGTGTATTTGGCATGTGTTTTGCAGTGTGCTTTCCTAGCAAACAATTTTATGTTTAATATACGTCTAATAGACATCTAAACCTAGACAGCTTGGAAAAAACAAGGCTAAATTTGGGGGAAAATCTAATAGACATCTAAGAATAGCCCTAGACTAGTAGTCAAATAGACAGACTTTATATGTGTAGTCATTCATTTCAGTTTATTTGATGACTAGTCTAGTTTTGCACTATTCTTAGACATCTGTTAGATTTTTCACTGACAGCCCAAATT
Source organism: Danio aesculapii (assembly GCF_903798145.1). Lineage (NCBI taxonomy): Eukaryota > Metazoa > Chordata > Actinopteri > Cypriniformes > Danionidae > Danio > Danio aesculapii. The sequence goes on along the minus strand of NC_079457.1, from coordinate 16,137,652 downwards.
TAGCCTTGTTTTAGCCAATACGACTATGTTTTGACGTCTATTAGACATCTTTTAAAAAATAAAAAATGCTTGCTGGGTTGTATCTTGTTGAATGTAGTATTAAAGCTACAGTTCACCCAATAATGAACATTCTGCCATTATTTACTCACATATCACTTCTTTCAAACCTATCTGAGCTTCCTTCTTCTGTTGAACACAAAAGATGTTTTAAAGAATGCTGGTACCCATTGACTTCCATAGTAGGAAAAAAATTGCTATGGAAGTTGATGAGCAACAAGCATTCTTCAAAATAGAAACTCATAAAGGTTTAAAACCACATGAGGGAGAATAAATGATGAGGTAATTTTCATTTTAATAAACTACCTCTAATATACTTCTCTATCCACACACCCAATCTCTATGGAACTAATGAAACTATTCCACAAATTCCAGTATCCCAATGAGCTCCCAATATTCTCTTCCCTCATGTAAACAAAATTAGATTCATTGCCACAGGAACCTTTTTAAAGCACGACAGTTTCACGAAAAATATCACAGAAACGTACAAAATTTCTCTGATTATGAAAGAAAAACTACAAAAAAATGTATGTCGGATTTGCATATAAGTTTGTGTTTGTTCCCATGGTGCTTTGCCTTTGGATGTGGATGTTTCAGAGCCGGGTGTTAGAAAGAGAAGTGGTGTTCTTCCTCTGGAGGTCAGTGCCTTTGCTGTTTTGGGTAGTTTACCGTGAGCAGAACCATGCAGTGCAGATACAGCGAAGTCTCTGACTCTGATCAGACAGGAAGGAAACAGAAAGCCGCAGTGAATTTGCAACACTTTAACAGTCACATCAGTAGTTTCAAAAGAAAAACAACGGCATCTTCTTTGGAACTTCTGAAATGTTATAAATATTCAATTAGATTATAATAAAACCTCCAGCACAGTTGGGTTCATTTAAATGTTTTTATAATTTTAATTTGTGATTTGAATTTTTATTGATTTTCGTAGATAACGCAGATGAATATCAAACACAGAGCAATAACAATAACACCGAATGATACAAAATAAATAAATGACATCATATAAATTTACATGCATATTAAATAATAAATGCAGGTGATGTTAGTAAATACCAAACCAAAACACACACAAAAAAAATATATAAATAAAATAAATTAAAATAAAATAAAATAAAATAAGAGGCCAATATGATATTTATCATTATTATTTTGTCTCGTTACATGTTTGCTAGCATTGTGGGTCACAGTAATTCAGAAATTCTCCCCATTTATTGGAATAAATTTCAATCCTTCCATGTAAACTGTTGGAAAGTTTTTCAAAAGCTAACTATAATTGCATTTTGTGGACTCCAAATAAAAGCCTGAGTTAACAGAGAGTTGATTGTCAGCATCAATTACTAATTCTTTAATCCTGAGTTTTAGAACAAATCTAAAAGCCGCTGTGTTGCTGTTGCATGTAGTTTTGTTTTGCTAAAACATTAAAGATCATTTATCGAACAAGTGGTCATTTTACAGAGTGACTAGCATTGCCACTGAAAAACATAATCCTGAATCTGAAAATGTTAAAGTACGGTAATAATGACATGGAATGAACACAGCTTCAGGGCCAGATTTAATTTCTACATTACAAATTTGGTCGAGAGCGCAATACTATAAAACAACAGATGATCAGAGTGAAAATACTCTCCTACCATAAATTTACAGTCCAAATAGTGGACTAAAGTGACCTAGTTTACATGGACATAATCGAATTTACTTGCCTTATTTATCTGAAAACGACAATATGATTAAAGTATTAATTTTAGAATTTATTAATAGTGCTTAAATATGTGTACAGGTTATGTATGTTGATATGTTTTGTTGTGAACATTCGCTGATTTCACCCCTACTCCTTTGTTTGTGATGGTTTGTTTTGCCTTTATTGGACTGTTTTAAGTTATATTAAGAGATAGGAAAGTGAAAGAAAGACCCAGCAACACAGTTTTTGACCAGGGTTTATTGGTACACTGCATGAGAATTTAGTAAACGTCTTTAATTAGAAGGAAACCAGAGTCAATTTATTGTTTGACTGATTTCCTGAATATTCTCATAGTACAAATTATTTATATCAGTTTTTAATGCTTTTCGAATGTTGCTTTCATGTTCCCACTTTAAATGTTATAGTAACGTTACATAGTTCTATTAACGTCATTATGTTAGCATTCCACGCTAGTTTCCTCCGGCATAGTTTGTGTTCGTCATGATGGCACCATATGCGATTCGTTTTGTTTTTAATTTTGCGACAAGTTCAACTGTAATTAATTTTTCACTCTGTGCGTGCAAACAGACGATGGCGGATACAAGTTGTCAGGCTACCTCTATAGACAAATACAATTGGGTTTCATTCTTGAACTTTTCATTCATGCCCCTGTGACAAACTTCGAGGTACTGGATGAGAGCTAATCATCATTTCTTGCTCGCACCAAAAACGTGGTTTCTAGCTTGAAGCCATTCTCGTTTGTTTGTCATCAAACGAGGTTTTTGCTAATCCAATACAGTTACGGCCAGAATTTAACGAGAATTGTGTATTAAATGTCCCATTAATTGTATTTTATTACCCCAACCCTAAACCCAACCGTCACAGTAATGTAAAAAACAGTAGTTGTAGATGTATTGTATGGTTATTAAATTACCTAATAAATAGTATTTTTTTAATGTCTACTCCAACCCTAAACCCAACCGACACAGTACTGTAAAAATATTATTTATTGCTATACAGTGTCACAGAAATTATGCCATATTGATGTGTGTATATAAATAGATTATGACCCAAAAAATAAATACATAAAAATTCGCTGTTTACATGGTAGACTCTTAATCAGAGTATTGTCTTAATCATATTCAAATAGGAGTCTTGGTGTCCATGTAAACGTACTCAGTGAACTCAATCAAGTTTGCACAAGCTATTAATAATTCCAGCCCATAGTTTTGATCTGTACCTCGGAGGTGTGCTGAGAACTGCAACCACTGTGTGAGCCACTCTCGTAACTGTCCTGGACTCAGACGCTCTGGATTCAGCCCCCTCACAAAACAAGCCTGGAGGGAAAAAATAAATAAAATTGCTCAATTAAAGCTGCTGGCAATATGTAACTTGCACACTAGAGTGACCTCTCACCTCTCTGAGCTCCGAGTCGTTTAACTGGTGCAAGCCCAATCGAATAATGGCACGATCGAGCTGCATGAGTTCCAAGGCGTGACTGTTCAAGCGTCCACTGATCCAGAAGGCCGGGAGACGAGGCGTCAAGAAGAGCAATGGACAGAGATGTCTCTGCAAGAGGAGGTTGAGTAAGATTAAGTTTGCATGACAAATAAAAAAAAAAAAATGGGGCTGCACGATATTGGGATTTTATTTACATTTATTTAAAGGGCATCTAGGTTGAAAATCATCTTTTGGAAGCTGTTTGGACAGAACTGTGTGTAGGTATAGTGTGTCCACAGTTATATTGGGATGATATAAAGAAAATAAGTCTTTTTTTATTTTCTGATGTTAAAATAGGATCTAAATCCCTCCCATTTTGAGGCTCACCGCAACGTGACATAGGAGTTCAGTTTCCACGCCCACCGAATTGACTGACAGCCGTGTAATAACATGTCTCCGTAGTATAATCACATCAACAAGACAGGACGTGCGCAAAGCAACTGGGATTAAAAGATCTGTTCATCTCTCTCTGATCATCAATCATCATCAAATGTGATCAAGAATAATTTTGTGATCAAGTAATACATTTCATGACAGTACAATTATAATAGAAGAAGCTTCAATCTTGGTTTGTGGACGTTGCCCTTATCAATATATTGTGCAGCCCTATTTTAATTAAATTAAAATAGGGCTGCACAATATATTGCAATTAATTGTGAAACAAGCCGATTATTTGGAGCTTACCATCTGATCTGCATACATTTTCTTGATACCCAAGGGAGGTCCAGAGAACAATGTTCTCACAGCGTGGACATCAGACACTACAGGATGGACTCCACTTCGCACCTGCAGACAAACATTTATCCTGAAATTCATTCTCACTATTAACTAGTTTCCTATTATAAAGATACTAGTTGTTTAATAGTTTTTATTCCAGGGTTCCCGCTCTATCCAAATATCAAATTCCTGGACTAAAAAAAAGCTAAATTTACATAACCTGTACTGAACACAAAAACAAGCCGCTGTTCAGCTTTGTGTAATATTAAAATGTTTTCAGATTGAATATCCCTTTGCATGACTTTAACAGCCACTATGAGAACACATTGATAATCTACCTCAGATTTTGAAACACAATCTGAAATACTTGTAGTTTGTTTGGCTGTGAAATGCTCCTCCTTCAATTGATAGTGGTTTTTACATTTCATTTAGTTTCTGTCATCGACTTTTTAACATCCAGTCTTTGACATGGCCATTTTGTAGCCAAAAAATGTAACAGGTAGAGTCTGGTAACTGCATTTGACTTGTGATTGTCAGTTGATAAGTAAGAAAAGACCTTTAAAAATTCCATGATATTCCAGAAATTCCATGACCCGTGAGCACCCTGACATCCTTAATCATCGATCACAGTGTTTCTCAACACGTTCCTGGAGGACCACCAGATCTGCACATTTACCATGGCTGCGTCCCAATTCGCATACTATCTGTCCTAAATAGTATTTGAAAGTAGAATTAGTACGTCCCAAACCGTATGTTCAAAAGAGTATGCCAAAGGTTCCCGTATGGTTCACTATTTCCGGTAAAAACTCGAAGTGTAGAAGCGTCCATATTCTAACCGCTGATATTGCCCACAATACATTGCGCGTAGGACGGGAATTCGATTTAGAACTACAAATGCGGGTGAAAAGTGTAAACAAACTACAAACATGATGGATGCGCGAGACCAACCGTCAAGTAGAGAGGCTTCGGAAAAGATGTTTGTATGACTGTTTATTAATATCTAGCCCACTGGAACATGTTTTAATCACGTTTTCTGTGTTATATTTCATCTGCAACAACAATACTGAACTTATATAAAGACATGTTTGGACATTAGCGTCTGAATGCAGAATTATCCAAACACCCGAGGAGATTTCTCTGCATGAAAGACTCGTGAATGAGAGATTAACCTGCTGCTGCTGCTTCTCTAATAAGGTAGGGAATTAAATATGAAAGAAATGTAGATGATGTGTGGATGATTGACAGGGCTCGTAACTAAGCAACACAACGATCTGTTAACCAGGAGGTAGTATGTCCCAATTTATTGCATACTCTTCTGTTGCACACTCAAAAGTGTGTACTTTTCCTTCACAAAAAAAGTACATACTTTTAGGGTGTAGTACAAGTATGCGAATTGGGACGCAGCACATGTCTCCTTAACCAAACACACCCGATTCAGATCATCAGCTCGTTAGCAGAGACTGAAAGACCTGTAATGGGTGTGACAGACAAAGGAGACATCCAAAACACGCAGTGTTGGTGGTCCTCCAGGAACGTGGTTGAGAAACACTGCTCTATCAAATACCTTAACCCAACTACTACCTTAATAACTATTAATAAGCAGCAAATTAGGAGTTCACTGAGGCAAAAGTTATACTTAATGGTTTGTTAACAGTGAGAATTGTACCTTATATTATAACCTGTGACTATTTATGCTTATTAAAAAGTCAAAATGTGAATAAAGCAGTTAATAATATGAGATTCAGCTCACATTACCTTACTGCAGAGCTCCAGCAGGTGTCTTTTCAGTCGGGTGTCTTGGACAGAATTTGATGTGCTTTCCAGCCCTTTGACCACAGCCCAGTGATGACGTGCCCTCTGGTTATGATAGACCCCCTGAAACTCCACCAGCTGCTGAGGGGTCCAGAAGTGCCGGATGAGAAGCTGTCGAGGATAAAGGTACCTAGAAGGATAGAGAATACTTTAATTATTAAAGGAATAGTTGACAAAACTGAAATGACCACTCACTCTCAAGTGGTTCTAAACCCATATGTTGTTGTTTTTTTTGTACAAAATATACTTTGAACAATGCTGGAAACTGGTAACCCATGACATGCATAGTATGTCAATGGATACCCGTTTCCAACATTCTCCAAAATATCTTCTTTTGTAAGAAAAGAACTCAGGTTTGGAACTAGTAGTGGTTAAGTAAATCAGTGTTTCTCAACCACGTTCCTGGAGGCATGTTTTGGATGTCTCTTTTGTCTGTCATGCCCACTACAGGTCTTTCAGTCTCTGCCTTACCTGCAAACACTCCCGTTTTTCCCGGGAGTCTCCCATATTTCAGACCCATCTCCCGTTCTGTTCTCCCGGAAAACTCCCGGAATTTAATTTGACAAAAAATATGGCAATACAGAAAAATTTAATACCTGTGGATGGATTATTGCACGGGTGTCAAACTCAGTTCCTGGAGGACCGCAGCTCCGTACAGTTTAGTTCCAACCCTGCTTCAACACACTTAAGCTACGGTCACACTGGACTTTTCTCCCTATAGACTTCCATTCATACGCACGCGAATGCGTCAGACTGGAAATGCAAGCTCGTGCGACAACTTTCGCAGTTTGCAGCATTGCAAAGGTCAAGCTTGGTGAACTCTGACTTGCGAAATCGCATCACTTGATTGCGTGAAACCAATCGAGGATCAAAACATGACGTCTCTGGACAGAAATTTAAAACATGGACCAATTGCTCGCTTTTTCAAATGTCTAATCATCTTGTTTAATCCCGCCCCTTTTCGCAGCACTATACAACAGAATTTCGCACACATTACAGTAGTGTGTCCGCAGCTTTACTTGTGGTTTCAAACAAGCCTGAAGGACTCAGTTGGTTTGATCAGCTGTGTTTAATTGGGGCTGAAACTAAACTGTGCAGAGCTGTGGTCCTCCAGGAACTGAGTTTGACACCTGTGGATTATTGAATCAATGAATAGAAGAATGGCAGATAAAAAAGGAAACTTTAAATACGTATTATAAGTATCAACTGAAAGGTACTAATAATCAGCAGAGCAATATACTAAATACTCACATAAGCATGAAGACCAGATAGTTGGCAAATGGAGGTATTGACAGGATGACCAGGGGAATGGCTTTGATTAAGTCCCTGCGGACCTGAAAGTAACAGTAATATTTAATACTACATATAACCGCAAGATTTCTCACAAATGTCTACTTCTCAAACTCACCTGTCTGATTTTCTCCATATCCCGGTAAGGCAAATTGGGGTGGCTAGTTTTGTCACTGAGCATGCGGAACACGATTTTCTGCACTTCTTTACCATCTTCAAACAGGAGTCTGAAGCCTTTACAAAAAAGCAGAAAACCTACATCATAGCACATTTGATTGAGATAGTTAATAGTTCACAAAAAAACAATAATATGAAACACATTCCACTCATTCTGACCTCTCATGAAAGTCTGATAGAGGACAAAAAAGCGAGGGAAGCGCCGCTGCAGGAATCTCTCGTACTTCTCATTGGCCCACTTTAGACTCGACACAATGCTTCGACCAATCCCGTGTCTTGCTTGTGAAGGTGAGTAGTGTCTGACAAACCACAGACTGCTGCAAAGACAGACAGAAATACAGAAATTAACCAAGGAAAGGTGTTGCAAGATACCAGAGCAGTGAAGTGCATGTACTATATATGTACTAGATGTTAGTTTCAGTCTGTTAGTTTTAAGGATATCTATAAGCTAGTGTGCTCCAAAATAGTGAAAAAATTAGCATTTAGAAAATATAAAACTGATACTAAACATGTAAAGCTTGTTGTAGTTTGTCACTTCTGCCTAAATGGATCAATGATTTTTTTCCACATCTCCTCATACTTCATTTTCTCATCAGTTCTTGACCAATCAAATGCTCTCTAGTATCTGACATGCCCCGCCCCCTTCAAGACGCTTCTCATTTATAACTGCCAGAGCTGTGATAAAACAAAATGCTATTGGTTGTTTTTTTAAAGGGGAGGAGCTACTCTATGTCCCCCCCTCTCTTAATTTTTTTTAGTTGAGGTTACATCAAACATCGAATAAAAACACATTTCAAAGCACTTTATGGGACCTTTAACATTTTCATCCAAAAATATTACTACTTTTTTTAATGCTACCAGTAATTATTATTATTGTTATTAATGCAATGATATTTTTGGCCATTTCTATCTTTATAAGTATAGGATAATATATTAGACAGGTCAGCAGTGGTTGGGGGGAGAAAAGTTCCATGAGCTGGGCCTCGAACTCAGGACACCCAAAGCGCAAGGGCACTATATGTCTGCGCACTGCTCACAAAGCTATTGACGATGAAAGCTAGCACTCATTTGATAGATAATATCATTTTTTTTCATTAACATAATAAGATAGTACTTTAATTTAACAACTTAATTTGTTGGCTTTAAGAGGTTATTAGGTAGGTAGTATAAATGAAGTGTGTTTTTCCTTAAAAGAAGCTAAATAATCTGCCAGTGGGGGTAAGCAAAATAATCTATCTAATATCTATCTAATGACAGGGTTCATACAGATTTTTAATACTAAAATTCCATGACTTTTCCAAGACTTTCAAGTAAATTTTCATGACCTAATGTTTCATGCAATGTTTACATATGCGTGATAAAAACAATACATGTTAAAATTTATTACAGCATATCGTAAAACACGCAACAATCTATTTCGTTTCAGCTTATATCTATATAAATTAGATTTAGATAATGCTTACACTGCACTAATAATGTGATCAGCCAAGGACAGAAAAGTAGTAAAGACAAGGAATCTATATTCAAGTATACAGATATCTGTTGTCCATGACTTTTCCAAAATTTTGTGGGTTTTTCTGATTTTCCAAAACTTTTCCAGGCCTGGAAAAATGCCATGTCAAAATTCCATGATTTTTCCAGGTTTTCCATGACCTTATGAACCCTGTATTGAATAAGTACTTGTATCTAATACACAAGTATCTATTTAATAGGCACTAGTATCTAATGAATAAGAACTAGTATCTAATAAAAAGAACTAGTGTCTAATGAGTAAACACTACTATATTTTTAAAACAGCACTAGTATCTAATGAATAAGCACTAGTATCTAATGAATAAGCACTAGTATCTAAAAGTACTCAATGTAAAAGATACTACTACTAAAAACTAAAGATAATACTATTAAAAAATAAGCACAAGTAACGTAAAAATAAATACTAGTATGGGTTCTAGATTAAATGTCAAAACGGCTTGCCATAGGAAGATACTAGTTTTAAGTATGTACTACTAACATGAATCTAGATACTACGTTTTATAGATTAAATATAAAAATATCTTGCCGTTCTCTCATGTAATTCCTGATGAAACCATTTTTTCCCCTCTGTCATCGACTAAAAAAGACAGACATTGAAAAATATTTAATATGGTCTCATTTGAGTTATTTACGTTGAAACATCCTCTTCGCTATCATTTTATATCCAGCCTGTATGCAAAACATCCTAGCTCTGGGAGTGTGGTTAGCGAACAACCACATACAAATGATTGGTCATTCCGAACGTATTATTAATAGTACCTGGGTTTTGTGGAAGCCAATCTAGGAGTACAGAGACTTGCTTTGACCCTGACAGGTTGTTTTCCATACAGTAAGATCACTGAAGCCCCGCGGCATATTCCCCGACAGGACAGCGCCATCTTGGACTGAGCAGCTGACAGTTCGGCGTGGGCGTGTCGTCACGACCGTGAAGTGCGGGTGCGGGTCTGTGATTGGCAGGTGAAGTTACCGCCTATACTTTAAACAACGCGCATTTTTTTGTGTTTTGGTCGACTGGATACCGTAATATTTATATGATATGAACATAAAAGATAAAAGCACACTCAAAATATTGAGATATTTTTGAGAAATGTAATTACTTGCAGACTAAAAGTAGATAAATTTATTCATTTCATGACTATTCTTTTACAGATTTAAATGTAAAATTTAATTAGCTTAATTTATCTATGCAGTTTTATTTATCCTTATGAAATAAATATCCTTATATTTGCTATATTGTATCACATTTTATTAATTAAATGAATATTTTGAATATTTTTTATTTAAATTTTTTTAAATATTATAATAATGATTAGAATTATTGAATAAAAATCAATACAATTGATTAAAATAAATCCATCCATTTTCTTCTGCTTGGTTAAAATAAATAAAAGATCTAAAATTTAATTTACACAAATAAATAAATAAATAAATAAATTCTCTTATTCTTTATAATCGAATAATCACGCAAATAGTTTAATTGAAATAATATAATTTTTTTGATAATAAATAGGATTCAAAATGTTAATATAATTAATAAAAATAATATAATAATGATTAGAATTATAAAATAAAAATTATCAATAAAATTGGTTAAAATAAATCCATCCATTTTCTTCTGCTTAGTTAAAATAAATAAAAGATCCAAGGTTTTATTCAAATAAATAAATAAATAATTTAGATTAAAATATAACAGCATTTATTTTAAATAAATAAATAAATAGAATCTATTAGTCTTTAATGTGTGTGAATAATCACGCAAGTAGTTTAATTAAAATAATATGTGCTTTGATAAGAAAAAAATATTCAATATGTTAATATAATTAATAAAATAAAAATAATATTAATTATATAGAGAATACAATAATATGTAAGTTTATTTATCTTTATAAACCTCTTAGACTAGCATATAATTACAATGAATAATGTAATAACAAGTAATTTTTTTTAAACATTTGCGATTTTAAACGGCAACACGTGACATTCCACAGCACAGAGCACTTGATTGATGATCTGCATTGATTACAGATGGAAAGGCCAGCACGCGACTGATTCAACACTACAAAAGACGAGCAGTAAGTGTTTATAACAATAAGGTCATGTCCTTAACATAAACACGAACGTATTGCCACTTTGGAAGTCGTGAGTTTTATAAAATAAAGTCAAGCAAACATTGTTTTAATCAACTTTCATCATTTTTGGCGCTCGGCCTGCTGACTCTCAAGTTGTTTGACCGTCATGTGTTGCATTTCTTTAGAGTACTGTGTGGTTTATACTAGGAAATGTTTGGATTTTAATGTTTGGCGGACTTTATTTAGGGTGAAGATTTTATTAAACCAACGGAAAGCTACACAAGGCTCCAGAAAACGGAAGTATGGCCACTTATAGGTTCGGCAGTAGCGTTGGTCCGTCAGGAGTCAACTCTGAAAGCACACGGCAGATGTGGAATGAAGACAACGGTAATCAATCATCATAATACCAATTCGATGTACTGTTGAAGTTACATGTGTAAAATGCAGTTTAAGCTGACAAGGTGTTATGATGTTTTTAAAAGTCATTAATTTACTGAAACATTGTGATGTAGGTCTTAAATCTTTTTTTTTTAACCGGTCTTAATTTGTTCATGTATTACTACCCAGTCTGGCCAACACCAATCCAATCACCAACAATTCCTCTCAATAAAACTTTAACCTTTTTGTTTTTAATTTAAGCAGCCAGCCTGGTGGAAGGGGTGGACCTTTTTGCTGTTATAAGATTAAGTTTCTATTTAATTATGAGGTCTAAATACTGCATTTTAGTGACATTTTAAGCACTATTTTTTTGCTGGATTAGCTTGTCATAACCACACGTTGTCATCATGGTCATCATAACCACACGACACAAGATTTAGAATAAAGCAACATGAAACAATACTTTTTTTTTTAAATACAAAAGTGATTACATATATCATTAGACAATATATATATATATATATATATATATATATATATATATATATATATATATATATATATATATATATATATATAGGAATCTGTTAAAGTTTAAATCATTTAAAACTAGCCTATTGTCATTTATTAGGCAAATAAACAAGCCAGCGTATTCAGCTTTTCTCAGTCAGTTATTGGGACTTTAGAATGGAAAATCACACTGAAAGAACAGCCAATACATGATTCCGCTTGGTCTTCAAACCTTCTTCAATGGTTATTTTTATACATATTTTTTTACAATTTATTATGGAATACCCGTCAAAATAGGAAAAATGAGCACATGTATGGGACAAATCCTTTAACTTTGTCAATAAGGGGTGGGTCTTTCAAAGATATTAATCTATAAATGCTTCTGAAGCAGCAAACGCCATCATCCCACTTGTCCACTCATTCTGTGAACGCATTTAGTTTTTTTATTGTGGATGTTCCACAGTTCGGTTACGCAATTCTGATTGGGCAGAACGCAAGTGTGCTCACTCAATTGGCTAATGAGACTATCACACAGACGGCAGTCACGCATTTGCTCTGGGAGGGGGAAAATGCATAATAAATATGTACATTTCTTGTACAACTGTTGCGTTTTTTTTTTTTAGCTAATCGAAACGTTTCAAATCGTGATTGAGTTTCGATTAATTGCACAGCCCTAATGTACATGCATTCAGTTTATTATAGTTTTAAAAACCTTTAAAACATTTTTCTAGAGGTAATGTTGAACAAAAGTGTATGTATAAAACTACAGCTTGCTTTTTTTGACACTATTTAAAACATTTTGCTCAGAATTAACAAAAATATATACTTTTAATTATTAAATGATTATAAAAAAATAAGTTTGATAGGGCAAATAAAGCTTCACCATGTAGGCAATTAGAAAAACTCAGCGTTTAGCCTTGTTTGAGTCCAAAATTTAATTCATAATGGTCTTAAAGTCTTTCATTTAACTTTATGAAACCTGCAGAAACCCTGGAGTAGTAGTGATGTCTGCACGTTTACTTATGTTGTCCAATGTGGTACCTCTTGTTTCCACAGGTTATGGTGAAGAAACTGAAGATGCCAGTGACCCTAATAGGATTGTACAGTGCCCATATGACAAAAACCACCAGATCAGAGCCTCACGCTTCCCTTTTCATGTTCTCAAGTGCAGAAAGGTGGGTTACAGCATTTAGAGTAAATGAAGTTTAAATGGATGAACAGAAATCTTGGGTTTGAGAATGTGGTAGGTAAATGAGACTTTAGGTAGGTTTGAGGGAAAGTACAACAGGTATTATGGGTCAATTTTACTTTAGAATTACAGCAAGTTAGGGTTAGTTTGAATACAGCAGGTTTACAGTGGTTGTTTGTACAGCATAGAGAATGGGAATGTCTTTACAGCGCAATACATTTTAGTACACTGCAACTTGGATCCCATAAATCTCTATCGGTTTATTGCATATGATGGATGGATAGAGAAAGGGAATATCATTACAGTGCAATGCATTCTGGGATTTTTGGGAAATGAACCTGGATCCCATTGATTTCTATTGGTTTATTGTATAAGAAATATGGATGGATGAACATGGCTGTACGCAAACTGACATGATAAATGAAGTGCTCGCACTGCAAATAGAGGATCGTATATATGGAAAAGTTTTCTTGTGGCAGCTCATTGATGCACTGTCATTTGCAGTTAAGCTGGTTAATTAATTTGATCTATTTGTGCTCTGCTTTTTTCACTTTTGTGCAATTTCAGCTTCTCAGACATGGCGCATTTTATAAAGCAAAATAGATGTTTTAAATTATTAGTATTATAAGATTATCTTTTTCTTTTGGTAATTTGCAGTGGTCTCCATTGTGTGCTCCTGAGTATCTGAAAACATGATTGGTCGTATCCGTTGTGTAGATTGCCATTCTCTATAACTTGTTACAGCTATGTATTGTTACACCCATAAAAATATACATCATAAAAGCATTTCTTTATGTGTGTGCATGCATCTTTTTGACATTTTAGATCCATTTTAACTTCTGTCTTGATCAGGGGTCAGCAAACCTAAAATTTGCCAGAGAGCCAGACAGCATATATTTAAAGGCGCAGTATGTAAGTTTTAACCCAGTGGTTAAACTAGGTATTGGACTAACAAACGCAGACGCAGGTTGCCACATTGAGGACAGGAGCGAGTTATTTAAATGGTGTTCTAAATAAAAGCAACGGTACCCGTTTTGACTGAATGAATGAAATACGCTGTTGTCCACCAAGACAACCTGGGGTGCTGAAATATAATTCACTAAACTGGCATTGCGCGGGTGAAAATTACCAAAACAAAAGAGCTTTCCGGCACTGAAAACACGTTTTCAAAGCAGAGTATCTGACTTCAGCATTGTTTTTTAGATGTACAAGAATGTTCACTTAGCATGTTTCTTAAATATCTGCAAACGTATTGTGGTATTTTATGCTTTAAATGAGTCAAACTCACATACAGCACCTTTAACTTTTCAAATAAAAACATCCTGGATGTGTTATTTGTTTGCTGGCATGTAGGTCTATTTGAATCATCCTGACAATCATCTACACCGAGATGAGCAATGCTTTTGCTTTCAAAAGTGGTGGTGGTATTTTTTTTTCTTTTCTTTTTCTTTCAAACTGCAAGGCAACAGTATAAATCTCTTTACATGTAAACCGTTGCACTTGGGTAGTTATAAATATTTAGAATGAATAGCGCAGTGATGAATTGTTGACATTATGAATGCAATAACCAATCGTATGTGAGATAATAACGACTCGTGTCAAATTGCCGGAAATGGACTAGTATTATGGCTTTTAATAACAGTATTGGCTTTTCAGTCTCATGTTACTTAAATGGCAAAATAAAATTACATTGCTTATTGTTATAAAAAATGTCATGTAAACAGTTGGCACAGGCTGTATCTAGACATGTCATTTTGTCTAGGCAGCGGGGAAGCTAAAGAGCCACGTGCAGCTCCAGAACCATAAGTTGCAGATTCCTGGTCTAAACCAAAAAAAACAAGTGTGAACACACCCACAGTTTAAGCTCTAGTTTTATCTGTCCTTACACTTTAATCTGTCTCAACCTTTATCTGTCCTCTACCATCTGTTTTAGAACCACCCCAAATTGGCCAGTGAACTGAAGACCTGCCCCTTCAATGCCAGACACTTGATTCCCAAGCATGAGATGTCTCATCACATAGCAAACTGCGAAGACAAGAGATGTCTCAATGCTGAAGATGGTTAGTGTTTGAATGATTAGAAAAATTCATGTTGAGTCTTCATTTACTCGCATGATGTAATTCTAATGCTGTATTCTGCTCTTGTCACAAAAGGGTATCTCAGTTTATTACAAAGGTGCACTTTTGTGCTTTTGCTGTGCTCTGAGATAAGCATTCTGGTTAAGTTTTTCATTAAACCCTATTGTGTCCATGAAACATTTAAAATATTTGGCATGGTTGCATGAGACCATTGTATGATGGTCAATTGTAGTTTAATTCTCACTACTATTGCAGACTTTACTTAAATCTATAAATTTTAAATATGTACTTGGTTGTTTAGTAGGTTAACCTAGATTAAGATGTGCTGTAGACTTTATCCACCATTGTGTTGCAGTAATAACAATTGATGTTTGTTGATTTGTCAGGTCTTTTATCTAGTTCTGTTTTGTCCAGGGAATGTAGAAGTACTGGAGAAGTTCCAGGTTCCTGTTAATACCTGGACTAACCCTGCACCCAATGAGGACTGGGAAACAGGTCTGTGACCTGTTAAATGATTGCTAAACCTTTTTGAATGTTTGTGTTCGTGCTTTTTCTACTAAGTGTATCATACTGTGGCAGTGCCACTTTGCCTAATTTAAATTGTACAAAACAGAGTTCTGTATTTTGCTTTTGGTTTAATAAATCACTACTTTCTGGATGATTCCTTTTGGGCTGATGTGATTTCAGAGACTGATGATAATGCTGCCATGTTTGTCTGGGGTGAATCAACCAATCCACTTCCCCAAAACAAGTGAGTCATGCTGTTTCATTTATTCTTCCTTTCTTTTGCCTGTGCATCAATACGTTTTGATTGTTTGGATGTTGTTGTGATCTGTAGAGGAATGGATGGTGTATTGTGTGAATGTTGACAACCTACAAGCATCGCAATAGTGTACAAAACGTGCTGTACAAACAAAAAGCTGCTATGTTGTT
Organism: Danio aesculapii; assembly: GCF_903798145.1. NCBI lineage: Eukaryota > Metazoa > Chordata > Actinopteri > Cypriniformes > Danionidae > Danio > Danio aesculapii. The sequence goes on along the minus strand of NC_079457.1, from coordinate 16,121,728 downwards.
CCCTGAAATGATGCAGATTCTGCTGTGCTAGCATCAAATTTAACTTTGCAAAATAGTTTTTAAACATATTGCTTCTCTGCTTGAAGTGAGCTATGTTTCTTTAGCATTTGGTTTAGGGGATCATGAAGTTGAGAGTTTGGTTTAGTTGCAGCTGTCCACAATTGAAGAGCGCATTGACTGCACTTCATATTCTTTTTCTTGCTTTGAATATTGGTACTAATGTAGTAATACAGTGATATGAAGTCAAATGGTGTATACATCATCTAGATCAGTGTTTCCCTACCCTGTTCCTGGAGGCACACCAACAGTACATATTTTGGATGTCTCCATTATCTGACCCATTTATTTCAGGTTTTGAAGTCTTTTCTGATGTTATGATGAGATTATTCAGGTGTGTTTGATTAGGGAGAGGCTGAAAAGGTGTGCCTTCAGGAACAGGGTTGGGAAACGCTGATCAAGATGCAAACCATATAAAGGTCTTTGTAGGTTTTGTAGGATCTTGCTTTTCAGGTTTCTGTGCGTGTCATCTGACCAACTGCTTTGCTGGGTTTTTTTTCATAGATTAATGCAAAAAAATGCCTACCTGCTTTTTACTAATTATTTAATAATATTAACCAGGTTTATCCACCAGGGGTGCAAATTCTAGCATGCTGTCTGACTCTTCTAAAGCCAGTTAGCTTGAGTAAAATAAAGCATTACATAGATTTGTCTTTGTTAGGCCAGAGCCGGCTACCACCATCAGTTTATCCGATGGACTGCGGGCACCGCGGACTCTTCCATGGAAACTCTGTAAGCACTCCTAATTCTAGTAATTTTAAATGAATAGTGTGTCTGTGGGATTTAAACTCTCCACTAGATGGCAGCAACACACTTGGCTTATTTAAACAGTCCTGTGTGTTAAAACTGTCTGTTTTCTCTCTTTTTACCAAGGATATGGCGCCACTGGATGGACTTCTGGATATTCTTACTTTTTAAAAAATACTTTAAGCCCTGTGTAACTTCTAACCTAGATTTGTCTAAAGCCTCCTTACCTTTTAAAGTTTTTAATTTTGAAGTGTTGAGATTTTGAAGTATTTCCTCTTTACTATTTTCTGAAGGTCAATATGCTCTGTGGCTATGGTCAGTGTGTAGACAATCTATAAACCAAAGAATTAATGCGTCTTCCATAGAGAAATCCATCAGTGTCAACCTTTCAGTGACCTTTAATCCTACATGCGTTTCATTAAAAGTTTCTTTAAACATAAATGTTGCATTTCTTCAATCATGCAGTAAAGTGACAAGGAAAGGGTATCTGATATTAGTCATTACTTGGATGCATATTTGATGCTGTTAATATTATAGAGGTGGACTTTCTTGAAGTATACTAACTATAGTGTATTAGGTTACACTAGATTCAGCTTTGTCAGCGTTTAATTGCAGTGAAATGCAGTTAGCATTAAATCAAAAATATAGGTAAATATCTCTGTATATCAGCTCATCATCCAGTGTGTAAAGCAAAATAAGCAGAGCTTAAAAAGCAGAACATTGAAACAATTCAAGTACTTAAGAGGTAGGAGAGCAGAGATAGGTTCAAGGCGAACTCACTTGGTACTCTTTTTTTTTTTTTTTTTTTTTTTTTTTTATTATAATCTTTTTTTATTTGTTGTTTTTTTGTGTATAGCAATATGTACACAGAGGTAAAGGTTCGCTAGATGTTGCTGGGGCAATACTTTGCCAAACGGTATTTGTGCTTAAAGGTACATGTAAACAGGGCTGTCCAAACTTTGCTTTGGAGGGCCGGTGTCCTACATGGTTTAGCTCCAGCTTCCTTCAACACACCTTGGAAGTTTCTACTATACTTAGAGCTTGATTATCTGGTTAAGGTGTGTTTAATTGGGGTTAGAACTAAAATATTAGTTTGGACACCTCTGACCTAAAAAAGTAATATAGTAATATATTTTGAAAACAATAGGAACTAATATTTACCATTTAAACTTCAATATGGAACCTTTATGTATAGACGTGTACCTTTTTGGAAACACGCTGCCCCAGTGATAGGTTGTGTACCTTTTTTATTTTTGAGTACGACCAAAAATTATCACTAAAAAATTACTATCAAAAATGACCCTAATACCATAAATGGAATAGGAAGAAACATGGTGAATAATGTGATTAATGCAGTGATAATTGTGATCGTCAAAAAAACATTGCTTAAATGTACATTTTCTCTATAATTAAGAACAGGCTTGGACATTATTTGGAGGGATTAGAAATTGCCCTCTATTCCCTCCGAGTGTTAATGTACATAGTTTGACCATTTAAATATTAACGTTAATTCTGACATTTTAGTTGCCCTATAAAAGATAATGTTTTGGTGTAATTTGTGTACAAACGTGTATTTTTGGAATTACAATAATTGGAGTAATAAAAGGTTTTACGATTTACAATTGTAAAGTCTGATTAAGGAAAAACTATGTATATACTTTTTTTTTTGTCCCCCCTAGACCAAGACTGACCATTATTAATGTTCACACCGTGTAATTTATAGCAAGAGGTTTATGATTGACGGCCAGAGTTTTTAGTCCATCAAATGGACTAGTCTTATGCTGCAAAGTTTTGGAGTGGACTCCATTAGTTTTTTAAATGCATGAGTTTCAGTGCTTCTCATTAGTCATCACGCTTGATTACTTGATGCTCAAGTCAAAGGGTATTTAAATGCTTTGAAAAACTTTTTCCCTATAGCCTTCAAGCTCTTTCCATCAAACCTGCATTCAGTTATTCAGATTCTACATATGTGGTGTTTTAGGTCTTCTCCAATAGATCAAACTTGTTGTTTTCCTATAATTAACAAAACACTATAATTCCCGTATTGGCAAACCATTCGTTTTTAGCCAAAACTTCAAACTTAATGTATTACATCTCTATATTAGATCCGTTTCATCCCTGTCTGTTTTTAAATCTAGGTTGGAAACTTGCCTGTTTGATTTGCCATTTTTATCAATGAAAATTGTCAGTTTTTAGCTATAATTTTATATCTTTCTTTGTCGTCATGTGCATGAGTCGGTATAAGATACTTGACAGTATGATAACCTTGGATATAAAATCATGGTTTCACGGTATTATGATTCCTGCTCTAGAATATGCTCTTTGTAAATATCAGGGGGAAAAAAACTACAAATGTTTCCCCCTTTGAAAGCAATATATTTTAGTTTTTGAACCATTTATAATATTTTGGAGCAGTAAACGTGTCAGGATAATTCAAATGTATCACTGACTTCTGCTGTCTTTACTTTCAAAACACTTTTTTTTACCATTTCTTTGCCATTTAAAACAACAGCTTTGGATATCTTTTCTGCTGGAGATACTGTTGTCCTAAAAAAAAAAAAAAAAAAACGTAAATAAAAAATATTACATATTCCTTAGGAACAGTATTATAGAAAAACCACGGTTTACCTTGAAAACTGTTATCGTCCCATGCCTAATTGTGCAGCATATTGGTCAGCAACCTCAGGTTGTTTCATAGTGCTATATAAATAAAATTGAAATGAGCTTCAGTTTGTTTAATATTTTGTTTGTCTTTTGGTAAAGCCTTTAAAAAAAAAAAAAGCCTTTTGCTCCTCTGTAAGAATTATATGATCATTTAGTCATGACAGCATGTGTTTTAGTTCATTGTAACTTTATAAAATTAAGTTAAAAGATGATTAACTTGGATCAGTAAGTTATGCAAGCAGTTTTAAGTCAGCTTAACATAAGTTAAATGGACTCGCAAGTTAATTTTATTCCGCTTCAATTGAAGACAACTAGGATGTTTGACTGCTTTTTCAAACTAATTTAAAATTAAACGCTTAGTTTTTTTTTCTGTTCTGACAAAACACAATTGTTCAATCCACTTAAATGGATTTTTTAAAATTGTAAAAATGAGTTTGTAAGAACTTAGATTTGTCTTGGGACAACATGAAGAAATTTTGTGGAACCCAGCTTAGAAGTGCTAGAAATGTATTAAAACCAGTGCTGAAATGCTGGTGTATAGCAACCATTTTGCAACTGTATACATTACAGTAAGGACGAACTATTTTATGTATGTATTTTTTTTTTTTATAGCTCATGAGCTCATACTGTCCTCACATTATTTGCTTCAGGCGAGTTTAATTAGAGTGTGAACGTTCTGTCCTTTTTTCCATCACAGTGGCTGGTTTGGTCTAGTGTAACCCTGCATCTGTGTCAATATGAATGGAGCGTGAGTTAGTCTGGCAGGGCCACAGGTCTGCCCCCTGTTCCTCATCTCGCGTGCCTCGTTTAACCCGCGCAGACAGCTGGACACACCAGCTCTCTGCCCGCGCTGCACTGACAACAGACATTCACACAGATGACAGCGGCGCAGTGTGTGTTTGTGTGGGCCGGAGTGGTTGCTCTCCTCCTCTGGCGTCTCTGAATGTGTGTTCCTGTTAAACACAGCTGTGCTGCGCTTCCTTGAGTGCACTGTTGCTCCGAGGAGGAGTTTACAATCACTGGTTTAATTTTCAACTTTACGCTTTGACTGTATGTGAGGGGATGAAGAGCAGTGCAGTCTTGAGAATGCAGTTTTCTGTCATAGTTGAAATTCAGGGTTGTTTTCTTCATTTAACATACATTTCTTCTTAAATGTATAAACTAAATTTTACATTAGTAATGTGCATTACAAAGCCATACGGGACAGCTAATTTATTCAGTTTTTTTATGATGTATAAATCTCAATAAAACAATTGACTTTTGTGGTCTAGGGTCAAGTTTTTATATTGGAATATTTGTTATATATAAAATAAATAACATTCTCACCTTACCATACGAATGTCACAGCAGAAAGCAAGACTCAGACCAGACATTTCCAATCTTCTATTGTCAAATTTTGGTGAGCCTGTGCGAATTGTAGCCTCAGTTTCCTGTTCTTAGCTGACAGGAGTGGCACCCGGTGTGGTCTTCTGCTGCTGTAGCCCATCTGCCTCATGGTTGGACATGTTGAGCATTCAGAGATCCTCTTCTGCATACCTCAGTTGTAACTAGTGTTTGAGTGTCCCTATCAGCTGGAACTAGTCTGGTCATTCTCCTCTGGCATCAACAAGGCAACAAGGCCGACAGAACTGCCGCTCACTGGATATTTTCTCTTTCTCGGACAATTCTCTGTAAACCCTAGAGATGGTTGTGCGTGAAAATCCCAGTAGATCAGCATTTTCTGAAATACTCGGACCAGCCTGTCTGGCACCAACAACCATGCCACGTTTAAAGTCAGTTAAATCACCTTTCTTCCCCATTCTGATGCTTTGTTTGAACTGCAGCAGATCACCTTGACCATGTCTACATGCCTAAATGCAGTGAGTTGCTGCCATGTGATTGGCTGACTAGGAATTTGCTTTGAGCAGTTGGACAGGTGTAGCTAGTAAAGTGACTAGGTATGTACAGATATATATATTGAGTTTTAATTTATGGAAACAACTGCATAGGACATTTAAAATAACTACACTTTTAGTAAATTTTTGTTGTAATTTTATTCAATTGAATTACTCTTTTGATGTTTGGGGTTGAGAAATTCAAATGATTATTAAAGCTTTGTTTAAAATGTAGTAAAACATGTGAAATTATTACATTTTAACTTTTACTTCTATTTTGATGGTTGCGAAATAAGTTATTCATGTGATGCAAAGCTGAATTTTCAGTACATTTACTCTAGTCTTCAGTATCACACGATTCTTTAAATTATTTTAATATAATTTGATGTTCAATAAATTTATCTATGTAATTTTTCATGTTTCAAAGAAATTAAGCACAAAAGAGAATTTTGCATGAAAACATGTAAAAAGTATGTGAATATAAATACACAAATGACAATTTAATCCATCCTTTCTGAATCCATTAAATCACTGACCCTAAAGTTTTAAACCATTTTTTCTTTATATCAATTGTAATTAACAAAAACACTCAATTCTTCAGCAATACATTTTTACTTTTAGAATATTTTAATGAAAACCTATTTGGGAAATGATAACTAAAAAAGCCTGTTTCACCACAGAGTTTTTCTCTCATAGCTCATTAATATGGGATACGATATTGCCCTGCTCCTCAATTCTTTAATCTTAAGCTGTAACTAAACCAGATCCGAATGCAGAGACAAATCCTAGATTACACACAAGACAAGCTGCAACGTGACTGGCAATAAAGAGCCTTCATTTGCATCTGGTTTTCTCCCCTCCAACAGATGCTGAAATTACCCAGCGTCATACTGTAATCTCTCGAACACAGCATTTTGTGCTTTGACACGAGCATGTCAGTTCATCATTAGCCCGAGTCCTGCATCAATGACACTCTGCTGAATGTGTGGAGCTGCCTGGAAATGGGTCGCTCGAACCCATCAGCAATGCTGAGAAGAAAAATAATTCACAATTGTGTTATCTTATTCGTCTGGATGTTGACTTAACAGGCTATTCCTAGATCTTTTAGAATAGAAAGTATAGTGCTGTATGAGTCTGGACCTTTTTTTTTTCTCTTCTTTCTCTCTCTCTCTCTCTCTCTCTCTCTCTGGGATACTGTAGACTATTCATGAGGTGCAAATGTATTCTGTCCTTCAATTAATTTTCCCCAGAGAGTAAAGCTATCAGCCTGTGCCTTTACGTTCTGCCGGCATTTTACAGTTACATCAGAGAGTGCCTCAAAGCAGATTTGGTTTCTGTTTACTGGCCTAATAATTGTCATTTGGTAGAATTTCATTGTGAACTGGATTTATTTTGGCACTTTGCATAGTGCATCTGCTTTAAATGTAATTTAATTTAAGCATTGGTAAAGTATTTCTCCCAAGGTATTGTAAAGGAGATTTCATTTTTGGAAAATGGTCTAATTGTACAACAACTTTAGAGTTAGACCTGTTTTTATCCATTCAACCAATCTTTGAGTATGGCGGGAGCACTCTTAGCTTAGCATAGATAATTGAATCAGATTAGACCATTAGCATCTTGCTCAAATGACCAAAGAGTTTGATGATTCTCCAGTTTAAAACTTGACTCTTCTGTTGTTACATTGTGTAGTTCAACTGACGGGAAATGTAAAGTTGGTATTTTCAAGGCTGATATGGCTGAAACTTTCATTCCTGAGTAATAATCAAGTAACTTTGCTGCCATGCTATGTCTGCAGTAGGTCCAATATTACGCAGCACCTGAAAATTGGCTAACTTCTGTCGACTCTGCAACAGCAGCAAAGTTCCTTGTATATTACGCCAGAATGATAGTATCGCTATTTCAGCCTTGAAAGCTAATAGTTTTCACTGATGTTAGTACACAATGTAACTACAAAGGTGTCAAGCTTTAAATGGAAAAATTCTTTTAGTTGTTGTTGTTGTTGATATTGTTTTTTTGTCTATGCTAATGGTGGTCTAATCTGATTTAATGACTTATGCTAAGTTAAAAGTGCTGTCGCCAGACCGAAAGGTTGGCTGGATGAATTTAAAAAATGGGAAAACTCAACTATTTAACTCTTGGGAACTTGTAAAATGAGCCTGTGTCCAAATAAAATCGAAGTGTTCCTTAAAGTTTTTGTTAGAAGGTTATGAATGGGACATGAACCTAACCAACTAGCTGCGTTGTAAATCACAGCATTGCAAATTTGAATTTAAAGGAAATGCTCATTGCTGTCTGTCTTTGATTTCTTTACATTTCATAAATATAGGTTTCATTTTTATTCTAAGATATAGGATTGTGCAATATACACTACCTGACAAGTCTTGTCTTCGACCCTAGGTGTAAGAGCAACAAATAATAACTTGACATCTACTTTATCATTTGGAAAAGTTGCAGAAGGTAAATTTTTCTGATGAATCATCTGTTGATCTGCATCCCAGTCATCACAAATACTGAAGAAGACCTATTGGAACCCGCATGGACTCAAGATTCTCACAGAAATCAGTCAAATTTGGCGAAGGAAAAATCATGGCATGGGGTTACATTCAGTATGGGGGCATGTGAGAGATCTGCTGAGTGGATGGCAACATCAACAGCCTGAGGTATCAAAGACATTTGTGCTGCCCATTACATTACAAACCACAGGAGAGGGCAAATTCTTCAGCAGGATAGCGCTCCTTCTCAAACTTCAGCCTCCACATCAAAGTTCCTGAAAGCAAGAAGGTCAAAGTGCTCCAGGATTGGCCAGCCCAGTCACCATACATGAACATTATTGAGCATATCTGGGGTAAGATGGGGAGGCATTGAAGACTAATCCAAAGAACCTTGATGAACTCTGGGAGTCCTGCAAGAACCTGTTCTTTGCCATTCCAGATGACTTTATTAATAACTTATTTGAGTCATTGCAGAGATGTATGGATGCAGTCGTCCAAGCTCATGGGAGTCATACACAATATTTACTCTTTTTCCAGTGCAGCATGACTTTATACTCTATACTGTACATTATTGTCTAAGCAAAATTATTGTCTAGACTTTTGTCTAGGCAAAGTCAGACCTTACTGTCCTAATTAAATAATTAAATGATCATATTTTATATAGGTAAAATAAGCGTAATCTAGAGGTCTCTACCTTTCATATAAGCCACTTCTGATACCAAATGATCAGCTTGAAGTCAAGTTATTTGTTTTTGGATAGGCTACAAGACTTTTGTCAGATAGTGTATCTAAATGATCAAAATATTGCAATTGTTTGCAATAAATGAGTGATTTAATTTAAAGTATTTTTGTGTGCCTGCTATTAGCGCACTCTCTAAACGAATTTAACACATCAGGCGGTGTAGTTACATGTCAACACACATCTCTGCAATCAAGCAGAGCGGACATGCTGTATATTTCTCACACTATTTTAGTGTGGATGCTGAAATACTGACCAAGCAATCAAACCTTGTTTAGAAATAAGTAACTGTAAGTGTTTTTGTGTTCCTGATTGTTCTTGATTGTTTTCAAGTGGATAAAACTGTGGCGCACAGTGGTGGTGATGAGGTTTATTTTTGTTTGTTTGCATCGGTAATATGTCTGATCGTTTTTTGCAACAGAAAAACATGGCTGTTCACTTTCAGAGGTTGAAGTGATCCTTGCCTTTTCCTGATGATTATGAATTTTGTAACATGTTAAAAAATGTGTTATAGCGTATAGAATATCACCTTAGTTGGCAAGCTATTGCATTTTCTTCAACATCATACAGCCCTACTAGGGTACATTGTTTTGGAAAACCATCAAACGTGATGGGTCCATTTAAAGTGATTTCATTTGCTTTGTTTATGGCATGCCTGTATTTTAAGTGACATTGGCTCAGTGGTTAGCACTGTTGCCTCACAGCAAGAATGTCACTGGTTTGAGCCCCGGTTGGGCCAGTTAACATTTTGTTTGCGTGTTTACGTGGGTTTCCTCCGGGTGCTCCATTTCCTTCATAGTCCAAAGACATGAGATAAACTTAATTGGTAGTATTTGTGTATGTGAATAAGAGAGCGTATGGGTGTTTCCCAGTATTGGGTTGCAGCTGGAAGGGCATTTGCTGCGTGAAGTAAATGCCAGAATAGTTGGTGGTTCATTCCACTGTGGCAACCCCTGATAAATAAGGGACTAAGCTGAAGAAGAATGAATGTATTTTAAGTGCACATATGATCTGAACCTTGCAGATTTTGTTCTAATGAAGCCATTTTTTACAATTGGTTGTTTTTCCCTCAGTAATTTATGCTGATAGTTTTTATCTTAAAAAAATATTATCTTTAAGAGTATCAAAAAACCTTAGTTGATACAGAGAAGATCCAAGTTCTGTTTGGTGTTGTTTTTGAAGGGCATTTAACATTGATTTTTTCCCCCCTCTTGAGTGTTATTTTTTGTTTTTTAGACCTTAGCCTTTTACCAGATTTTTCCTATTACATCAATTAATGCTGAATAAGTGATGCACTTAGATGTTCATCATGCTCTTACAGCCTTCAATATTTGCTATAAATAGTTCTCACTGTCTCTGTTTGTCAGTGTTTGTGAAGCCCAGATGGTGCAATCAGTGGATGAAGGACACTTAATAAAAGTGCATTATTTGCATGCGGCCTGATAATTGAAGGACTCTGTGCTCAGGTTGAGGTCTCGGTGCTGTCTGGGTCACCATCTGCGTAAGTGCTGTGTGAAAAGGGCTGCTCAGCACGACTGCAGGTTGAGACTTCATGTTTGAAAAGGTTTAGCGAGACATTTCTGACAGAAGCCCATGGGAAGCAGACTCATGCAGAGCGGGTGGGTGGACTTCCAGCATCAATTTGATTAAATCAGTTTAAGACTCTGAAGGTTTTTATATAGTTTATCACATGGCTCTCTGGAATATTTGATTCTGATTGTTTAAACAGGTTTAAGATCTTCTAGGTAACTGGCACTACTTTCACGTCTGTTGCATCACATACTCTATTTCATTTTATGTGAATCCTACTTGCAGAATTTTGCTACTGGTTTATTGATTGAAGTAAAAACAGATATAAAACTTTGTGAGGCCCCTTTTGGTGCATTCATAAAAACTTCAAATGACTCTTTCTTTAGAGCAGTTTCACTGTTAAAACAACATTGAATTGGCACTAAGTAATGCATTAAGGATAGACTAATCACCCCATCAAAAAGTCATGTCGTTTGTACACTTCCTGTTAACTGGTTATACACTGAATCTTAAAGCTACTAAAGTCATAATTGTTAGTGAATTTTCTTTTGTAGTTTAATAATTAGTGAAAATATTGAGTAGGGGATGGGGTTTTATTTTTGCATCTTTTACTCATCGTAAACTAACGGGCCGTGTATGGAACAAAATCAATGCCAAAAGTATTGAATTAAAAAGCTTGAATTTATGGAAGTGAATTTTTGAACTGAAATAAAATGAACTGAAAATTGACTTTTGAATATCATACATTGTATTTTTAAACCGTATTGAATATTTTGTAAGTAAAATCTGGAAATTGAATATGAAGTATTGAATTTAAGTATGAAAACGTATTCAAAATATTCTTAGTTGAAATTTTACAGCTTAAATAAACAGCTATGTTAAATTTCAGGACCTAAAAATACAAACCCTGGCAATTCAAGTCCCTTTCAATTCAGTGTATTTTTTTTTTCAACAAGTTTTTTTTTAATTCAATACTTTTGGCTTTGATTTTTGTTCCATAGGCGTGAATTGAATTGAATGCCCTTGCAGCTGCAACCCAGTAATGAGAACCACCCATACACTAGGGCCAATTTAGCTTACCCAATTCAGCTATACCACATGTCTTTGGACTGTGGGGGAAACTGGAGCACTCAAAGGAAACCCATGCGAACATGGGGAGAACATGCAAACTCCACACAGAAACACCAACTGACACAGCCTGGACTCGAACCAGCAACCTTCTCGCTGTGAGATGACAGTGCTAACGACTGAGCCACTGTGTCGCCAGCCTAAAATGAATCTAAAGATTAAAAACTTGCATACCCCAGATGGCTTTGCTATTGACACCCAACTTTGGCAAGCTTTTATCAGAAACTAAAACGTGTAATAATATGCAGCCAGCGACTCGACCTGTCAATTCTCATCGCAATCTCGTTATGCAATATTTGATGTGCTGTTAAAAATGCTTGTGCTCTGCTTGTACTGTGGCTGGGCTTAAAATGCCTTTTGCTGTCAATCACATTTAGACTCATTGGACTGAACAAAAAGGAAGGGATGGGGGGAAAAGCAGTCTGTCACTTCCTGTTCCTCACACGCCACTGGAGCGATGGGTCGCTCTGTCCTGACTCTGATGGAAAGGTATTGCCGCTGTTGCTCCTAAATGTGAAGCTAAAGTCCCGGGCTCGTGGGATGACATGGAGCATTTCGTCACCTTAGAATTATATGTTTCTATCTGACATCGTTTAAATTGAGCTATTGATATATATTCTGATTAAATGACAACTTATTTACATTATGGGATGTTTTTTTATAAGTTGTTTACATTAAGACTTTATTTAAAAAAACAAATGTTACACTTAACTGTTTGCTATATGGAATGCTAAACTTTGAAGCTCAATATGTCAAAATCATTCAGAACACAGATACAACCTTATAATTCCAAGGTGACTATTTGCATTTGTGCATGAGAAACAGAGATGGGTACTGAGAGCCACAGAGGACAATTGAATTGAGGATGAGAGAGCCGGGTCCACTGTTTGGACATTATGGTGTCTCGTGTTTGTTGGTAAAGCATCTGTGGGTGTGTGAATAATACCATAGCTGAAACATCGAGTTAAATTCAGTTTAAAGATTTTTAAATGGCACTAGGCTGTATTTTGGTTTCCTCGAATGCTTTTAGTGTTAGGAGAGGGGTTTCGGTGTAACGGTTAATTATTTATTGTAGTGCATTATTCTTTTACTTATTCAACATTAGTGATGTAATAACCTTGAAAAATTCATACACATTTTGAGTCTTTATGTAAGTGTGTGGGTGGCAAGGTGGCTCAGTGGTTCGCGCGTCACCTCAAAGTGAGAAGGTCGCTGTTTCGACTCCTGGCTGGGTCAGTTGGCATTTCTGTGTGCTTGCATGTTCTCCTCGTGTTCTCTTGGGTTCCTCTGGATGCTCTGGTTTCCCCCCACAGTCCAAAGACATGCAGTATAGGTGAATTAAATAAAGCTAAATTGGCTGTAGTGAATGTAAGTGTATGGGTGTTTCCCAGTACTGGGTTGCAGCTGGAAGGGCATCCACTGTGTAACACATATTCTGGATAAGTTGGCAGTTCATTCTGCTGTGGCAACCCCTAATAAATAAATGGACTAAGCTGCAGGAGAATTTGTGTGTGCGTGTGTGAAATTTGTCATTTACTCATCCTCCAGTTGTTGCTAACCTGTTTGAATTTCTTCCTTCTGTTGAAGACAAGGAAGAGTTTTTTTTTTTTTTTTTTTTTTCATACTATGGATATCAATGGCTACTTTTCCCCAATATTCTTATTAATATCTAAATATTTGACAGAAGAAAGGAATTCATAAAAGTTTAAAATAGAGTATAAAAAAGGAAAAGAAACACTATATAAGAAATACTACAGTAAGAGTAAATGGTGAGGAAGTTTTTATTTTTGGGAGAACTATTTCGTTAACTTTACTAGCAAGGTTTGAAAATAGTCTCTAAACCAACATTCTTCAGATTATCATCTTGTGTTCGACAGAAGAAATTCATTAGTTTTGCAATACATATAAAAAAAGGTAAAAGAAACACTATAAAAGAAATACTAGATTAAGAGTAAATATGAGTTTACTTTTTTTGTGAACTATTTCTTTAACTTTAGCAAGTTCTAAAAATAGTCTCTAAATCAATATTTTCCTAATCATGAAGCAATGTTATTTATTTATTTATTATTATTATTTGTTTTTTATTGCTTTACAAAAAATCTGTAAATACCTATACATCCAGATAAACAAAGTATTTCAGCTAAATGTATATGTTTCAGATTTATGTTGGTCATATTTATCTAAGACTGTGTGTGTGTGTGTGTGTGTGTGTGTAAGTAAACTAAACATAATTTTTTTTTTTTAAATAAAGTATGTTTAACAAGAAAATACAGTTTTTTTTATTTAATTTTTTTAAACACTTTAAAAAAAAAGTTTATTTTTAATTGTAGGTTTTTTTTGTTGTTGTTGTAATTTTAGCATTGTAATTAAAGGGACAGTTTACTAAAAAAAATCATTTACTTATCCACCTGTTTGAATTTCTTCTTTTGAAGATCTGCTGAAGAATGTTGGAAGGGTGTTTTTTTTCTTACTATTGATATCAATGGCTACTTTTCCCATAACATTTTTCAGATTATCTTGCTTTGTGTTCGTAAAATTCATAAAAGTTTTACACGAGTATAAGTAAGGCAAAACAAACAAACAAACAAAAAAAAAACACTAAAAGAAATACTAGAGTAAGAGTAAATGGTGTGGAAGTTTTACTTTTTTGAGGAACTATTTCTTTGTTAACTTTACAAGCAAGTTCTGAATATAGTTTCCAAACCAACATTCTTCAGATTATCTTGTTCAACAGAAGAAAGAAATTCATAAAGGTTTTACAATAGAAAAGGCAAAAGAAACACTATAAGAAATACTTAAGTAAGAGTAAACGGTGAAGAAGTTTTCATTTTGGCAGAACTATTCCGTTAACTTTACTAGCAAGTTGTAAAAATAGTTTCCAAACCAAAACTCTTTAGATTATCATGTTTTGTCTTCGACAGAAGAAAGAAATTCCTACATTTTTACAATAGATTATAAAAAAGAAAAATAAACACTATAAAAGAAATCCTAAAGTAAATAGTGAAGTTTTCCTTTTTGGGAGAACTATTTCTTTAACTTGACTAGCAAGGTCTGAAAATCGTTTCTAACATTTTCCTTATCATGCAATATTTATTTATTATTATTATTATTATTATTTTACAAAAATTCTGTAAACCACCATAAATCCAGACAAACTGAAAATATTCCAGCTAAATGTATGTGTTTGGATTTATTTTATTTTCTATGCCAATGGGGTATATGCACAGCTAGTGTTTTTCTGCCAATTATAAACTTCCAATGAAAGCTTAATATGACTATTTTCAATTTCATAAGGTTCCATTTACAGCATCAATGTTGTAATGTAAATACAATACATCCAGTTAAATAGACTTGAGCATTAATTTAGTTGTTAAAGCGTAAAACGAGATGAAAGACCATGTGACCACCATCAAGATTAGCAGGTGATCGTAGAAACTCCATTGAAAAACTGGGGTAAAACAAACTGCCATATTTTAAAGACATAGCGGGTGTAATATTGAATTTAACGCAGTGCTTCTTGTCCGGTCTGAGACAAGACCTTTGTATCGTGTGCCTATATATCAGGAAGTGAAGATCACTGTAAAAGAAATCAGATGTTAAACGTGGCAATTTTATAATGGAAAGAAAGTTCACCGGAAGCGCTGAGGCTGGCTGACTGAAATTAAAAGTACTGCTCCATCAGTATTCAATACAAATATTTTTTCTGATCAACTTTTATAGGGAAAAAAAAATCTTAAAAGGGGAATTATCTGCCTTGTACTCTGGTTGACTACAATGAAGGCAATCATAATGTATAGACACATCAATGATGATCATAACTTCTCTCTTCCAGAGCTTGCTTCTGACTGGAGCTCTGTGTGTTAGTGAGGGAAACTGAGGTTATGAGATGCTGTAATGAAATGCAGCAAGTTTTCCTCCCCAAGTCACTCAGTTTGTCTCCAGAGAAGCTTTTTTAGGCCTTGTCCCTCGTGGCTTTTTCGGCAGACCCTTGATTTTGTATAACAGCTGTCAACGACGAATAAAAATACTGATTACTTGTGGGAGTAAAGCTGTCAGATACGATCTAAAAAGACGAGATTTCATAGATGGTAAATGGTTCTGGATTCACCTCAAAGTAGTTTAGGGCACAGTTATAATTATGCTTCATCAGTAAAAGTCTCTCAGGATTGGTGGCATGCAGTGACGTTGTTGGTACAGAATATTTGTCAAAGTACTGAAGAATCACTTTAAAGACTGATATCATTTCTGTGTCTTACACAATTGCTCGTTACATAACCGATTAAGGTAGCTGTGTTCTGTCTTGTCCCTCTTTTACTGTTTTGCTAGCATGTATCGTAAGACCTCACGTTTTTTTCTTCCACTCTTTTTGCTCTGACATTTCCCCTGTTCCATAGCCTTTCTCTAGCTCTGTCAGTTTGTAATGCCACGTCACTTCTCAGGACCGTACCGCTGTCTGACAGCCACTACCACCGGGAGTGACCTTTTCTTCCATTCCTTTCATCCATGCCAGCACTCGCTCTCCCTCTATCTTTAAAGAAGAGCCGAAGAAATATAAAGCAATCACTGCATCAATCATTCAGTGCCTCGCTGGGGAAAATTCATGAGATCCCGTGGCTGGCTGGCATTTTTTAAGCTCAGTCATCATGGTTTTTGTGATATTTGTAAGGAGAAAAATAAGATATGCATAGACGGCAGAATCCAACAGGACATATTGCGAAAATCAATGTGTAATTTCTTTATATCATAGCTGTGAAGTGTTTTAAATATTTAAACACAGTGCATGACGATACTGGCACATAAAAATGCTGGGTTATTAACCCAATCTTGGGTCGAAAATTGACAATTTATAAAATTACATTTAAATAACATACAGTGGAGAAAATAAGTATGGACACGTCATGGTTTTGTCCTGGGCTTAATATTTCTTAGGGAGCTGTTGACATGGAATTGAACCAGATTTTGGTAAAAACCCAAACAATACAACCATAAAAATAAAACAACAATGAAATTACGTTAGGAGAAAGTACTGAACTACAGACATGTATTTAATGCTTTATACAAGGGCTTTTTTGGTGATGGCAGCTTAAAGACGCCTCTCATAAGGAGAATGAAGTCACATGCATTGAGATTTTTTTCCACAGACTTCAATAGAGTGTAAAAATCTTGATGGTTCTATGGGTCTCGTCTATTAAATCTGATCTTTAATTTGTGTTTTCTATTGGATTCAAGTCAGGTGATTGGTTATGCTATTCTACAGCTTAATTTTTCATTCTCTGAAAGCATTTGAGAGTTTCCTTGCCTGTGTTTTGGATCATTGTCTTGCTGAAATGTCCACTCTGGTTTCATCATCCTGCTAATGTAGACGTTGGACCGAAGCAGCTAATATTTATTTACAGTGACAAAGGGCAGAGGGTGGCTGAATAACTTCTGAGAGATTTCAGATGCTGCCTGGGCTTTCACTGCCTTTCTCTTCATGTGTTCAATACTTTTTCACTGTGTCATTTCATTTCAATACACATAACTTAACTTGTAAACTAATTAGATTTGTTTTCTTTGCATGTAAGGGTTTCTTTGGTTGCCATCAACATCAGATGAAACTTTAAAAGTCAATGACACCTTTTAAAAAATATGTTTTCTGAGAAAAATATGACTTATTTTCTCTGCTGTAAATATATTGTTTTTGTGCTAGGAAAAGAATAGGTGTTAAATAGTTTTAGGACAACTTTTGAAAGGTCTCTTTGTCTCTCTGTCTCTCTCTCAAAACAAATGCTGGGTTATTTCAAGCCGAGTACTCAAACTGAGTAAAATATGGTCAAGCCTGAATATTGGGCTGCAAACAGTATATGTACGGTATATATTTAGTTGAATTTGAGTTGAAATAACCCACCATATATATCAGTTGGACCACCTATGGTGGTCCTTAATTATGAGTAGGCATGGGACAGTATACGTTTCTGACGATATAATAACCTTAAATATAGAAATATCACGGTATTGTGTTTACTGCTCTAAAATAGGTTCTTTTTAAATGTCTGGGTAAAAAACATCTTTTTCCCCTCCATTGAACACAATATATTTTATTTTAAGAAACATTTAAAATATTCTTGAACAGTAAATATGTCAGTCTAAATAATTCAAATCTTCTGCGACTAGACTTCTTTATTAGTTTCTATAAGCCAGATTTCTTTACAACCTGTAAATGCATCTTTCTTTTCTTTGGATATAAAGTATGCCACTGCACTGTTCAGCTCTATAGCATGTTTTGATATTGGTGTGTAAGCCATTTGCTTTTCAAATGTTTTCTGAATTGTGGGTTTACCAGCAGCTTTTGACGTGGAGGGTCATTTCTGCTGGAGATACTGTTGCCATAAAAAACATACAAACATAAAATAGTCATAAACGCATTAAATCTATACCGTAAGAACATTTTAGGGAAAAAATTAAAACCTTATCTTTTTCAAATCGTGGTATACCTTGAAACCAAATGTGCCTAATTTTGACACATTTAATTCCAGCAGAACTTTTCAGTATTCATTTATTTTGCAAGGCAGTGGTGAGCCTTTCTGATATGACTGAAACCCCTCATACAAAGCATGTCTGCATTAGGAACAAAGAGATGTATCTTTCAGCCGCAGCAAGAGAAGTTCCTTTTAAAGCATTGATGTAGCGTAAATAAAATACGTTCAGTTAAATAGACTTAAGCATTAATTTAGATGTTCAAGCCTAAAACGAGATGAAAGCCTGTGTAAATGGTAGCGCAGTAAACTCCATTGAAAAGAATTTTTTATATTTTTAAGACATGGTGGGGAAAACTGAATTTAAGGCAGTGAAGATTGTAGATCATTTGAGAAATCAGCTCTTAAATGTGGCGATTTTGTAGTGCAAGACAGTTCATTGGAAGCACTTGTGCTGGCTGATTGAAAATGAAAAGTGTATGTACAGTCCATTCACCTCTCTGTTGAAGTTTAACAGATATAATTATCTGAAATATAATGAATTTAAACAAATTTACACTGCAGACATTGACACTGCTGATACAGCAAATTTAAAGAAGCAACTTTATTATTTCAATGCAAATAGGTCAACTGGTTTTAATAATTTAGGTTAAAAAACTGTCTGTATAACCATAATTTTAAAAGCATTATAAATTGAAGCAAATGTTTGTATTAATTTAACTCTACATTTTAAGTTCACGCAAATATTTATATTAATTGGCAACTATACAATTTTACTATAAAGTATGAATAATCAGTGTAAATAAATTCTTAAAACAACAACACTGATTATATTGAGTGCCACAAAGTCACTCCCAATCCAAAGACTAAAGAATACACAAGACATGTCACTCATCTTTTTGAATGGGAAATAACTGTCAATATGGTGAATGAAGCCCTGAATGCTAGTACATGAGCCAATCACCGATCTCTATAGACTGACGATACTTCAGGGGAGGGGCTCAGACCAGACGTGGTCTGTCTGTCGATTCTATCTATCTATCTATCTATCGTTGTATCTATCTATCGTTGTATCCATCTATCGTTGTATCCATCTATCGTTGTATCCATCTATCGTTGTATCTATCTACACACACAGTTGAAGTCAAAATTATTAACCCCCTTTGATTTTATTTTTATTTTCTTTTCTTTTTTATATTTAGCAAATTATGTTTTAACAGAGCAAGGAAATTTTCACAGTATGTCTGATAATATCTTTTCTTCTGAAGTAAGTCTTATTTGTTTTATTTCGGCTAGAATAAAAGCAGTTTTTGATTTTTTTTAAACAACATTTTAAGGACACAATTTTCAGCCCCTTTAAGCTATTTTTTTCGATAGTCTACAGAACAAACCATTGTTATACAATAACTTGCCTAATTACCTTATCCTGCCTAGTTAACCCTTAAGTTTTGAAAAATATCTAGTCAAATATTATTTACTGTCATAATGGCAAAGATAAAATAAATCAGTTATTAGACATGAGTTATTAAAACCATATGTTTAGAAATGATTAAAAAATCCTCTCTCTGTTAAACAGAAATTGGGAAAAAATAAACCGGGAGGCTAATAATTAAGAAGGGTTAATAATTCTGACTTCAACTGTATAAAAGCTGTCATATGTTTTACTTTTATCACAGCTGATTGATACAGTTTGGTTTTGACATCTTTAACCCAGAATAAAGACAGTTTGGCCATGTAGCATAAGTTACAATAGCTATGAAACCCAATACCAAACCCATAAACTGGTGCAAACTTAGTGAGTGGTAAGCCATAAATCAAAAAAGCTTAGAACTGTCATATTAACGAGAACTGCTCAACATTACTTATTACTGTATGTGGTGAAAATAGTTGTCTGTGAGGCTGAACAATATATCATTTCAGCATCGGTATCGCAATACACGCATCCGCAACAGTCACATCACAAGACTGATCCAAAGCTAAATTTGAAAACACTCATGATTTGTCATTACAATGTTTAACCACAAAGTTACCAAAACATCTATTACTAATGTGTGTTTTTAGGGCCTCTGACTGTGTGAGCGTTTTGTAAAGTCAGTTTAAGACCCAATCCCAATTCTACCACTTAACCCCCTGCCCCTTGTTTTGCGCGTTCACGTGAAGGAAGGGGTGTCCCAATTATCTTTAGCTTGAAGGCGTAGGGCTAAGGGAAGGGGTAGATACCCCTTCGAACAGAGATTTATTTTTTTCAGGACCACACACGAAAGAGGTACGAAAATTTCCCAAAATACACCATCTACAACAGCAGGATAGCTGCACCCGGAGATAAGGAGATCCACAAGTTAATATTTTTAATCATTATTTTGAATTTTTACAAGCAAGCAAGCACATGTTTCAATATATTCATAACCGTGTTTGTGTTTTACCGTCATGCTTTTAAAGAAATCAGCTAAAATAAAAACTGCTGAATTTCGCTATATATAATCCCTAACAATAACTCCTGTATAGTAGTCCCACTACATTCTGACACTCGAAAACCCTGTCAGAAGTCTGCTGGCTGGGAATGAGCTTTTTACAGTGTCTGCTATAATGTCAATGTTGTTTTTTGTGTGTTTACAGATGAATGGTCACGGTGTAAATGCACAGTACAGTTATGATCTTATTGCCACATTATATCGTTATGATAACATAATATATGCCTTCAGTGATTTCCTGATGACCAATCCCAAAAAATAACGCAGCTGGAATAACTACAGTAGTCTCGATCGTCTTATCTCAC
Source organism: Danio aesculapii (assembly GCF_903798145.1). Classification (NCBI taxonomy): domain Eukaryota; kingdom Metazoa; phylum Chordata; class Actinopteri; order Cypriniformes; family Danionidae; genus Danio; species Danio aesculapii. Next base: position 16,101,266 of record NC_079457.1, on the reverse strand, counting down.
ATGAAGATGCCATGTGCAGCTGCTGTAGTGGTGTCCATTTTCTTAGGGGTAAATTTTGAAGCCCTTTCCCCTCACACTCTGTTTTAAGGGCCAAGGGAAAAGAGTAGGGGTACAAAAATAGAATTGAGATTGGGCCTAAGTATTCTGGCATAAGATATTACGCTTTTACCTTTAAGATTAATTGTATTTATGTAAATACGCAATGAAAAGTGTTTTACATTTGATTATTACATTTGTTTATCTGAATATTGCTAGACTTCTAGAAAATCATGAAGGCAGTGTGCATTTATTTGTAGAATATCGTTTTCATTACTGTATTTATGAGTGTTTGTGATTTGATTTATTATGATGCTCTACCTTATAAAATCCTCCCAATGTGTCTAAAATTCTGAATTCTTTTCAAATAGACCTATTCATTTCATCTGGTGAAATTACACTCAGTATCGCAATATATATATATATACTGTAGAAAAATAAAATATTGCAATGTCAGTTTTTTCCAATATCATGCAGTCCTAGTTCTCCGTTTAATATTCTAAGTGGAAATTTAATGTTTTAAACAAGTCTTTAAAAATATATATATATATATTTAATAAGAAAATGTTATAAATCAAATTCATTCACTGCCACTTTTGATCAATTTAATTAACCCTTAGTATATTAAAGTGTTCATTACTTTCAAAAATGTCTAATCTAGCCTTTGACAGCCTTCTTATCAAACATTAAATATTTTTGACTCCTGTTTTAAATGAAATCAGAAAGCAGCATATAGCTGAGCATTACAAGCTTTAGGAAAAGCACTGTGATCGGTTACATGTGTCCGGCTGGGGTCTTATGTTGTAGGATTGGGGTCACTGATATACCATGCAGCCTTGATCTTTAATTTGGATTATGGCTCTTTGTCCTGCATTTCATGTATTTCTGCACCATCTGTTTTCAGGCAGGGATTGTAGTAACATCTTTGGCACGTTTTCAGCTGTCACATGCATTGTGGTGAATAGTGTTTTTATGATGTCATGCTTTTAGTGTGTGTACAAATGCTGAGGATAATATATAATCCAACAGATTTTAGGGAATTATGCAACATCTCTGTTGTGTTACTCACTTTTGGGTTTAAGAACGGCAATGAGATTGTTAAAGCAAGTTAAAGTCAGACTGTTTTCTTGCACATTATAGATTTGTTAATATAATTAGGATACAGAGGGCCTTAGGTTGCATTATGTAATATCATAGTTTGCCTAAAAATTCATACTTATCGTTTTCATCCAGTGTTTGCGGTTCACTTGGTGTTTGTGTGTAAAAATGAGGTCTTAAAATGTGCCAGTTGTTTTATGTGGAAAGGCAGTTGGTGAGTCAGCACAATGTCATAATAAACAGCTGACATCTTTTCTGACATTTTAAGTGCTTGTTGATGGAAAACCATGTTGCTGCTGTTTAAAATGTTAACATCAACCATCTGTTTTTAGACAGAACCAGCTACCAATCACAGTATCTGCTAACAGAATTTGAAGGAAAGAAGTTGGGCTCTTCATGCACATCTTAAGAGCTATATTTAACAGTGCGGTTACTAATAGGCTAGTTGTATTATATTTACCACAGATATTTTAGTAGTCCACCAATTCTTGTGAATGTGAGTGATCTGCACCAAACTGTTTTAATTTAAAATTACTTTATCATCTGCTAATACATTTTTCGTAGTTTTTTTGCTCTGCTGTCTTTATGATTGTACCTTATCGTAAGACCTGCAATATAAATGGACAAATGAATAATTACATTTGTAAAACACTGTATTTTAAATACCTGAAATGTGACAACAGCTTGGTTAACCTTCTGATGTACAGAGGATGTTTGGTCCTTTACCTAAAATGTTTTTTATTTAAAGATTCTGTTTGGAAAAAGTATATCCATTTCGAATGCATTGGTTTCATTTCTTTTTAATCCATTTTGCATGCATGATTACAATCATATTGAACACATTAAAATATATAAATAGAATCCAGTTATGAATCAATTAGGCAAATGTACAAATCAAATTACTCTCCATTGCAAATATATACTATAGCCATGCTGTTTTTATGAATTTGAGTCATTTTCTGCTCTTGCTGTCAAACATTCTGTTTGAAAGAGTCCAGAAATGCTGAATGCCTAATCATAACATTTGAATCCATTTTTAATATCAATTTCGCATGCAAGTTAATACAATCATATTTCTTTAACCCATTAAAAATCAATTCATGCCAAACATGAATCAATTCAGCTAATGTGTGTATATATACAAAACAAGTGACAAATTGTTCTCAATTCTATATGATCCATCCTGGAATAATGAATCTGGATCTTTCTCTGCTCTCTGTGTTCCTCCATGAAGACAAACATAAAAGACTTTGTAAACTTTACATTTTTAAAAAGTTGAATGCGTTGTTTGCAACATGATTTTTCTGATCCAAGATGAAATATAGGCTACCTTTTATAAAAGTCCATTCAGCACTGGTGTAAAACTCAAAGCAGCAGGTGACTTTCATGCATGAAGAGATGAGTTTGTGTGAGGAAAGTCACTGGTGATGATCACAGTCTGCTCCACTCATGCAGCGATCATAATAATTTCCGCGTCTTTAGAAGGTCTCCTGTCCTCCACCAGCAAGTTTATCATGCTCTCAGACTTTATCAGTAGATTGCATCCGAGGAAGAAGATGCCGAAAATGACAGTCAGTGAGAGCACGCAGAGAACCGCTATCTGCACCAGACGCGTGATGAACTGATCGCGCTCGTCCTGGATCGGTGAACCAAACCCGTCGCTGGTGATCACCGAGAAGTTGCAGCATCCTCGACCGGCGTCCAGAGGATGCTTCACGGTGGAGATAGTCCGGTTCAGTAGTCCGTGAGAAACATTCATGTCGAGTTTCCTGTAGCGTGTCTAACGCGTATTGGTGTTTTAAACTTCCGAAAAGTCCTGCGTTTCCCAAGGTCACTTGCGCGTTTCTGTGGATTTCATAGTTTAGAATTAATACACAGCCGTTACGCCTTTGGTATGTGGAAGGAAGTCTCGTTTATTTGTGTGGTACGATCGAGTGCCTCATCCACGTAAATCTGTTGCGGTCTTAGTGATGTCTGGAAGAGCGCACTCTGGTATTTCAGTGCGCGTCTGTGCGCGTGCTGAGAGAGCCACGGTCACGCGCACACTTTCTTTTGAACTCACTGACCACTGGTTTCAAAGGAGGGGTGTCCTACAGTATATGTTCACGTGTAGCCTAACTTTAAACGTGTACCTGTTTTAATGTGCGTTGTGACGAATTCGCTACGTCATCTTGCAGTTATTTTAACATGTCCAAAACACAATTCACTAGTTTGTATCGTAAAGTCGTTTACTGCATCTTTTAGTTCTTGGCCTGTAGACCATTTCAGTGTGGTGATGTCATTGACCCATGAACATTTCCTGTTTGTTATTAAACTATTTTTTTAACTGTAACAAGAGGCAATTCAATCATAACCTAATGTTAAAACAGCTCTCATAAAATTACTTATCAATATGTGGCTCTTTTTGGATTCTTGGAAGCTATAGAAATTAAAGATGTAAAACAGGAAATTTGTTGGACTATTGTTTTTGTTTATGTCCCTCAAAATGGTCTATAGCATAACGTCAAATGAATCGGTGGTTTCATGATGCAAAATAAGGTGGCGTTTTCAAAGCGTTTGCAAACAAATTTTAGTAACCACCAAAGTCAAATTAAAAAGTGGGGTTATAATTGACAAAATCATGTAGTAGCAAATTTAATTTTAAACAAACTTAGCTTATGTAATAGCCGTTCAGTCAAGATGTGTGGAATCTGAAGATAATGGGTAAATATGACTATTTCACCATTTCTATAAGTTTATTTATAGCTAGTTAGGGCTAAATGTTTTAAGATGTGGTAAGGGTGACATTTAACTTTTAGCAGTTACTATCAAAATAGTGTGTTTTTTTTTTTTTGTTTTTTTTATAATTATTATTATTTTTTTTTTAAATATAAAGAAGTCCAACACTGTTCACAGTTGAAGATACACCCAGCTATTTAAATATCTCAGATTCAGGAGCTTGGTTTATAGCAACATCGAATGGCAGCTAGGTGGCAGCATTACCGCAATTTCCAGTATTCCTGTTCTGTTGTGATGTATAAAATAGGAGAATAGCCTACCGAGTAATACATAAACGGAAATTAACAATAAATTAAACACACATACAGTGCTTAGCATAATTGAGTACACCTCATTTTTAAAATGAATATGTTTATCCATTTCTCAGTAAATATAGGCAATGTATTTTGGTGCATTTTAAACAAAACAGATTTATTAAACAGATAAATGATTAAAATAATATTTTAGTTACCAAACATATTTAAAAATAAAAGATAATATAATTAAATTCAAGCTAAATATTGCAAAAATTACAACCTAAAAAATTTCTACTTTTTTTTTCTTTTTTGCTTCTCTGTTTTTTTCCCCTTTTTTAAATTTGTATTTAATATTTTTCTATAACATATATATATTTGTCTGTACTAGTTTTTGGATCGTTATCATGAGTTATTGTGTTAGATAAGCTCCAGATTTGGCTTCAGGACTGACTAATCTAATGTATGCACAAATATAATAATATAAAGCTTCCTATTAAAAATTTAAAGAGCACTGTAACTCCAATATAATTACTTTCCTTTGTTGGTTGTACCTAGGTGTTTTCTGTACCAATTGTACATATTTAAGTAAACAGTTCAATTATTTAATTGGCTTAAACTTAAGTTCAGTTTAAGTACATATTAGTTAGCACCACCTAAAATAAAGTGGAACCAAACAAACAATAACAAGAAAATAACAAATTTATACACACAGCATGTTTATGACATTTGACCTTACCAGTTCAATGCTATTGCAGTCTTTTGCCTTGGTGTGTCAGCTTTATTAACTTAAACAGTTTTGAGAATGCATACAAGTGTGCAACATTTATTATACTTCATTAGCTGAATTTATTATAATAATAGCATCATTTACACCTTATGTTTTTAATACTACATTAACCTCCCTAATGGTATCACTTTTATTCTTGTAGCCCAAAGTAGCAGAAACACAAATGGGAATCTTAAGTCTGCATCCTCGATTTAAAAAAAAAAAAAAAAATCTCTGCATTGCAAGCTCCGTTTATGTGTGTAATAGATTAATTATAAAAAAAAGTTTTTAAAGCAATGACATCCCACTGAAGCTTTCTCCAGCCAGCCTTTCATCTGTTTGTATATCCTCATGCTAGCAGTGCTGCAATATGTATCTTCACCCTTTTGCTTTCTAGAGCACATATGTAATGACTGGTTTACAATTACTCTGTGGAAGGCAATCAGGGCCAAAAGTCATGAAACGCAAGCCATGAAACTTAATTGTGACAACCTGCCAAGCTAAAGGTGTCAACAAGCACAACAGCCAATGAAATGGCTGCGTCTGAGACTGTATTTGCATATTGAACAGAATGTTCCTCTTCCACATCAATGTCAAAATCGAAACGTTTGACGTTGCAACTTCCTTTTTAAAACAATAATGGTTCAGTGATGGCTCCATCAAGTGGGGAAAAAAAGATTATTTCATGTTGTTTAAAATTGAAAAATACCTTTCCCCCCCTGTGTCATTGCTGTAAAACACACTTTTTAGAACTTTTATTTTTACAATTGTTTGACCCCTGGTCACCTTTCAAATTACTCTCCATGCTGATGATTAATTTGCTGATGCACGATACCCTGGTGACATTATATAAATGTAATTATGCCATAGTTCCGATCCTCCAAATGTCTGGCTGAGCATCTTTCCAAAAAAGCTGATATGTCATGGCTTTTATTTAATTCAAGTTTAGTTGTATAGCTCTTTTTACAATAATAATTGTTTCAAAGCAGCTTTCCAAAAGGTGCACATCCTTCGTGGCATAGATTCAACAAGGTACTGGAAATATTCCTCAGAGATTTTGGTCCGTGTTGACATGATAGCATCACGCAGTTGCTGCAGATTTGTCGGCTACATGTGCATAATGTGAATCTCCCGTTCCACCACATCCCAAAGGTGCTCTATTGGATTGAGATCTGGTGACTGTGGAGGCCATTTAAGTACAGTGAACTCATTGTTGTGTTCAAGAAACCAGTCTGAGATGGTTCGTGCTTAATGACATGGCGCATTATCCTGCTGGAATTAGCCTTCAGTAGAGGAGTTCAATGTGGTCATAAAGAGATGGACAAAATACTCAGGTAGGCTGTTCTGTTGACACGATGCTCAATTAGTACTAATGGGCCTGAAGTGTGCCAAGAAATATCCCCCACACCATTACACCACCAGCCTGAACTGTTGATTTAAGGCAGGATGGATCCATGTTTTAATGTTGTTGACGTCAAATTCTGACGCACCATCCAAATGCCGCAGCAGAAATCAAGACTCATCAGACCAGGCAACGTTTTTTCAATCTTCTATCATCCAATTTTGGTGAGCCTGTGTGAATTGTAGCCTCAGTTTCCTGTTCTTAGCTGATAGGAGTGGCACCCGATGTGGTCTTTTGCTGCTGTAGCCCATTTGCCTCAAGGTTGGACGTGTTGTGCGTTTACAGATGCTCTTCTGCATACCTCGGTTGTAACGAGTGGTTATTTGCTTTACTGTTGCCTTTGTTGTCTGGCCATTTTTCTCTGACCTCTGGCACAAACAAGTCATTTGTGCCAACAGAACTGCTGCTCACTGGATATTTTCTTTTTTTAGACCATTCTCTGTAAACCCTAGAGATGGTTGTGCATGAAAATCCCAGTAGATCAGCAGTTTCTGAAAAACTCAGACCAGCCTGTATGGCACCAACAACAATGCCACATTCAAAGTTCAAAGTCACTTAAATCTCCTTTCTTCCCCATTCTGATGCTCAGTTTGAACAGCAGCAGATCGTTTCGACCATGTCTACATGCCTAAATGCATCGAGTTGCTGCCATGTGATTGGCTGATTAGAAATTTGCATTAATGAGCAGTTGTACAGGTGTACCTAATAAAGTGGCCAGTGAGTGTAGACAACCTGCAATTTTATAGCATATAGCTATATATAGTCTGTGTTAATGTACATGTTTTTTTATCCTTCTGGCTTTACAGATGGACTCTCACTGAGCACATAAACTGATAGTGCTTTTTTCTTTTTGAAACGATTCACATTCACACTTTTCTTATAAATACGAATTGTTAATTTAAAAAAAATCTTGCCCAAAATGTAGATGATCATTCTTTTGTTTTTGTTTTCTCAAACATAGTCAGAATGATGTCACCATAAGCATAACAATGTGTTTTTATACCACACAACTGCAACACAACAGGAGAAAAGAGACTGGAATATTGCTAGCTGGCAAACTCATCGCCACCATGTTAGCGTTTCCGTTTTACCATGGTGCGGATTTTCCTGAGGTCCAGGTGAAAGTGACGGTGTCGCTTACACACGCCAAGTAGTGCGATAATCCTGGAGAGGCCTGACTTTGCGAACACGCAGCTCCGTCACATCTAAGTGCTGTTATTGATTTCATGTGATGAGAGGTTATTTTTAAACTCAAGGCTAATGTTAGGGACCGGCATTCCCCACCCACTACACCCATCTGAAGGCCCAAATATAATTTCTCTGGGGAACAACGTGTACCCTTCGAGGAATCTACGCCTGTAGTGAGAGAGGGAGACGAGAATGTTATACTGGTGTTCAAATGTTTGTGTTTATGTCAGAGATAAAATTACAGAAATGGAAAAAGTTTATTTATATTTGAATTAAAAGTGTAACTACTGCAGTTTATGTCTAATATACCATCTCAAGACGGAGCAGTTGGCATAGATGTTGTGCTCATTCATTTGTATTTAAAAAAATATATTAAAAAACCTTGTCAGCTGTTCAGGTTTACTACCCTTTTGTTATCTTCAAGATGAAAACATCCATTGAATTAAACCGCTTAAAATGCATCAGATAAGTATTATTTAATTTTTAAATTGCGTAAATCTGTCAATCAACTTCAGTTCTAATCAAAACTAAATTGTTTAGAAAATTACAGGATTTTAACTGTTGAATTGCTAAATTCACAAATGATGTCTCTAATTTGGTGGAAAAAACACACACAAAATGAGGTATTTTCAATTTAAAAAGTAATAGTGGACTGGATTTTTTTTTTTTACCTTTTATTAGTCTTGGACAATTAGGAACAACATTGGCTTTGATGCATTGTTAATTTCATTTTTTTTTTTTTCCATAATTTTCTGTTGGCTGTTTTTGCCCCATTGACTTCCATTATAACCACATTTGATGTTGCATGAATACACAGTCTTTGTTTTTGTTTACTCCGCGTAGTTCTGAGAGCTGAGATGTATATTTTGATTTGACATCAAGGTAAGTGTGTAAACGTCATTCTCAGACACACACACACACTTTAATTTGCACTTGTACTCCATATAAAATCTAGAAACTACGTTTTTTTTGCACAGGCCTAATAGTGCTAACTGATGATCAACACTAAAAATGACAAACTTGTCCTCTTCCCAACAGGGAAAACTATCAAAAATGCATGATTATATGGTGTAATGGTTTTGTAATCAAACAAATGTGGTTGTAATGGAAGTCAATGGGGCAGAAACAGCCACCAGCAGTAAATTGAGAAAAAAAAATCTATATCAATGCATCAAAGTCGATGTTTCATATGTCCAAGACTTTAATAAAAGGTAAAAAAAAATCCTTTAATTGATAGGACAGTAGAGAGTATTGACAGGAAAGTGCTGGGGAGCAGAGAGAGGGGAAAGGATCGGCATAGGACCACGAGGAGGGAATCGAACTCGTGTCGCCGTGAGCACCGAAGTGCATGTGTTGACGCACTAACCACTACACCACTGGCACCGACAAAAATGATCCATTTTGTTTTTTTTTTTTTTTTTTTTTTTCACCAAATCAGTGACATAATTTATGAATTTGGCAATTAAAGAGTAAAATCCTGTAATTTTCTAAACAATTTGGTAGTATTGATCAGGACTGAGGTTAATTAACAGATTTATGCAAAGAAAATAAAAAATAACTTATCTGATGCATTTGTACAGCAGTTTAATTTAGCAGATGTTTTCAACTCGAACATAACAAAAGAATAGTAAGTTGGCCCAGAGTGTATCGTTGAGTAAAAAAATAAAATAAATTCAAAGCATTTTCTCAAAATATGTGTTAAAATAAGATTTGGCACCAAAAATCAATCCCCTAACTGAAACACAAAGTTATGGCCAAATGAAGTCTCAAAATCGCCCCAGAGTGGATGAAAACATCCCCAACGCTACATAAGGGTTAAAGGAAATGTTCTTCTTATGATCATCATTATCATTATTATTTTTAACTTTCCAATTATGCAGTTCAGGTCTAATTTTACTTTGACTAAAACATCTACGTCAACTGCTTTGTCAATCATTTGCATGTTGTAATGGAATGGAGAAAAACGTTATTTTTTTAGGATAATTATTTCTAATTTTAGAAAGCATAACCGTTGTAGATCAGGTCTAGCACTATCTTACGTCAGAACATTTGGCATAGATGTTTTACTCATTCATTTGCATGTTGTAAGAGAATAAACCTGCTCAGCCAGTTTTCTTACACAAGATCCTGTCTATTGTAGTTGACAAAACATGTGTACTGTGTGAAATGCCATGTTTATACAAACAGAGATGATTTACTATATTTTACTCTAAATGTGCAAGATTCCTGCCGCCTCGCTCTCTCACATTGTGAAGTTGCTATTCTGACAGCTGTTTTAACAATGCAGTTGCCGGACAGGCCTTGCTGTACATACTGTAGCGTTCCCTGTAGCTCACCACATGACCCGCTGAACATCTTTATTTCAAGCTTTAAAAGCACACAATTTTTCTTTGTTTAAAGCTGTCATATAGTGCATTGATACAATGTTAAATTGTTCTCTGATATCTAAACAGAAGGTATGTGGTTTAGGTAAGTGCAAAAATTCTCTACTCTAGAAATAGTTTTACAGGTCAATTCCCAACGCTAGGAGTTGCCCCTAATATAATATGGTCAGTTTGACCATATTTGGAAGGGTCATGAATATTAATGAGCTGAGTAATATGACACATGGACATTGCGTAAGTGTGCATTAAACACTTATTTAGCAGTTTACACATGTTTGCTGCCTCACTGCATACATATGTATGTTGCCTCATTATAGATGCACAGTACAGTATAGTACACAGTAAAAAAGGTACATAACAATATACGCGTTTAACTAACAAAAGGTACATTTAAACAACCTTATGCTAATTCCGGTTAATGCTGAATAAATTTAATCACATAGATCATCACAGTCTGTTTTTTACTGGGATTTTACACACACAGCATTTACATGAGAATTAGGTAACGACAGTATTTGAGGCGTATAACTTTTCCATCTACTGATCTTATATTATTCAGCTATGCATGGGTTTCAGATTTTCATTTAAAAGAAAAAGGCATAATAGACTGAAAATGAGCTGTCCTCAGTTTCTACAGCAAGAATTAGGATACTCCTAAATAGAAATATATATTATATATAAATAAATATGAGAAGTAGAAAGAGAATTGAAAGTGCTGGTGTTAAAGGGTCGAGGATGGTTTAAAATGTTGTTAGTATGTGTATTTTGTATTTTATATTTATATTGTGTATGACCATACACGTGAAGGGTGGGGGGGGGGGGGGGGTGTCTTAAAATCCACCATCAGTGTGCACCATCCACTAGCATGACACAAATGCAGCCATAGGACAATAATGCTTGTGCGGTCCCTACACACTAGCTACAGGTGGAGTAGAGAGACTGTGATGGAGCCAATTTGGTGGATGGGGATGATTGTGATGTCATGATCGTTAAGGGCCGATGGAGGGAATTACACCCCTACTCTTTTATAAGAAGTGCCATGGGATTTTTAATGACCACAGAGAGCTCGGTTTAATGTCACATCCGAAAGACGGCGCTTACTGACAGTATAGTGTCCCCTTCACTTTACTGAGGCATAAGGACAGACCTCGGGTTGAGCATTAGGACAGACCGCAGGTTGAGTGCGCCCTGCTGGCCTCACTAACAGCACTTCCAACAGCAAACTGCTTAACTTCAGTGAGTAACTGGTCTTGGGCCACAGGGTGTTATGGCTGTGGTATAGTAGATTATTATTTATTGGTATTAAGGTCCTATTTTTTTTTTTTTTTTTTGACCTTTATTGAACTAACAAACAATTTTTTTGTTATTACTGTAGTAGTAGTACTTATAGTAGTTATAGAAGGGGTTAGTAGTGATAATAATACTTATAAAAGAGACTATTACAAAAATAAAAATAAAAACATTTTAGATCTCTATTTTGCTGTAATATTTAGGGATTTTCCTTTAGATTTGTCTCCTATACCAGGCAGAAGAATGAACTGAGCCTAGTATTAGAGCTGAATTGTTGTGAGAGAAATCAAGAATTCTTGAGATTGTTCACAAGGATAAGGCTTTCTCTGTTGAATGGGAAATCTCATGTCCGGGAGCTCTTCAGTAATTCTCTTTATCATCTGTCCAGGCATTCATTCATTCAAATGGAACGATTGAGTGTTGAATTGGAACAAGCACTGGACGGAAATAACCAGTCTTTTTCATTTTTGAGTACTTGAGTCATACAACATACATCTATCTTTTATCTATTACCCAGTGTTTATATTCTCTCTCTCTGTCTCTCGCCTTCTCAACACCCCTGATTTACAACTACAAGGCCATATTATCACAGATGAAACATGACACATTTTCACACTGCATGATATACCGCATGATGCCCGATCTGGATTGGTTTAGCATGTTCAGACTCAGTCATAAGTTCAGTGTGTACAGTAAATGTTCCCTCCGCTTTATGCTCCCCTCGCTATCGATCATATGTCCACTGCACCTGTTTAGTGCCTGACAACTCGTCAACAACACTTTGTCAACTCTT